>NC_067399.1:339692566-340013955 GCF_016432865.1 Antechinus flavipes
AATGATTGACTTCCTTTGTAATCCTATGCGTT
The DNA here is from genome assembly GCF_016432865.1 of Antechinus flavipes. Taxonomy (NCBI): domain Eukaryota; kingdom Metazoa; phylum Chordata; class Mammalia; order Dasyuromorphia; family Dasyuridae; genus Antechinus; species Antechinus flavipes. The sequence goes on from NC_067399.1 coordinate 339,692,599, forward strand.
TATTTTATGCAGCTTAAATCATTCTGAGAAGGATCCAGATCGCCTAAGTAGTCCCCCACACAAAAAGGTTAAGAACCTTTGAGGAGAGGCTTCCCGCAGGACCAAGTCTCTTAATAATGTGGTGGGAATTGAAGAGATTCTAGGGTGATTGTCCAGAACTTTGAACCACACCTGTTTGTATCAGCATGATAGCACCCTACACCGGAGGATGTCAGCTAGAGTAATGGGTCTGGACTCAGTGCTTGAATTTGAGTTCTGCATTAGCTGTGTGATTCTGGGAAAGCCACCTAACCCTTCCTTCTCCTTGCTGAGGCAAACCTATCATATAAACGATCCCCTTCCTCCCATCTTCTCCTGAACATTGTCCCTCTATCTCCTTTACTCCCTCACCAATCATCTATCTCTCCCCATGGCTCCTTCCTTACTGACTACAAACATGCCCATGCCTCTTCCTCTCTCAAAAGCCCTCATTGGATCTGTCTAAGAAGGCTGTCTGCACTCGGTGCCTCCACTTTCTCTCATTTTCTTAACTCTACTTTCTGGTTTCTGACTTCATTTTTCAACTGAAACTGCTCTCTGAAGTTACCAGTGATCTCTTAATTGCCAAATCTTAAGAGCTTTTTCTTCATGCTCTTCTTTCTTGACTCTCTGGAGTTAAGATATTTAATTACTCTCTTTTCACAGCCTTCTTCTCTGCTGGCTTCCATGACACTGTTCTCTCCTAGTTCTCCTTCTACCTAACAATTTCTTCTTTTTATTAAAGCTTTTTATTTTTCAAAACATATGCATGGATAATTCTGCAATGTTAGTCCCTGCAAAACATAGTGTTCTAGTTTTTCCCCCTCTTCTCCCACTCCCCTTCTCTAGATGGCAAGTAAACCAATATATATTAAACATGGTAGAAATATATATTAAATTCAATATATGCATACATATTTATACAATTATGTGGCTGTACAAGAAAAATCAAATCAAAACAGAAAATAAAATGATGGAAAAAATGCAAGCAGATAACAACAAAAAGAGTGAGAATGCTATGTTGTGAACCACACTCAGTTCCCAGTCCTCTCTCTGGGTATAGATGGCTCTTCTGATCACAAAACTATTGGAACTGGTCTGAATCATCTCATTAACAATTCCTTTTTTAGTCTCTTTTGCTGCATCTTCATCCAGGTAGCATCTACTAATAGTGTGCCCCAAGGCTTTTCTCTCTCTAAAGCAGGGGTCCTCAAACTTTTAAAATAGGGGGCCAGTTCACTTTCCCTCAGACTGTTGGAAGGCCGGACTATAGTAAAAACAAACACTTTGTTTTGTGGGCCTTTAAATAAAGAAACTTCATAGCTCTGGGTGACGAGGATAAATGTCCTCAGCTGCTGCATCTGGCCCGCGGCCATAGTTTGAGGACCTCTGCAAAGTATTTCACTTGGTGATATTCATCAGCTCCCAAGCTATCATTGCAACGAAGATGGTTCTCATAGATTCATTTGTCTAACCTTAACTTCTCTCCTGTCTTGTATCTCTGACCACTTATCGGACATCTCAAACCAGATGTCCTGTGTACATCCTAATCTCAACAATTTCAAAAATGAACACATTATCTTTCTCCCTGTATCTTCCCTTCTTCCTAACTTTCCCATTACTGTTGAGAGTCCCACCATCCTCCCCAGCCTCCCAAGCTTACTGCTAGATATTGCCTTCCCTTCCTCACTTTGCCTCACCTCTTACAACCAGTCAATTGCCAATTCCAACTGATTTTTCCTTCATGGTATCTTTCTTTTTTATGGTATATTATTTTTCCAAATAAATGCAAAGATAGTTTTCAACATTCACCTTCACAAAACTTTGTATTCCATATTTTTCTCCCTCTCCTTCCCTTTCCTCCTCTCCAAGACAGCAAGCAATCCGTTAAATGTGTGCAATTCTTCTAAATATATTTCTATATTCATCATACTGAGCAAAAAAAAAAGTCAGATCAAAAGGGGAAAAAACACAAGGAAAAAACAAGCAAACAACAGAATGGTGAAAATACTATGTTTTGAATCTACATTCAATCTTCATAATTCTCTCTCTGGATGTGGATGACATTTTCTATAGCAAGTCTTGGAAGTGAAAGGCATCTTTCATATATGTCTCTTTATTTCCTTTGCCACTGTCGCCATCCTGATGCAGGGTCTCATCACCTCAGACACGCCTCTGGGTGACTGACTGGTTCATCCTCTAACCAGTTACCAAAGTGATCTTTCCAAAGAGTAGGTCTAGGGACAGGTAAGTGTCACTGTGGACAGAGCATTGCCCTTAGAGTCAAGAGGATCTTATTTTATATCTGGCCTCAAACACAAGTTATGTGTCCTTGGATACATTACTTAATCCCAAAAGAAAAAAAAACAGATATGACCTTATCAGCTCTCTACTCAATAAACTCCAATGATTCCCAGTTACCAAAGGATCAAATTTAAAATCCTTTGTTTGGCTTTTAAAGCTCTTCATAATCTTTAAAGATCTTTCCTTCCTTTCCAGTTTTCTTATACTTTAACCCTGTGCAGTACAAATAATCCTGGTGGTCTTGCTGTTTCTTGCAGAAGACATTCCACCTCCAGACTCCAGGCATTTTCACTGGCTGGTTCTCATTTCTAGAATAATTTTCATCCTCATCTCTACCTCCTGACTTTTCTGACTTCCTTCAAGTCGCAAATCAAATGCTACCTGTTTCAAATCCTACTTACTGCCTTTCCCAGTCCTACTTAAAGCTAGTGTCTTCCTTGAGAATATATCTAATTTATCCCATATCATTTATACTTAGCTGTTTGCATGTTGTTGCCTTGTAAACTTTAAGGCCCTCAATGGCAAGCATTGTTTTTGCCTTTGACTCCTAAGAAAATTTTTGAAGATAAAAATGAAGGTGAAACAATTATTTCTTATACTTCATTGAAAAAAATTAATGTCTTTCTCTATGACCTCCCTTGTCTACTTATCAGAACCCCTTGATATCACCCTCCTTTTCACTGCCTTTATTCCATTCTGAAAAGAGGACCCTTCTACTCAACAAACTTCTTTTTTTTTTAATAAAACTTTTTATTTTCAAAACATATGCATAGATAGTGTTCAACATTCATTCTTGCAAAACGTTGTGTTCCAAATTTTTCTCTCTTCCTCCTTCTCCCCTAGATTGCAAATAATCCAACATAAGTTAAACATGTACAATTCTTCTATACATATTTGCACAATTATCATGCTGATATGAAAAATCATATCAAAAAAGAAAAAATAAGAAAACAAAATGCAAGCAAACAACAATAACAAAAAGTGAAAATACTATATTGTAATTCACACACAGTCCCCATAGTTTTCTCTGTAAGAGCAAAAGTTTCTCTCTATCACGAGACCATTGGAACCGGCCTGAATCACCTCACTGGTGAAAAGAGCCATGTCAGTCAGAATTGATCATCATATAATCTTATTGCCAGTGTGTACAATGTTTTCCTCATTCTACCTACTTCACTTAGTATCAGTTCATGTAAGTCTCCAGACCTCTCTGAAATCATCCTGCTGCTCATTTCTTATAGAACAATAATATTCCATAACATTCATATACCACAACTTATTCAGTCATTACCCAGCTGATGGGCATCCATTCAATTTCTAGTTCCTTGCCGCCATCACAAAAAGGGCAGCTACAAACATTTTTGCACATGTAGGTCCTTTTCTCTAATTTCTTTAAATGCAACCATGATCTCATCCTTTTCTGTCTTCTTCAGCAGATCACTCCCACAACCATCTTCTTTCTAATCTCCAATCTCTTCCTATCAGTTTCTTCTCTCCTATCTACAAATATGTTCAAATAACCTCTCTCCAAACAAAAATTAAAAAAAAATTCATGAGAACTACCGTCCACAAAGCTGAATAATATCTGTTGAAATATAGCCTGATGATCCTTCCCTTTATAATAAAGACATTTGTTGTTCAGTTGTGTTCACTTCTATGTGACCCCTTGGACTATATGACACTAATACTTACCATGAGATTTTCTTGGCAAAGGTACTGGAGTAATTTGCTATTTCCTTTTCCAGTGATAACAAAGAAATATATCCCTTCCATTCCCTCAAGCTTTTGCCTTTTCTTTCTCTTTCTTTGCCAAATTCCTTTGAAAAAGCTCTATACCTACCTCCATTTCCTCTCATTTCTCAACTCTTTGATGGCTAATTTCCAACCTCATTACTCAACTGACACAGCTCTTTCAAAACTTACTAACTAATCTCTTAATCGCCAAGTCTGTCATCTCAATCTCACCCTTTTTTTTTCCTCTGTAAACTTTTACACTGCTTTTCCTCCTGGATACGATCTCCTCTCTAGTTTTTTTATGACATCATTTTCCCCTAGTTCTCAGTTTCATTTGCTGATTATCCTCTATAGAGACCCTTAATTGTGAGTGTACCTAAAGGGTCTATCCTTAGGTCCTCTCCTCCTCATTCTCTAATCACTGTGTTGATAACCTCGTCAGCTTCCCCATGGACCTGTCTACAGAGAAGCACTATATCATCCTTAAAAAATACTTCCCAGATCTATATATCCTTTTCTAGTCTCTCTCCTGAGTTCCAGTCTACATTTGCCTTCTTGAGATACCTACTAGATGTCCTATAGATATTTCAAATTCAACATGTCCATAATGGAGCCCATTATCTCTTTCTCCAAACTTTAATCCTCTTCTGAACATCCCTGTTTCTGTTCTGAAAATCTCTCCTTCCTTGATTTTCATGATGCCAGTCTGGTTCTTCTCATCTCTCTCTGATCCATATTTTTTTCATCTTTATCTTATTCTTTTTGCAGTTAACAAAGAACTGCCTTTTCTATTACTTCTATACAGAGCAATTTCATTTACTCCCATAGCTCAGCAATCACTTTTAATATTAAAGGCTGTCAAACCTGAATGTCTAGGGCTAGTATCTCTCCAGATTTTCATTTCCAATTTCCAGCTGACCACCTCCACCTGGATATCCCATCCCATCTCGAGATCAATGTGTTCAAAGCCACATTGCTCATTTCTATCCCCACCCCAGCCAAAATACAAAAACAAAAAACTGCTTCTCTTCCTGTATTCTCTAGTTTTATTAATGATACACCATTTTTCCAGTCATCCAAGCTGAAAATCTGAGATGAATTCTTTTCACTTGGAATTCCAGTTTCCTTAGAAGCAGCTAAGTGGTGAAACAGGCAGAACTCTGGCCTAGAGTCAGGAATGAATTCAAATCACTAGCAGTGTGACCCTGAGTTTCTTCATTATAAAATAGGGATAATAACCTACCTTGTTGTTGTTCCAAATGAAATAATATTTGTAAAGCCTTTAGCACAGTGTGCCTTTGCACATTGTAGATGTTTAATCAATGCTACTTCCCTCCCTCATCCTTTAACCACATTTCATTTCACATTCAAGTAAGTTGTCAAATCCTAAAGATTATATCTCTTCATTGCCTCTAGAATCGTTCCAAACCCCTCTCCCTTTACCCCATTTCCAATTACTATTACCTGATACATGGCTTATTGCAATAGCCTCGTGACCAATTCCCTCTCTCTCCCTTTTTAACCTATAATCCATTCTCTGCTCTAGTGACCCAGTGCTTATGCTATTTGCTAGAATGACCTTTCCCATAGCCACATGACAAAATTCTATCTCTTCAAAGGTCCAACTCAAATATCTCTTCTTCCATGAAGCATTCTGTGATCTCCCCACTGGGAAGTGAGGCTCCCCTTCTCTGAAATTCTACAGTACTTTTATTATAATTTTCTTGGGATATTTATTGTGTTCAGCTGTTCATGTATTCATCTTTCTTAAATAATTCTAGCTCACACTTCCATAGCATTTTAGTATTTCCTTCATAGAAAGCCTTTGAGATGGCTGGTAGAAGTACCATCACCCTCATTTTATAGAGGAGGAAACAGACCCTAGAGAAATTAACTCTTATTATTATTTAGTGATTTGCTCAAATTCACACACATAGTACCAGAGCCAGAACTCAAATCCAGGTTTTCCCAACTCAACTTTCCTACCATACTCTTCTCTCCTTCAATGTTAATTGATTGAATAGAAAAAGTTACATATTCCTGGGGAAGGGAGAAGGGAGAGAGGAGTGAATAAACTGACCTTTTTCATTTAAAATTTCAGTTTCCTTTTTTTTTCAAATATCTGAACTTAATTTCTAATTGATCTTCCATAGTTAATGATTCCTAAAAGGTTAATTTTAAATTTCCCCCTTTACCTTTCTGGTCATGTAACATAATGGACTATATGATACTTAAATTTAAAGGGAATTACAATCTAAATAGAATCTTGTGAATCCTACTATAAAATTTTAGTGTTCTCCAGTGCAAATCATCATGATTCAAGAGGAGAAACCCTGAAATAGGATGCAAGAAACCTAAGGTCTAATTGGGATTCTGCCAAGTACTGATTGTATGACATAGGGCAAGTTGCATCATTTCTCTGATTCTCTTCAAATTTTGTTGTATGTTTCCTTTTTGTCTCTTCTGTATTTTATTTTTAATAGTATGTTATTTTTTCCAATTACATGTAAAGATAATTTTCAACATTTATTTTTATAAGATATAGAGTTTCAATTTTTTTCTCCTTTCCTCCCACTCACCATTCCTAAGACTGCAAGCAATCTGATATAGGTTATATATGTGCAATTATGTAAATATATTTCCACATTAGTCATGTTGTGAAAGAAAAACAGAACAAAAGGAAAAAGCCAAAAAAAAACACAACAAAGAAAAAGGTAAAATAGTGTGCTTTGATCTACATTCAAACTCCATGGTTCTTTCTCTGGATGTGGATAGCATTTTTCCATTATGAGTCTTTTTGAATTGTCTTGGATCATTGTATTGTTGAGAAGAGTCCATCACAGTAGATCATCACAGAATCTTGCTGTTACTGTGTACAAAGTTCTCTTGGTTCTGGTCACTTCATTCAACATCACTTCATGTAAGCCTTTCCAGGTTTTTCTGAAATCTTTCTGTTCATCATTTCTTACAGCACAATAGTATTCCATTACATTTACATTCCCCAACTTGTTCAGCTATTCCCCAATTGATGGGCATTCCCTCCAATATGAAAATGGCTGCTGTAAATATTTTTGTACCTGTAGATCCTTTTTCTTTTTTGTGATCTCTTGGGATACAGACCCACTAGTGATTATTGGATCAAAGGATATACACAGTTTGATAGCCCTTTGGACATAGTTCCAAATTGCTCTCCAGAATAGCTGGATCAGTTCATAATTCCACCACTGACTTTCTACATCTAAATCAACATTTATCATTTTCTTTTTCTATCAGCCTATCTGATAGGTGTGAGATAGTACCTCAGAGTTGCCTTAATTTGCATTTCTCTAATCAATAGTGATTTAGAGCATTTTTTCATATGACTATAGAAAGCTTTAATTTTTTCATCTAAAAATTGCCTGTTAATCATTTATTCATTGAGGAATGACTTACATTCTTAGAAATTTGACTCAACCCTCCAAAGATCTGAGAAATGTGCCTCTTCATTTTTAAAATGAAAGTGTTTAACTAGATGATCCAATTTTCCAATATGAAGTACAATTTTCAAAATTCATGACTTAATGGCACCTTTTAGTTCCATAAAAATCCCTCTAACACCCAATTAAAATATTTTTTGCTGCTTTTTAAAATCCATGTGTATGGGACAGAGAGAAAAGGGAACAAGGATCTCGCTGTGTGCCAGACATCATACATATTTCATTTGGTCCTCACAAAAACCCAGGTAGGTAGATACTATTATTATGCTATTTTATAGTTGAGGAAATCAGGGAATACAGAGATTAAGACTTGCTTGGAATCACACAGCTAGTGTATGCTGAAACCAGATTAGAACTCAGATCTTCCAACTCTATATCCAATATTCGATTGCTGTGCTACTCAGCTGCTTAGTACTTATATAAGACAAACAAGTACTTTAGAGCAGTTATAATCTCTTAGTAGGTTTGATGTTTCTAATGGATTAATTTTCTCTAATAGGTTGTCTGCGAATATCTTCCTTGACTTCACCTTTTAAAAGTATCCAACATGTCCCATACCTTAATCCTAAAGGTTTCACTAAACTGATAACCGGTTCTAATTGATGGTGATTTCTGTTTCAGAAGCAGCTAAGAGTTCAAGATGCAAAGACTGTTCAAGAGAAAGCCGCAAAGATCAAGGAATGGGTGACCATGAAGTTAGGAGAGGTACAATTATCACCTGGTCCTGGGAAATTCAAAGAGGAAATAGGGAGAGGCTCTGCGGTGGTTAACCATTCACTCAGTTCTTACTGTGGAATGCTCTCCTTTTCATTTTCTGTGAAGTAACTTTTCCCAGATCTCTAAATTCTTACATTCTCTTTAAATAATGTTATTTGGGGGGGAGGGAGGGAAGGAAGGCAAGAAAGAAATAGTGTCTAAGGATAAATCTCCCACTACGGGTAAAGCTTAGCCACTTTTTAATAGAAAGTATATTGAATTTTGAGAAATTAATATTTAAACCTGGCTACAGGTTCTTCCTTCACTACTTTCTAATTAGGAGGTCTTGGGTAAATCACCTAAATTCTCTGAGCCATAGTTGCTTCATATAAAAAAATGGGAATAATAATACCTAAATAATATTAACATAACATTAAATTAATGTTTATTATAATATTAAATTAATAATAGTATCTATTAATAGTAACAATAAATCATATTTATTATTATAATAATATTGTTGTTATATAATTATTCTATTATCTATCTAATAGGGTTGTCTTAAGAAGCATATTTTGTAAACTTTAAAGTTTTATACGCCAATAAATCTGTGATCTTACTAATGTGGGTAATCCCTACAAAATGCAGGTCACAGCCCCACCAAACTCACCCATCATGTGCTTGCTACTGTCATTTGTGTCCTACTATATGGCCTTATAGAAATAATTATTATTACTATTATATCTGAGTTGTGAGCTCCCTGAGAGCAGAATCCTCCTTTTAGACTTCTTTGAGTCCCTAGTGCTTAGCATAGTGCCTGGTACATAGTTGGTGCTTAAATATATCTATGACTATTGACTGGTCTCTGTGATTTCACTGGCTAAAAGAACTCACCCATGTGGAGATTCTGTCTACCAGTGTTGGTGGACAACTGCTCTGAAGCTTGGTTTTAGAAAATTTGAGGGATGGGGAAATGAGAGAGAAAGTGATTTATCCAAAATCTCATGCCTAGTTTGTATCATAGACTAGATTATCAGAATCCTCTTGGATTCTTGGATATCATTTATTTTCTAAGGTTATTGTAAGGATAAAATAAGATGACTTTACTAAACTGTTAAAGTGTTATTATCAATATTCTCAGTATTTCAGTTAAAGTATTGATTGTGCTTAAGAACTAGAAAAGGATTCAGTAGAGTTCAATCAGTGTAGTTAATATGTCCTTATCAGAATTTATCTAATAATTAATGTAGTGTTGTGGTAGGAAACCTGAGTTCTATTCTCAAATGGGCCACTAATTAACTAGTTGTAGGGCTTTCAGCAAGTCATTTCACCTGGGTTTCAGATTCCTTCTCCAATAACAAAAATAATAATAATAAAAATAAAGCAATTGACATAGTGTTTTAAATTCTGCAAAGCACAATGTATAGAAATCTATTAATTCATTTGTTCCTGACAACAATTCTGTGGAGGATCCAGACCTCTTTTCTTGCCTTCAGAATGGGGATTGATTCTGAAACCCCTGAATTCTTATACTTTCCCTGTAGAGTCCAAGTAGCTCCCCATGGGTCACCATGGAGAAACCTAGAGATGGGGAGGAAATAGATGGTGTAAAAGGCAATGGCTTCTTGGAATTTCTCAGGAAACTGCTCCCAGAAAAGAGCTTCTGCAAACAAATAACTATTGTTTGTTTATAAATAAGGAATCTGATACAGAGAGTGACTTGCAAAGTGAAGGGGTCATTTGAGTTGGTCTCTCTCAGGTCATTTCTAGCATTAATAGTCCTACAAGTGATCATTTCATAAAATTTTACTAAAGCAAGAAATTTGAGTTCCCCAAACTTGGCAGGCTGGAGTGGCAAAAGAATCTAAATTGAGATGTTTTAAACAAGATCAGAAGAGAGAAAGAGAAAATAATAATAAGATAGTCCTGGGAAGAGAGAATAAGGTTTTCTGTTCTAGCAAAGGCCAAATAGTAGTTGTCATTTTTAGTTTTATCTACAGCTGAAACCAGGGTTTATATATGAATGTTTTTCTTTTTGCACAGCTCGAGATGGAGAATCGGCACCTGAAAAACTACAATCAGCGCTTAGTAGAGCAAGTGAGGGCACTTCAAGAGGCCTTGGGAGGTAGGCAGCAGTGTCTCCTCTGGGGACAGTTTTCTGGGAAACTCCAAGATGCCATTGTCATGGATACCTGTCTGTTTCCTCCCTATCTCTAGATCTCTCCATGGTGCTACCCGGGGAGTTACTGTGGTCCTTTCAGGGAAAGTCAAAGAATAATTCTTTGGTTTCAGAGATAGGTACCCATCAGGAAGGCCAGAGAAGAATTATGGAAGGCAACATAACTTCCCAGGCTCAGACAGCAGCTGTCTCCTTATCTTCTTCAGTAACCCAGCAGGACAAAGACCTCATTCCTAAAGTAAGCAACACATTGAAAGGTTCTGGGAGAATCATTTGCGGAGAAATCCCAGAGACCAAGGATCCCCAACTTTCTCCCAGAGATACTGTGGGGTTACAGAAGTCAGCTTACTTGGGTGAAATCCTAGGTGGTTTTCAGAGAGGGATGCCCATTAAGCTGAGGTTCCCAGCCAAGGAAGGAGTCCTTGGTAGCAGCATGACCCTGCCAAAGGTTCGGGCTTTCCGTAACCCCCGGGACAGCATCCAACTTGCCAAGCGGCGTTATAGCCAGCCCCAGATGAGAACTGAATGCTTCAACCACATGCTGAGCATTGAAATTAGTACTCTCCAGACCTCCCAAATCCATACCCTTCCCACAAAAGAAACAAACATTGACCAGAAGAAAAGGAAAGAATCTGAGAGGATGGACACAGAAGAGCCCTCTTCTGATAAGAAAGAAGTCAAAGCCAGCGAGTCAACCTCTAAATTAGAAGATGAGCTGGAGAAATCTAGTACCAGGGAGATGGAGATGGGGAACAAGCCTCCTACACCCCCTCTACATCAGTTCCCATCCTGGGTAAGAATTTTCAGTTTGTTTCTCTGTGGAGAGTGAATAACCCTAATAATAAGGGCTAGTATTTCTGATGTTTGAAGGTTTGCAAAATGGCTTACATGTTTTCTTTATCAACAACTCTATGAGGCAGGTATTATTCTTTTTTTTAATATAGTATTTTGTTTTTTCAAATACATGTAGAGAAAGTTTTTAACATTCATTTTTGTAAGATTTTGTCTTCCAAATTTTTCTCCCTCTCTCCTTCCTTATATCCCCCTCTCTCCAAGACAGCAAGCAATCTGATATAGGTTAAATATGTGCAATTCTTTTAAATGTATTTCCATATTTGCCATCTTGTGCAAGAAAAATCAGATCAAAAAGAGAAAAAACTATGAGAAAGAAAAAAACAAGCAAACAAACATAATATAAAAAAAACAGTGAAAATACTATTCTTTGATCCATATTAAGTCTCCATAGTTCTCTCTCTGGGTGCGAAAGGCATTTTCCATCCCAAATCTATAGGAATTGCCCAGAATCACCTCATTGTTGAGAAGAGCCAAGTCCATTACAGTTGCTCATTTCATAATCTTCTTATTACTGTGTACAATGTTCTCTTGGTTCTGCTCACTTCACTCAACATCAGTTCCTGTAAATCTTTCCAGGGGTTTCTGAATTCAGGGCAAGTATTATTCTTACCCCATTTTACATGTGAGAAACAGAGGCTGACATCAGTAAAGTGACTTGACCAAGGTCACGTAGATTTTAAGTGGAGTCTTTTCCCTTTTTGGACCAGCACTCAATCCACTATGCCACCTGACTGCCTGTAATGAGCATTGTGTATATAAGCTAAGCAGTCAGGTGGAGCAGGGCCACAAGTTCATTCAGGAACTAGCAACCATTGATAGGCTAGTAAGATTTAGAGTCAGGAAATCTGTTTGAAATCATCTAGCAAAAACTTTTAATCTTCGAGGTCAGAAAACTGAATTACTATTAAGATGCTTACCTAGGCTTTGAACCCAGGCCCTCTGGACTTCAAATCTTGCCACACTGATGTAGGATAGCATGGTCCCTCTTTTCTCACCTGACTGAATTTTCATCAGATCTTGCCTTAGTGACAGAGCAAGCCCTTCTCTTTGCAAGCCCAGACAATGCCCAGAGTCTATTCCCTAGTGACAAAGCATTGCGTAGATAGCCTTCTGACAAAATTTCTGTTCCACAGTTTTTTCCTCTAATTATCTTACTGTATAGTTATTCAACATGTGACCTCTGAGGTCCAGGATGTGGTCCATGAATAAATATATGGTAGGGGTATGACTTACCTGCCATTTTAGCTTTCCCTGAAAAAAAGCTTGCTCTTATTAATTTTTATTAGGCCATTATAGCCTAATAATCTGATGATTGCTATTTTTGCATAATTAACTATTACCAGGTTCACTAGAAATCACTAGAGATCAATTGTACAAATTTCATGCAATCCACACACATAAGGATTTTTGTATGTGTGATTCAATATTGGAGCGAAAGTAAAGTTGGAAGCCCTTTTCTTAAAGAAAACTCTTTAAAAATGCAAATACTTAGAGGCAGCTTGATGGGGCAAAGGATAGAGCACCGGACCTGGCATCCTGAGTTCAAAATTGTCCTCAGACATTTAATACTTCCTAGTGTGACCCTGGCCAAGTCACTTAATCCCAGTTGCCTTGTAAAACAACAAACAAATGCAAATACAGACTGGGAAGGGTCATATTATAAGTTAGGGGTTCTTATCTATATGCCAGATCTTTTTAGTTGTCTGAGAAAGTTTACAGACCCCTTCTCAGAATGTTTTTAAAATGCATAAAATAAAATGTACACAATTACAAAGGAAACCAATATTAGTGAAATCAAAAATACAATTTCAGGGGGGCTCATGGAATCTGTCCATGATCTCTTTGGGGATCCATAAACTCAAGATTTGGAACCCCTGCCTTATTCTATTATAGTAATTATCTTTATAGTGATTACTAGCTAAGAGCAAGAATGAGATAAATATAAATAAATATATATACATATGTATGTATGTGTGTGTACATATGCTATATACATATATATACATATATATATATATGTCTACATATACTATATATATGGAAAAAGGAAAGAGAATCCCTAAATAGAGATAATGGTCTAAATGAAAGAGCACTAGCTATAAAATTAAGGAAATGGGGTTCAAATCCCACCTCTGACATTTACTACTTGGTGATCTTGGATTGATTACTTTAACTTCCTCAGGCCTGAGTTTCCTCTATAACTACATGCCCTTTGGCATCCCTTCCAGTACTAAAAACCATGATCCTATGAAACAGAGCGGGTAGGTACCAATGGTATGTTTGTCTCTGCCTTAAAGAATGTGGCAGCTCTGTGGAACTTTCTCAAGGAAGGGAAAGGGAGAACAGAAAAGGGCAAAGGGATCTCAACAGAATAAAATGGAGGGAGAGGATATTCAACTGGGCTGGTAAGACATTAATAGACATATCTGTAATAAATCAAAATGGGAATATTAAGATCAGATGATGGCTTTTTAAATAGAAATTTCCCCAAAAACATAGGCTTGAAAAGGAAGGGAAGACTAGAACAGGAGAAGTAGCTAGAAGCATAGATGTGTCAATAAAATAAAAATAAGTCTAATCTTCACCATTCACCCAAATTTGTATTGTACAGGAATGGATGATAGCTGCTCCTATGTTTTATCTTCATTGGTTTAATTGATAGGTTTGTACATGTATGAATTCAGGGCATGCTCTTGACAGCACATGCTGAGCACCAGTTGACTGTGAAGAAAAAGTGCTGATAATAAGAGATAATGGTTTCCATCACACCCTCCATACTCTCACCTGGGACTCTGAGTCCCATAGAATCAGCAAGGACTGGAGAGAGGTTTTTTGTGTGTTATCTTCTCAGTGTGTGCACAATTCCCAGCTATCCCTACACATTCAGGCCTTCATAATTCCCTTTCCCCAGAAAAAACCCAGTGTAAAGTCTAAACATTGCAGAGAACATTAGTAGCCCTGCCGATTGTTAATTATTACAGAATTGCACTTTCAGAGCTTGAGAAGGAACATCTGAAGGTCAGGAGAATTTATTCCCCACCCCTCACTTGACTTTCAGGCAGGACTACACTTAAATTCTTGTAGGTAGACAACTGAGAATCAAAAGGACATTCTGATATTATAACAAATAGCTATCAGGAAGGGCTTCATTATGTTTAATTTAAATTTCACAAGCTACAACTGAAGCCATTCCCCTTACTCAGTCCTTGCTAGTGTTAAGGCAGAGCTAGGTTTTATCCTAGGTATAAGAAAGACTCTTTTCTACACTCAATGATGCCTTTTAAGTAGCTCCTCAGAGTCTTTTTCCAAATAACTAAATGACTCAGAGAGAAGAGTCAGTTTGTTCTTCCTTTCACCTAATCACATTACAGTATTCTGAGGGAGATCTTAGTTCTTCATTATCACCAGTCTCAGTTTTCACTCTCCCCTTGTTCAATTTTACATCCCCGTAGGAGAAACTTTTGTTCAGCCCTGTTCCCCAGCCCACCCCCATATAGCCAAAACTGGGGCAGGAGCAGTCCAAGCTTTTCAGCATTTCCTCAGGCACCATCTTCAGAGAGAATCTGCTTTCTCCTGGGAGCAGGGATGCTGCTCCTTCATCCCCACTCTGGTCTACTGACATTTCTGCTGACCTCGTTTCTCCACAGGGTTGGGGGAAAGCAGCTTGTCACAAAACGAGGGGGTGATTTTAATGGCAGTGGAGGTTGGGCGAGGAGGAAAGAGGAAATGAGCAACTCTTCTTCCTCCACTAGTATTTTGGCTTTCATTCCTATCTACTTTGGTGAGTAAGATGGCAGGAGGGACATGGTCACTGGCAATGGATGTCAAGGAGGCTTGAGAGAAATCGAACAGCTGTACCCGGGCAGGTCCATCTTTTCTGGGCTCCCTTCCCTTTTCACCCTGTTTTTAATTTTCTCTCCTTACCTAGTTCTAGCTAATTCCATTCATATTCTCTCTCTCTCTCTCTCTCTCTCTCTCTCTCTCTCTCTCTCTCTCTCTCTCTCTCATCCTCCATCAATAACAAACTACCCTTTATCTAGATTTCTTCCTCTTGCATTCCTTCTCCCTGCTGTTCACTGAAACCTATCTTTCTCTTGAAAATACTATAGTTTTTTGGACACTCTCCAAGGCCGGCTGCTTCCCATCCCTCCCCATCCCCCTCTGTCCCCAGCACCAACCTGGCATCCACATACAAGAGAAGCAGGTCCACTTCTTGCTTTCTGCTGCCACCTACAGACTTCCGTCTGTCACCACCACTCAGCAACTTTCCCAATTTGAAGTCTCACTCTATCTATCTTGCCCAGGTCTTCCAGGAGACCCCTCAGACAGCTGCATGCCAGATAATATTTATCTGTCATCTATGGGCCTTCTGGTCACTCTCCGTCTTCCCCAACAAATTCAGTGCCTGGCTCTGTCTTCTCTACCCTCAGCCCTGTCCTTAACTCAACCTAATTTACCCCTCAGTTGCCAGAATTCCTAATTATGATTCTGAATATATCAAGGATTTAGAAATAAATGATTCTAGCTTCTTGTAGCTTAATAAAAACAAAAAACAACAGTTTAAAAAAACCCTTCCCATCAAAAAGCTGCATAAGGCTTAGCCCAAAGTATTCAGAGAATCACAGAATTTCAAAATTGACAGAATGCTTTTCCAACTTGTACCTAAACAAAGAATTCTTACTACAACATACAAGTGGTCATTTAGCTTTATCCTAAATTCCTCCATTGCTTCCAAAATAAACTCATTCCACTTTGTTCTAGGTCTAATTATTAAGAAGTTGTGTGTGGGGGAGGTTTCCCCCTTGGACCCTGAGGGCCAATCCTAATTAGGAACTGTCATTTCAGGAGAGTCGGATTTATGCTGTGGCCTTATCTGGCATGCAGCTGTCTGAGATGTCTCCTGGAAATGATGCTTCTACCTGTGGTGAGTCCTCAAATTAATTAGAGGGCAAAGGAAGATTGGGATGGGTGGGAATAGGAAAGATGCTGCTATCTCTGGAAGAAAGAGGAAAGGAGATTTTAGGAGAGAGTACTCTTTTAAGGGTAGTTTAGGACCAGGAAATAGTAAAGTAAAACAGCAATCTACTCCCCATCCCTAATATTTTAATGCAGAGGAAAGCAAGCTGTGAAAATGAATATTAATGGCAACTTTGAAAATGAAAAAGAGGTACAAAAAGGTGATCTGAGGATGTGAGAAAAGGAAGGGAAGAGACAGTGGGTCAAGCTAGCCCTTTTGTTTTAATAATTGAGGAAGGGAAATAGAGGTACTACCAATAATTTACAAAAGATAGAAATTAGACTTGTGATTTCACCATAATCTCAAATTAGAATTAAGAATACCTGAGTTCAAATGCTAGCTGGGTAACCATGGGCAAGTCACTTAAACTCTGCTTCAGTTTCCTTATCTGCAAAATAGAGATAATAGTAGCATCTATCACCTATAATATCAACCTATCAGGCTGTTATAAACATGAAATAAGATAGAATGTGTAAAGAACATTGCAAATCTTAAAAGTGACATGTACATATGTGTGTGTATATATATGTGTGTGTGTATACCTTGCTAGTATTTCCTGTTATTATTCTCTACAATTTTTATAGTTTTAGAGAATTGCCTACAGGACTGACTTCTTGCCCAGATTTAAATAGCCAATATATGTTAAAGGCAGGACCTGAGTTCCTAACTCCAAGGCTGGTTCTCTCTTCATTACACCATGCTACCTATCATATAATACTTTATTTACCATTTACATGACACTTTCACTTGCATTTGATCCTGTGAAGTAAAGTGCTATTCTCCTTATTTTACAGATGAGGTAGTTGAAGAATTTGCCTAAAATCAAAGCAACATTAGAGTCTGGCTGTTATAATTACTAATACAGGCCACTTTATAAGACAATACAACAGTTGGTGACATATGTTAAATATTAATCTTAGAATGGATTTTTTCCCAACACCACTGAACAGCAGCCCCTTAATTCCACCTCGGGTTTCTGAAGCAATTTAGGAAACTTCCAAAGGACCATCACCCTGCTTTTTCTATACCTTGGAGATGATTCTGGTGGAGGTCAAAGGAATCTCTTTAAGTGTTTGGTTTTCTAACAATGGGAGTTATTAAAATAAGAAATGGAAGGGGGATATCTCAGGAGGTTCCCTGTTGCTGAAGAACTATAAGCAGAAGCTGGGTAACTACTTATTAAGAATGTCATAGAAAAATTTGAGCTCATGTATGGATTGGATAGGGTAATAATTGAGGTTCCTTCCAACTCTAACATTCTATGATTCGAAGAGAATTGGAATAGAGAGTAGAATAAAGTAAAAGCTTCTCAGACAGTCAACAATTTATTATTTAGAACTGACATTATGCTGCTTCCCTGAATATAAAAAGACAAAGAAGAGCACTGATTTTCTGCCAATATTGAAATCTCCCATTTCTCCCATATACTGCAATGCAGTTCATGGCCTAGAAAAAAAAGGCAAGGGCATTATTTCCCCCACATCTTCCTAGTCTAGGCCCTAAAGATAAGTCTAATGTCTCCCTAAACTAGCCTCCTAAAGTCATATCCCATTTTTCCTTTTGTGTTTTTGTTCAATTGTTTCAGTCACGTCCAACTCTTCATGACCCCATTTCTTAACAAAGATATTGGAGTGGTTTGTCATTTACCTCTCCAAATCATTTTACAGTTGAGGAAACTGAGGCAAATGAGGTTAAATGATTTGCTCAGGTTCACACACTTAATATCTGAAGCCAGATTTGAGCTCTTTGAGATGAATTTTCCTGATTGCAAGCCGAGTGCTCTGCACTTTACCACTACCCTTCCTGAGTTATGGTACCTTAGTATATAGCATCTCTTCTATCTCTTCCCATCTCCAGCCTCAAGTTCTATGTCCTTCACCTCCCCTGGGTCCTTCTCCAAGCTTGTCAACCAGAACTTCCACGTGCCTGTCTACACCACACTGAAGGGGGTAAGGAAACAAGAATTGGTGATGATTACATCTTTTTAGAGAAGACGCCTGGAGCTTGGATGACTGGCATGAATATCTAAGGTCAGGATTTCATGCCTGTGTATCCCTGAGCAGGACTATCACATTTCCTTAGGGCACCATTTCCCAGGAAGCACTCTCTTCATATGTCCTCATAGAGAATTGGTCCTTGGTAGGGACCCCACTTAGCATACCCCTAATATGTTCACTTGCCTTAGGGAGCCAGACCAGGTGTGTCCATTTCAGGAGTAAGTTTTGAAATTTTCTTTGAGAAAAGAACCAGAAAAGATGGAGTGAAAGGAAAACAAAAAATAGAGTCCAGGAAATCAGGATTGTAAATAATTAGTAGTCCTTCTTAATCTCTGTCTCTGTTGAATCCCAACCCATTCATTAAATCCCAACTCAACTGCTCTCTCTTCCATGAAATGTTCCCTGATACATAGTCTCAAACACATAAAATGATCACTATTCACATATTTAATTTTTGTAACTTCATGCATTTACATGACTTTATTAGTAACCTCATTTTCATTTCGTATTGGCAATGGCACACATTTGCAACTACATGCAGTAGAGAAAAAAATAAGAGGCAAGTCTGTAGAGTAGCTGATATCCCAAGCATTTCATTGGTCTTGTTCATCTATTATTGTAAAGAGCTACCCAGCATTTAGAGTGTCAGAGGTGATGTCAAGAATTCATCAGTTCCAGCATCTTCCAAGAGCAGTGACTAAAGTCCCAGCAACATTTCCCTTGGTTTTCAAAAGGTAGCCAAGGTAGAAAGATTTACATCAGTATAGTGTTGTCTGAAATGATTTATTAATTGAGATATTAGCATAAAAGGTCATAGAATTCTAGGGAATTACTAGCAAGAAAAAATATCTTTCGTTTTGGCAATTTTATTTTGTGTACTGCATTTTATGGGCTATTTCATGGTTACCATGTTAGAAAAAGTGCATATTATTAGAATTGATATTTTGTTATTAAAATATATAGAGAAAAAATGTGTTTTCAGCAATCTTTAGTGAAAGATTTTAGTTTTTGATAGTTATGGGAACCTAACATCCTATTTCCTATAGGTTCTATATATCAACATTTTTATTTGTTTTTTATTTTCATGCCAATTTCCAGGATCATTACACCTGTGAATCTGAGGACTGATTGAAAACATATAGCCACATATACCATCAATGATGGCCTCCCCTCAAACCTTACATAGAATTTTTGTGTATCTCTAATATAATTTTGTACATTATAGTTCTCTGTATTCATGAGAGAAAAACTTTCTCCTCCAAAACTTAAAACATACTAGGCACCTAATAAATGTTTGCTATAAAGTACAGTTCCTTCTCCAAGAATTTGCCCAACTCTCATCATTCCTTAGGAACTGTTGATTGGACTTTACTCCAGGGTGGAGGGGGGTAAGATGAACAAGAGATGATGCCCTTGTTCTCTTCTGCACAGTCACACACTTCTGGGGATGGGGGGAAATTGGCTTTCCAGAGAGCGACTCAGATCAGCACTGTGCCCTTCCTGGATGAATCCTCTGGTTCTGATGATGACTGCAGCTCTCAGACCAGTTTCCAAACTTCTGTCACTTGCATGGAGTCCAGGAAAGCCAGTGTACCAGCCAGCCCTCGGGCTATCAAAAGAGGTACTGGGAGCCTGGGGCATGAATAAGGCTTCAATAATCTTAATCTGCAGGCAGTATTCCCTTTCTCTTCAAAGGGCTATGAGCTGTGGAGGGAACCCTTCTGGGCTGTGGGACACGAACGTTCCTTTCCAAGGAGTACCAGTCAATAGCAATGGGTCATAATGAAGAGGAAAAGTCACTCTCTAAAGCTGGAGTTCTTAATCGTTATGGTGTCATGGATTACTTTTGTAATATGGGGAAATCTATATGTCCCTTCTTGGAATAATGTTTTAAATGCATAAAAAAATACACATATAATTACAAAGAAAAATAATTATGTTGAAATATAGTCACTAATATTTTAATATTATTTAATTATATTATTACATATGCCATGTTATATGCATATTACATCTGTTATTATATATTATGATATATTGATTATTTTAATAAAATTTTTGGTTTTTTTTTATTTTAATAATATTTTTAAACAAGTTCAAAACTCCATATTAAGAACCCCTGCTCTAAAGAGTTTATATTGGACTTTAAACTTCATTAAATCCCTGGGAAAGAAAGAGAAAAGGTGTTAGGATGGTAGTCCCATTTTAGAAATGGAGAAACTGAAGTACAGAATTGAAAAGACAACACTCAGGGTCCCTTTAGTAATATGCGAGTCAAATTTCTTAGGTCCATTTAAAAAAAATCCAACTAGCCTCTCACCTCCTTTTTTGGTCAGGAGTAATAGAAAAACTAGGTGGGAACAACCTGACTGATTCACAAAGAGAAAAACCACTTTCTACTAAGGCTCTTTCTTCCACTGTTTGAGATAACTAAGAAGTGTGAACACCCCATCACCCAAGCAACTTGCCCCTCATCATATATCTTTGACCTGTTCTTGGAGGAAGAGGATATGATTGGGCCTATTAGACATTCACTACTTACTCAGGAGGTTGGACAGCTTTGCCTGACATGGGCAGGGTAGGTGCTTGGGAAAAGACATGGAAACATATGTCTTTTGACAATCTCCACACACTGAACCCATTTCTCCATGGCCAGATGTCTCCATATCCTCCCTGAGTTCAGAGAGTGACTATGCTATTCCTCCTGATGCCTATTCTTTGGACAGTGACTACTCAGAACCTGAATATAAAGTTCAACGGACCTCAATCTATTCCATTGATGGACTTGGATCCCATGGGGTAAGTGAAACCTTGGAAGCATGGACCAGTGGCTGAAAAGGGGAAGACATAGCTGAGGTTTTACCACATGCTTTTAATTTTAAACTACAAAGAAAAACTGACACATCTTGTATCAAGTACATTAGGATTATCCTTGTCTTTTTTTCAAAAAATATTTTGAGCAATATTTGGTATTTGGTAATTATTTTGTTTGATACAACTTATACTTCCCAAAAAACACCCAAATAAACCCCCTCTAAAAGTTCATTTCCTGAAGACATTTAAGAAAATGTGTCTAAAATAGCATGATTGCAACTTTTATATGATTTAAAGTATTGACTAAAAAGCAAGATCTTATAGTATTTGTGATGGAGAAACACTGGAAACTTTTCCAAGTAAGATAAAAATTGAATCAAAGTTATGTGACTACAGTTGATCTACAGTTAGAAAAAGAAAAAAGGATCTAAGAACAGGTCACTGTTTTTTAAAGGTTCACTGAGTGGCTGGTAATGAATCTGTTTTATCATCTCAAAGCACCACATATGGCTAAGCCTGAAGCAGGCAGTGAAACTGCACGTGCTATCCAATTCAACCCCTTGTACAAAGTGATGGAGAGAAACTGAAGTCAGACGGGATTGGTCCTCAGTCATCTTGCCAGAATTCTCTAACCCTATAATCTTTGTGTGAGAAATGAGGTCCCTAAGGGGATGGCAAGAGAAAGGGTGGGTGCTGACCACATTACAGATAAGCAGAGAGACAACAGACATGATTGGTACTCAATATTTATTGAACTGAATTGGAGAGCAACTTCTTTTCAAGGGGGTAGTTATAGGGATAGGGCTCAAATAGTAAAAAACAAGGGAAAGCCTCCTCAAGACCTGAATATGACCTGCCTTTCTAGCCTTATCTCCCTCTTTTCCCTTATAGAAACTTTCTGCTCCAGATCAATTGGTCTACTCATTATTTCCCACATACATGTTTATAGTCCTTGCTCTTACCTGGAATACCTCCCTTCTGTCTCTTAGGCAATTTAAGTCCTTTCACTAACTAACTGAAGCTCCATCTTCTTCATGAAAACTTCTTGGCCCATCTCAAGACCAGCCCCAGAGATCATTTTACCGAACTACAATTCATTTGGCAATTATCATATTTTATCTTACATTGCTATTAATTTCTGCATCTATTTTCTTCCCTAGAATATAAGCCTTTCAATGTTAGAAACTGAGTTTTATACCTCTTTATATGCTGAGTATGCTACCCTACATGAAGTATCATTGAGAGTTTATAGACT
Source organism: Antechinus flavipes (assembly GCF_016432865.1). Lineage (NCBI taxonomy): Eukaryota > Metazoa > Chordata > Mammalia > Dasyuromorphia > Dasyuridae > Antechinus > Antechinus flavipes. The sequence continues at coordinate 339,714,944 of NC_067399.1, forward strand.
CTCAATAAATATATATTAATGATGATTCAATCATTAAGGCAGCTTAGGTGGTTCAATGGACAGAAAACTGGATCTGGAATCAGGAAGATCTGAGTTAGGGCAAGATATTTCACTCATCTATAAAATGAGGATAATAATATCACCTGCCTCTCAGAGTTGTGAGGATCAAAATGAGATAATATTTATAACGTACTTTGCAAACTTTAAAGTGAAAACTATATGCGAGTTATTACTATCAATAATAAAATTAAATAATTGGTTTCATATGAATAACTATGGCCTACAGTGTATCGAGTAGCCCTGACCAGATTCTTTTTTTTTCTTTCCACCTCAACTTACATTTCCTCCCATGTCTGTACTGTAGGAATCTTTAGAGAAATCAGGCTACCTACTGAAAATGGATAGTCGGGTGAAGACATGGAAAAGACGCTGGTTTGTTCTAAGGCACAGACAAATCATGTACTACAAGTCCCCGGTAAGGTGCTTCCCACAGCCTATTACCGTCCTGCAGGACAAGGCAAGAGGTGCCCCAAGGGTGGGCAGCATGGGCTAGGATAGTGCAAGGCACGTGGGGTCAGGGGAAAGAAGGGGAGTAAAAGGTCATCCCTCAGCCTAAACTTCGGCAAGCACCGAACCAGAGCCATGGAAGACACCACTGAGAGGGAATATAACCCTGGGAGAAACCGGCATATTCACATTACAACCATGAGACTCAGAAGAGGATGCCGGGTATGCAAAAAGCCTGAGGGCCGGAAAGCGCAGCTTTTCCCAAGCCCCCGTCTGGCAGCTCTACCTGTCCTTTTGCAACATTAGTTAGAGGATTCCTATTCCTTACGGTGGAAAGCCTAGCCTAGATATGGGGTCCCCAGCACCATACCTGTTCTGCTCACCTGAGACACTGACACCAGGAAAGTCTGTGTGACGTGTACACGTCAGAAGGTTACGAGGGGATGGAAAATGAGCCCTGGGTGGTTCGGGCAGCCACATCCCTACACCCCAACCCTGCTCCTCTGCCATCTCGTCCTACAGAGTGATGTGATCCAGAAGCCTCAAGGTCAAGTGGAACTGAACTCCCACTGCCACATTGTCCGGGGAGAAGGCGCGCAGACATTTCAGGTGAGTCTCCCTTGTGTACACACTCATCATCTTCTGAAACAGGGCCCAGATGCTGAGGAGAGGATGAAAAAGTGAGCCAAGAAGTAAGCATGTCCATGTTAGGTAATCAAAGGATGTAGAGGAGATGCTAAGTGCATATTTGACCAGAACTCCCATAACTCCTGGCTGTGAGAAGGCAGGAAAGAGAGAAAGAAACATGGAAAGGGAGAGGATGATGGTAAAAAATGGAAAAGGGATGGAGGAAGAGAGGGAGAGAATAGAGAGAGAAGAGAAGGCTGAGAAGATGGGGTGATGATAATAATAATAATACTAGTGATAAGCCCTGGGATCTGCAGATCCCATTTCCTCCATTATCCCACATCTTTCCCCTACAGCTCATCTCTGAGAAGAAAACTTATTACCTGACCGCAGATTCCCCCAGTTTGCTGGAGGAGTGGATCCGGGTACTCCAAAGCTTGCTGAAGGTACACGCCATTGGATCTCCAGGCCTGCCACAGAGTGGGGCTAAACCCATTGTGCGAGGCTGGCTGACCAAGGTATGGGTAGCATTCATATTGTGAGCCTTCTGAAAGGACAGTGGAGATAGGATGGAAAGAGATCAAAAGGAGTTATGGAATCCTGCCTCATATCATATCCTAAAGGCAAGTAGATGGCACAGTGAATAGAACACTGGACTTGGAGTCAAGAGAGCCTGAATTCAAAATTAGCCTCAAGATTCTGCTAACAAAAATGGGAATAATTATAGTACCTACTTTCCTGGGTTATTGTGAAGAGAGAATGAGATATTTATAAATGTTTTATAATTCGTAAAGTTCTGTATAAGTACTATTATTATTCTGTGTGTCACCTCTTAATCAGAATCTCCATGTGCATTCTAGAGCAATAATCACAGTGGTCAAGGTCATGGCATTGACCCCACAGAGTGCATGATCACCTAACTAGAAGGCTAAAAGATGCTTTGCATTTCAATCTCCCTACTCAAAGGGTTTGTCTCTAGTAGAACCACACCACCTCTTCATCCATTATTTTCAATATTATTTTCCCACAGTACAGATTCCCACTACTGGCTTTCTGCTGTTGTGTAATTGCTCCACTTTTTACTTGGCATTGGCTCTTCAAGGTATTTACAGCCTGAGACCTAGGCACCTGTACTAGCATGTGTAGGCAAAATGCTTGCTCCCAGCATACCTACACCTTGTCTACAGATCACCTAGTAGCTGTCTATGGCAAGTACCCCCAGGGGAAGGAACAGAAGGGACTCAAATGTTGCAATTCATTTTTGTGCAACAGTGTAAGTCACACAAGATGAGAAAGCATGAATGGATTTTGTTCTTCACTACAGATTCACTTCATTATCTTTCTACCTCAAATCTACACTTTTTCTAAGTTTCCCTATTTGTATTAAAGGAGCCACCATCATTCAGTCACCCAGGTTTGAAACTTTGGTATCATGCTCCATTCCTCATTCCCATTTATCCAGTGTATCCAGTCACCATCTGTACCCACTCAGATGCCACACCTTGCTGTTTCTACTTCCAATCTCTCCAAATAAATCTCTCAAATTCAACCCCTTTTCTTCAAATACAGACATCACAACTAATTCAGATCATCTTCACTTCTTGTTAGGCTACTGAAATAGCCTCCTAATCAGTTTCCCTGACTCAGGTCTCATTTTACTCCACTCCATCCTCTACACAGTTGTCCAACTGACTTCCCAAAGTCCAAGTCCAAGGACATACATTCCTTAGTCTGTAAGTTCCAGTGGTTCCCTATTAGTTCTGGAAATGGCCCTGGTTGCAATGGGAAACTTTTTGGCCTTTTTAAATTTAGGTCTTTAACAGGTTTCAGTTTGCCTGAGGCAATGACCCTTCAGAGATTAGGGCTAGGTAAGAATTGAGGCAAAGAATGGCCTCTTTTACCTATCAAAAAAAAAAAAAATCCAGTCTGGAAAGGGAAGTCTCACAGTTTCTGGCCAAAACAAACATTTACTGTTTACATTCACACTCAGTCAATCAATCCCTAAATAATGACCATGTTGTCGATCAATCTCTGAGAGCCAGAGTAATGGGTTTAAGGCTTGGTCCTTAAAAAAGAAATCAAGCTGAGAAACCCCAAGATATCTTAGGAAGTTTCAGTGATACAAAAAAAAATTACATTTGGGCAAAGCAACTAAAGGTAAAAATGAGATACATGATGGAGAGAGAGAGAGGGAGAGAGAGAGGTAGAGAGAAAGAGAGAGAGAGAGAGAGAGAGAAGGAGAAGGAGAAGGAGAAGGGGAAGGAGAAGGAGAAGGGGAAGGAGAAGGAGAAGGGGAAGGGGAAGGGGAAGGGGAAGGAGAAGGGGAAGGGGAAGGAGAAGGGGAAGGGGAAGGGGAAGGAAGGAGGAAGGGAAGAATAAAGAGGAGAAGCAGGCCCTCATCTCTCTACCTGTTAATTCCAGGACATAGAACAGAAGGAAGGAGAGCTGTGTTGCCCAACTGATCAGTTCAGTTGAATCACTAGTGAGGCAGTTCTACTCACATAAGTTGTTGTTTGTCCTTTGTTCAACAAAAATATACACAGGATAAAATTGGGGGTAGCCTTGGGCACTATGATTAAGGAAGGAGCACAGGAATGGGCTTCTTGCAGAATGTGGAACTTTAGCTGAGACTTGAAGGAAATCAGAGAGACTAGGGGGAGCTGAGGAAGGAGAGAATTCGGGACATGGGGAACAGACAGGTGAAGTGGCTTGTGAGTGGAGCAGGAAAGAGTATTCACAGTGTACATAGAAAGGAGTAAGATGTTAAAAGACTGGATAGGTAGGAGGGAATCATCATAAAAGACTTTAAAAACCAAGCAAAGCATTTTGTATCTGATCCTGGAAGTGAAATTGAATTTATTGAGTAAGGGGACAACATAGTCAAATCTGTATTTTAGGGAGATCAGTTTCACAGCTGAATAGAGAAAGACTTGAACAGAGCAAAAACACAAGATAAGGAAACCAACCCGCAGGGAACCAGTTCTATCCAGAACTAGCAAATAGTTCTAATAATTGCAAAATTAGGATTCTGATGCTGAGCAAAACAAGCAGAACCAGGATACATTGTACATAATAACAGCAAAAATGTGCCAAGATCAACTATGAAAGACTTGGTTCTTCTCATTGGTTCAGTGATCCAAGGCAACCCCAATAGACTTTGGACAGAAAAAGCCATCTGCAACCAGAGAAAGAACTAAGGAGACTAAATGTAACATATGCTATGTTTACTTCTTTTTTCTGTTTTTTTTTTTTAATCTCTCCCACGGTTTTTCACTTTATGCTCTGATTTTTTTCTCCCAACTGATTCATAAAGCAATGTGTATTAAAAATACCCATTTACTAGAAAGAAAAAAAAAAGAATTAGGATTGCTTTCTGAAACCCCTTTTGTAGGCACCAACTGGTTTCCAAGCAAAGGGACAGAAAGGAATTTCTTACACTTTTCCCTTGGATTACTAAGGATTGAGCTCTCCCCATTCAACTTTCTAGATTAATTACAATAGAAAGCAAGATCCCAGGGCTACAAGCAAGCAACTTGTTCTATTTGTGTGTCTTCCTTTGTATTTCACCAGGTAAAACATGGTCATTCCAAACTGGTCTGGTGTTCTTTGATTGGAAGAACTTTCTACTACTATCGAAGCCATGAGGACAAGGTATTTTACTCAATGTGATAATAGTTTGCTATATATTTTTCTTTTCCCCTCACCTTGGGGACCATCAGCATCCATTCCTCTGTTTCTTCAAAAATAAAAATGAGACTCCTGAATTTCTTTGGATCCATAGCTTTCTGGTAGTCCCTGCTAAATCTGATCTGTCCTTCCAGCATCTAAAATTGGCTCTATCCACCAGTGTAGTTTGTCTGCTTGTTTTGTATTTTCCCACTTGAACATCATTCTGCCTTCTGTACTCTTGAGCCTGACATTCTCATCTTCGTTTTCCTGGCCCTCATCTCCCTACCTGTTAATTCCAGGACATAGGAAAGGGAATGGAGCCAACCCCCTCTTTCATTAATGGTTCTGTCCCTAGTATCCTCTGGGCTGCTTGCCTATTCGGGGAGCACTTATAGAAGAGGTGGACCGTTCCTGTGATTCAGATGAAGACTACGAGGGCACTGGAGGAATGAGAAGGCTTCTCTCTTCCCACTGCACCCTAGTGATCCACCCACCAGAACACAGTCCCACCTATCTTCTCATTGGTTCTAAGCACGAGAAGGTAGGGCAGGGAGTGGGATGGAGGGCCACCAAAAAAAGAACTGAGACTGGTGATTTCACTCTTCTCTTTTCCCTAAACCTTAAATTTAGGAAGTTTGGCTTTGTTTCTTTCTCCTTTGCCTCTGCACCTAAACTTTGGTGACTATTAGATGTAGAATTCCTCTAAGAAGCCCTTGAAATAGCACCCTTAAAGAAGGATGACCCTATTCATTTGGGGGCATGAAAAGGAGCCACGTGTTTGAAAAATCTTAAGTTTATCTTCTTTATATGGTCCTGAATGGTTGTTATTTATGGCCAAGTGTCCTTGCACCTTTAGTGGACTTCCCCTAAAACACTGGATTCTGCCCATTAGTCTATGAGCAAGGCCTTGAATTGGGCTTTTTGTTTTGTTTTGTTTCAGCTTTTTTAAAATCCATAACATTTAACACAATGCCTGGCATCCTATGGTTGCTAAATGTGTGCTTTTTGGAAGCATCATCTAACTCTTCTTCACTTCTAGGACACATGGCTTTACCACCTCACAGTGGTTGCAGGCAGCAATAGTGCCACGGTAGGCACTGCCTATGAGCAGCTCATTGGAAAATTGATGGATGAAGAGGGGGACCCAGGTAAGCAGCATCCAACAGGCTTAATGTTGAGGTGGAGGGGGTGGATGACTTGGTGAGATTGATGAGGCAGCAATAAATGTGAATCATTCCTTTGTCCACTTTAAGAATTGCCTGGTCATTAAGGAAAATAATTCCTTAACTCCAGCACCTACCTCTTAGCCCTGAGTCAGAGCTGGGATGACCTACTCTTTGACTCCTGGAGAATTTCTCAGAATAAGATGTTTTTCAGTTACCTGGTTTACTCTGTTTAGCCCTCAGCTTTGCAGGCAGGATAAAGGGTTGATGAATGATAAAAGTGACCAGTTAATCTGTAGCTAAATAAAACCCAAGATGGAAATAGGGCTGACCTGAGGTTCATATATGAGGTTCATTAATATGATTACTGATGTGTGTTCTCTTTCTCCTTTTCTCTCTCCCCCTCCTTCTCTTCCTTTCTCTTTCTCTCTGTCTCTCTCTCCTCTCTTCCTCCATATCTCTCTTTTCTCTCTCTCTCCTTCTCTTTCTCTCTCATCTTTTCCTTTACTCCCTCTTTCCCCCCCTCTTTCTCTCCTGTCTCTATCTCCCTTCCTCTCTTCTCTTTCTCTTTAGCTCTCTCTTCTCCTCTTCTCTCTCTCCTTCCCTCTCTTTCTTTACTCTCTCTTTCCTTCCTTCCTTCCCCATTTTCTGTCACTCTCTTCCTTTCTTCCCTTTTCTTTCTCACCCTTTCCTCTCTCTCTCTCCTTCTCTTTCTGTGTCTCCTTCCCTCCCTCTCTTCTCACCCTCTTTCATTTCCTTTTTTTCCTTCTCTCTACCACACTATCCAGAGCATAACATCTGTGTGTGCAGTAACTGGGAACTGAGATTGCTTTATCTTTGGAGTTATATCCCCAGTGCCTAGTACCGTAGAAGCACTTAATATTGATTGATACAACGCCCATATAAGTGTTCATACATGTATAAAGATTTATAAAAATGATTATATATTATATACACATCCTTCATAAGCCATAATGAGGAACTCAATGCCATTTGTGTGTCCCAGGACAATTCTTACCCTTGTTCTCCCTTCAAGGGAGATGAAGGCTTCAGGATGTTGGATAGGGTGTCTCCCACCCCTGGTGGTAACTGACCCTACCTCTGATGCTGTGCTCCTCTCAGGTTCCCCTTTGTGGAGACACCCCATGCTGTGCTACAGTAAAGATGGGCTTTGTACCTCCCTCACCACCCTGCCCTCAGAAGCCCTGCAGACGGAGGCCCTCAAGCTCTTTAAGGTAATTAATCAAGCGGCCTGTGCCATCGCCCCTGTTCTTTATCTTGCACAAGGTGTCCTGAACAGTACGAAAATGCAGTCTCTCAAGCTATAACCACATGTAGCCAGGGAACTGTTGTTCTTGTGAAATGAGCACACAGGTTGGAAGAGCCTGGAGAAATGGAGGCTCCACGTTACATCACCATAAGCCTGGGCTTTATAGTCTTACCCTCCTCTTTGAGGATAGAAGCCCCATTTTCACTACTGAGAAAGGATCTTTATTAAAGTAGGAAACAGTGGAAATATTATTTGCAAGGACCTAGAAAAACACAAGGCCTTTTTTAAGTGAAATATAAATGGTTCCCTGCTAAAATGCAACTTTGCCTTCCCTTTTCTGTTGTGACATATAAGTCCTATTCTATTTATTCTTAGTCCTTTTACAATTATAGAACTAGGCAAATTAAAACTGTGAGAATATGAAGTGGAGAATCTCTCCTTTTTACAAAGCTTCCAATGGAAGTTAACTGAATTCCGGTGAAATGGGTCATTGTTGTTCATTTGTTTTTCAGTCATGTCCTAACTTTATGACCCTATTTGGGGTTTTCTTGGCAAAGATCCTGGAGGGGTTTGCCTTCTCCAGCTCATTTCACAGATGAGGAAACTAAAACAAACAGGACTAAGTGATTTACCTAAGGTTATACAACTATTAAATATTTGGGGCTGGACTTGAACCCAGGAATACTTGGTTCTGACGCCAGACTTGGCATTCTAACCACTGTGCCACCCAGGGGCCAAGTAAGTGCTGAGCCTGGAGTCAGAAAGTTCAAATTTCAGACACTTAGTAGCTATGTGAAGCTGGGCAAATGACCAATTCTGTTTAACTTTTCCCATTTGGGGATAATAGTAGCACTGTCCCAAAGTGGTTATGAGGATCAAATGAGATATCATTTGTAAATCATACACCACACAATGACTAGCACATAGGAGGCATTTCTTCCTTCCTTCTTTTATCTTCTCCTTCCCTTTATCAATTTCCTTTCTTCCTTTTTTTCTTTCCTTTTTTTTTTCTTCCTTCTTCCCTCATAAAAACCCTTTCAAGATATAGCTGTGGCATTACCTTAGTCCTTCCTGATTTTCTCAGTGTCTAATGCCCTCCCTTGAATGATACCTTGGTTCTGCATTCTCTTTATATTTATTCTTTACATACATGTACATGACCTTATTGCCTCCCCCTTTATAATGTTTAATGTATTTGTATCCCTCGCACCTAGAATAATGCCTGCTGCATACTAGGTGATTAATAAGTTTGTTGGTTGATTGAAGGAAGAAGAACCCGTCCCAAACCCCCTAGATCTTTCCTTGAGAGTCTCATCCAGCATGTTCCCTTAGTAAAAGTGAGCCCATCTTAGACCATTTCTGCTAAAGTACTCCAAGTAGAACTATACCTTGTTGGTCCCTGTTTGCTTCCTTGGTGGAAAGTGTTATTTTTTTTTTCCATTTGAAAGAAGAAGGCCTGAGACACATAAAGAATACTATTTGTTCAGCAATAGCACAAAGGAAGCTAAAAGAGATATCAGAAATGACTTCCTATTGTTTTTGTCTCTGGCCAATAGTGGAAAGGCCCCCTGGAGCAAAAACATTTCATCCCTAAATCCCTTCCAGCTTTCCCTTTCTCCCTTGCCTCAGTCTTTAACAACGAGCCACCATTCCTCCTTTGGGAAAGAACTATGAAACTGCACTTGATTCTTGATTCATCTCTTCAGTCTCAAGACTTCTGGGCAAATGCAGCCCACCTCACTTATTCCTCCCACTGGAATCAGAGACGTTTCTGCTGCCTCAGACTTCAGAGGTGGAACTCTAAGCCCATGAGGCTCAGTCACTTAGCAGCTTGGCCACCAGGGCTTGGGGTGACAAGAAAGAGTAAAAGGCATGGAGGATTTGCTTCTCATTCTCAGTCAACAAACATTTATTAAGCAGATTATGTACCAGACTATATGCTTACTACTGTGGACAGAAAGAAAGGCAAAAAAAATCCCCCCAAAACCTAAATCCACCCCCAAAATCAGCCCCTGCCCTCAAAGAGCATTCATTCTAGTGGAGGAGAAAACATGAATAATTAAGTATATAGTACAGAGAGAGAGTAGATGCTTATTTGCTTCCCACTTTTCTTTCACAGTCCTGCCAACTGTTCATCAATGTACCTGTAGAGGCTGCCTCTGTGGACTACCACGTGTCACTGGCCCAAACAGCCCTGCAGGTGTGCCTGGTTCACCCAGAGCTGCAGAGTGAGCTCTACTGCCAGCTCATCAAGCAGACCAGCTGCCACCCCCCACGGAGACATTCATTCTTGCAGGTAAGTGTCTGTGGCAAGGGGGAGCATCGGATTGGGCCCCCCCCCCCCAACAAGCCAATCCTCCCCAGTGGTGAGGAGAGCCCGTGGGAAGGTAGGAGAGAGGAAGAAGGGAGGACAGGAGCAGGAGATCCTTTCAGCTACACCCACCAACGGGGGCTGCCCAAACTGATGCTCTCACCTCTCTGAGCCACATCTTTCCAGGGCGGGGGTGGGGTCCCATCTTTGTCCCATTCTTAATTCCCTCTCATGGCTCTAGATTGTTAGTTAGACCCCAGCAAGGCAAAGGACAGCTAGACCCTGCACTCACTTCTCGGTGCCTGGTTTCCCTTGGCAGTGCTGGCAACTCCTGGCTCTGTGTGCTCCCCTTTTTCTGCCTCAGCATCACTTCCTCTGGTACATCAAACAGCAGCTCCAGCGCCATGCAGACCCCAGGTGAATAGATGGTATTTCCCTTACCTTTGGTTTCTCTCTCTTTCTCCCTCTAGCTCTAACACAGAATACAGTGGATTTAAGAGGGAAGCAAGGAATACTATGGAACATATGGAAAAATAAAATTTTTTCTCCCCTCTGATTTATTGAAAGATTTGTACATGTAGATCAAATAGTACATGATACCAAATTCAAATAGGAACGGATCCTTGCTGGGCAGCATATTAACTTAGAAAACTACAATTTCACCTAAATTGTATTTTTATTTCTTTATTTCAATTTCTTCACCCAAAAATTGTCTTCATATCCTTTGACCATTTATCCTGATCACATTTTAATCTAGTTCCAGCATACTGGGGGGATTCTGTGGGCTGTAAATTTGACACCTCTGATGCAAACTCCACATAAAGAGCCAGATGTACCTGAATTTCTTTATACACTTATTGCAAGCCCACCTATATCCACAGACATTCATTTGAGGGATTCACCCATAATTACAAAGTCCTTTTAAAGATACCAAAGACTTTCATTTTTAAAAAATTAGCTCCATTCTGGGAAGACTCAGTTACAAATCAGATTTTAATCTTAATCTTTTTAATCTAGTTGGGCACTAGAATGTAATGTTCTTTTGGCTAGGTTTTCTTGGAGTCTTTGGAGCAGCCTTTTTTTCAGTTCAATAATCACCAGAAGAGTAGCCAGGGGTTAAAGTCCAAATCCTTTATTATCTCCTTGCCTGATGCTGGGCAGCTTTCTGGAGAGCCTTTCAGTCTGGCCTTGATCTTAGTAGGGGAAGTGCAGGAGGCCAGGCCAGCCATTAGGAAGATCGAAGATCGAACTGAAATTCTCCCCTTGGTTCTGAGAGCTTGAGCTCCTGCCTCCAGTCCTTTGTCTTCTCTGCCTCTTCTCTGAGGGCTGAGTTCCAGCTTATATGCTCTACACTGAGTATAAACCAATCATTATATCACTAGGAAAGCATTATTTGTTGTAAGAATAAATCAATCATACTGAACCATGCTAAAGTAGATAACCATTGTCTCATCAATTCCACTTAGTTAGTACCTTGTTTCTGGCCCATAACAATACTAAATAAATCCCAAACAATTTTTCTGAGCTTCCTGCATTTAGATGGGGTTTCCTTACTTTTTCTCTGTTCCTACTGGCTCTTCTGGCTGGGTGGCTGCCAGTGAGGATCAGGAGATTATTTGTGTTATAAACACAGCGTGTGTGTTCTGAGTGATAGCAGGAAGACAGAGAGAGGTTAGGTTCTCCTGGGAATTTCATCTCATGAACCAGTGCTGAAGGTTTACAGGGCCTAAGTGTGGTGGGTCCTTGGTAGTAATTCCATCCTAAGGTGAGTTAAACCTTGTGGCTCCCCTGAGCATCCAGATGTTAAAGAATCCTTAAAATTAGTTGCTAAACATTAAGTTCTTGGGATACAAACAAAGACAAAAACAGTCCATTTTCAAGGAGCTCAGGGTTTAACAAGAGAAACATGCGAATAGCAAATACAAACAAGATACACACAGGATAAACTGGAAATAATCAACAGAGGGAAGGCACTAGCATTAAGGGAGATCAGGAAAGGCTTTCTGTATAGAAAGTAGAATTTTATCTGGGACTTGAAAGATAGATTGGAGTGAAGAGACACTTTTGGCAGGGAATGAAAGGGGCTGTACCTCTCAAGGACAGTACAACGTTGCAGGCCTGCAGGCAACATACCCGTGATGCAGTACCATTCAAACGCAACATGACAGGGATGTGTGTGATCCCCAGTGGTCTCCTCTCTCTTTTCTGTTTAGAAGCGAAACTGGCCAATACGCCACTTACTGCCAGCGAGCTGTGCAGCGGACCCTGGAGGCCGGGGAGCGGGAAGCCAAGCCATCTCGCCTGGAAGTCGTGTCCATCCTGCTGCGCAACCCCTACCACCACTCCCTGCCCTTCAGCATCCCCGTGCACTTTGTCAATGGGACCTACCAGGTAAGACAAGCACTCCAAGTCTTCCAACCTCGTCCTCTTTTTTGTTGTTGTTGTTCAGTCATGTCACACTCTTCGTGACCCGTGGATCATAATGTCCAAGTGGTTTCCTTGGCAAAAAAATACTGAGTGATTTGCCATTTTCTTCTTCAATGGATTAAATGATTTGGTTATCATTGGTTAAGTGATCAAGTAGTTTAGTGATTTACCCAGGATCATATAGCTAGTTAATGTCTGAGGCTAGATTTGAACTCGGGTCTTCCTAACTCCAAATCTAGTGCTCCTTAATATTCTGGCTCCTTACCCCACACTAACTACTCCATGGAAAACTGTTTCTGGCCTGAGCAAGTGTTTATTCAGCCTCCTGGGAAACCATACCCCTTTATTTGACTGATTTGGGAAAGACAAATTCACAATTAAAATGAGCTTGGCATGGGGGTGGAGATGCAGGGAGAGAGGGAAGGTATGGAACCAATTTTTCCCCTAAACCCTTTTACGTATGTGAAGGTGGAGGTTATGTTCTTGACACTTTTGTACAAAGGGGGAAACCGAAGAACAAAGAAAGCACTGTTCAAGGTCATATAGCAAAGAAATATAATAGAATGGTGCATAGAGAGTTAGCCTGAGAGACAGGAAGAATTGGATTTAAGCTGTTTCAGGATCTCGTTGGCTGTCTAGCCCTCTCAGACTCTCCCTCCTGTACCCCCAGGGAACTCTCTAAAATTATAAGTCATAGAGAAGAAACTGACTTGCATTGATGAGGGAAGTTCTCCACCAAGAGATCCCTATGTTGATGACATCACAGCTCCATCCCACTCCCACCCCCAGGGAAAAAAGTCACAAATCAGACACATGCTAATGATGTGGCAAATGATGGGGTTGTTGTAGGCACCAAATGATGTTATTTAGAAGAGCACAAATGTTGGGGCTCAGTCATGTGAAAAATTCCCAATGGCCATTCCCTTTGGCAAAAGATAGGTTTATTTAGGAGAAGAAATTATAGACAAAATGAAGAGATACAGTAGACACCAGGAATGGTAAATAAGAAATAGCGTGAAAGAGCAAAAAGTTAGCAAGAAAGGGCTTTTTACCTAGTGAAACCCTCAATTAGCCAGGAGAAAGGAAACACTCCCATGAGGCTGGGATATGCCCTTAGCTGGCAGGATAAACCCTAAGGGATTTAGCACCCCAAAAAGTTAGCTATGAGGAAAAACACCACAAGACATAATAGGGGGAAGAGAAAGACACTATGTAGCCGAGTGTTGTGGTACACTGACCTAAAAGGGTTTCAACAAAAATGGCATGGGCCATAAGCAGATTTACAGGGAAGATTTAATCTGGGACATGACTGGGATTTCAGACAGGACGTGACTGGGCTGCCCACAACTTCCATAGAGGAAGCTAAACTGATTAACCTACACTCATTTTTCTCAGAGCCTTTTTCCTGCCTGCTCCAGGTAACAATTCCATCAGTGCTCCAGTTTCTCTCTGCCAACTGCACCCAGCTACCGAGAACCTCATCACTAGAATTTTATGTTTTATCAGTAGAATAAAGCTGAAATACCTAGGCATTCTTCTCTCCGTACAAAAACACGCAAACCAAGTTTTCTCTGACATAGTATGTCAAACCATGTCCCTTACAACAAATCTTCTCATGTCTTACCTTAGACCTCTTCCTTTGCTTTTCATTACTGAGATGTGTTTGCCCTCTCAGGTGATAGGTTTTGATGGCTCCTTCACGGTGGATGAGTTCCTCCATCAGCTGAACCAGGAAATGGGCATGAGAAAGGTATCCCACTCTGGCTTTTCCCTCTTCACAGATGATCCTTCTGGCAAGGACTTGGAGCACTACCTACAAGGAAGCATTAAGGTGATTTCGTGCCTCCACATAAAGAAAGCCATTGACAGAACTCCCTGTGCAGATATAATCACCTCATTAGAGATATTGATTATGCAAGGAGAACTATTTCACTGGCTATAAACTCAAGTTACATCAACAAGCATTTATTTAAGCATTTCTATATAACAAGCATTGAGCCACAGCACTGGGAATTACAAATTACAATTGTCCTCAAGGAGCTTATGTTCTAACAGGGGAAGACAATACATAACAAGAATCTAAAAGGGAAGGGGGAGGCATAAAAGATATTGGAGAAGGGGGAAGAATGTAGGAAAAGTCCAAAAAGAAAGTGAAGAGAACATCCTAAAGCAGAATGAAGATTTGATTAGTTTGGTTTTTTTAGTACAGTTGTTTCAGTCCTGAATGAATCTTTCTGATCCCATTTGGGATCTTCTTGGCAAAGATACTAAAGCAGTTTGCCATTTCCTTCTCCAGCTCATTTTACAGATGAGGTGATAGTACTTTACAAGTTATAGAGCACTCTACAGAGCATTGTGACAATTTGATCCACACAGTTGCACTGTGAGATGCCCAGCACAAATACCATCACCTACATTTTACAGATAAGTAAACTAAGGTTTGAGAAGGTTTTGAGAAGGTTAAGATTAAGTTGGACCTCATCCACATCTGATTCCATGTCCATTCCTCTCTTTTTTCCACACCATAACATTGCCTGTGTATGCAGCACTCACAATCCCTAAAATTACCTTATTAAATATTGAGGTTCCTTTTGAAATCAAAGGTCTTTGGATGGGATCCAAGAAGCACCAGCTTTGGATTATATGACAATAGTTGATAAGGCAATTCTCATAAATTTGTTTCTTTGACTAGGTCCTTTAAGGCACAGAAGATGTTGTATACTTGTTTTCTATATTCTTTAAGACAATTTTTTGTTGCCCACTTCTGAAAATGATTTCCTGCCTCCATTGTAACCTTTTCCTATCCACATACTCAATATAGTTCTAGGAATGCAATCAACTAATTCTTCAACATTCCTTTTTAAGCATTTACCAAGTGCTAGGCACATAGCATAGCAAAGACAAAAAATGAAAAAGTCCCAAATCTCAATAAGCTTATATTCTATCTGAGAAGACATGTATGTATATAAGCATATACATTATACATATAAGGAATTCCAATTCCAGGTAATAGGAAGAAGAATCACAGCAATTGGGGAAATTAAGCAAGACTTTGTACAGAATTGGTGCTTGAGCTGAGTCTTGAAGGAAGTAAAACATTCTATGAGACAAAAATGAAGACAGAGTCTTCCAGATGTAGAGACATGGAGCTGGGAAATGAATTGTTGAGTATGCGGAACAAAGAGAAGACCAATTCATATGGACAGTGATGTGGAGAAAAGGATGTAATATGTCAGAAAAACTGGAATGAAATTGGGGCTGAATTACATATGAAGGACTTTAAAGCCAAACAAAGGAGTTTATATTTCATCTCAGAGACAATTGTGTGTTAGTGGAGTTTGTTGAGTAGGGGAGAGATATAAATCTGTTGCTTTTAGAAAATCAATGGGACAACATAGTGGAATGGTGAAAACTTAAGGAAACCAAACAGACCATTACAATAGTCAAAATAAAAAGCAATGAGAGCCTAAACTAAGATGGTAGATGTGTTAGGAAAAAGGATCCATTGTGAAAAGCATGGAGGCAGGAAACATCAAGATTTGGCAACTAATACTATCCAGGTCATAAGGGAAAGTGAGAAATCAGGGCTAATGTTGAGATTGCAAACATAGAAGATTTGAAGAATGGTGGTGCTCTTGACAAATAAAGAAATTTGGTAAAGACAATGGGCAGCTAGTAACCTATTTATTGAACAACCAGAAGGAAAGTAATTAGGTGAGACTTTGGAATCTGCACTGTACCTGAAAAATTCAGTATTGTAGTTCTAAGGCTATAATATGAGGATATATATAAACACATATATGTATATATATGGATAATATAAATATGAGGACATTTTCTGACTGAAATCTACACCATCAGATATTCTTGTCTTTTATATATCAATCTAATTAACACTCATGGCTCCCTTCTAGAGATTTCCAGCAGATAAAATCCTTCAGGGCTTAGAGGAATAGCAACTGATTCTCCAGGTTTAGCACACAATTTATTTTACAGTTCTGCTCATCCTTCTGTGCTCTAGTTCTTGGCTCAGCCTAGAGCTAATCACATAGGAGATACTCAGTAAGCCTTTGGTAATGGGAAATGTAGTATTTAATTGAAAGGAAATGGCTGTTTAGAATATCTTCAGGGGTCTTTCTGAGTTCTCCTTCACAAAATCACCTCTCTATCATTCTTCCTCAAGATCTGTGATGCCATTTCCAAGTGGGAACAATCTCTGAGAGAGCTTCATCCTAGGAAGTCTGAGGGCAGCAACCGGATTGTGAAGCTGATTTACAAGAACAGGTCCTGAACACTGATGATGGGATGGGACATAAATATTACACAGGGGCTGAACCTTATAACCTTTCATTGCCATCATGAGTTTGTTCCCTCTCTAATTGATCAAAATGTTTCCTATTCTACAAAGTGGGGAAAGGGCCCAAGCTCTACGCATTGCTTAACCTTCAGCTTTGTCTCAGACTCTCTATGTGACTTTCCCTCTTTGTTCTTACTTCTTTCTTGATCAGGAAAAGAGCAAAAACTAATCTCATAGAAGGATTTCATGTTTTACTATATAAAGGGGAAGCTTTCCATTGGCACTAAGAGTTTAAGACTGTGATTTGGATAAGTTACTCCTCCATCCAATTCAAGTGACAAGTACTGATATCCTTAGAAGTAGATAATTTAACTATATAAACAATTCATTTCCAGGGATCATCTGCCAATAAAATAATAAATTTCCATTGACCTAACATCTCCACTGTGCTTAACTCATCTTAACTCACTCAAAGTATATCATGATACCTATTATCATGGTATCTAGTTAGTCTAGTAGGATTAAATCCAAGGAAATTTTGAGGACCCCAAAAGACCTTCTTTCTATGTGTTACTGTTGGTATAAACTTATGTCATGACCCTTTCTTCTATGGCACACTTCATGACAATTTTCTGTGAAAAAGGTCATGATGACAAAGGGAAAATATAAGCCTTATTCTTTTAAAATCAATATTAAAAACAACCCTAAGAAAATTAAATCCTTGTTGCTCCCTGTTCAGTACCCATGTTGATTTCTTTTTATATTGTCCTTGAGTCAAGACTTCCATGTGCTCTCTCCTTCTTGAAGGCTGTATTTCCGGCATCAGGTTAAGGGAGAAACAGAGCAGGAGCGGCTTCTGCTTGCCTTCCAGGTCAGCAATGAGATCACTGCAGGGAGATTCCCTGTCAACAAGGAATTAGCTCTTGAGATGGCTGCCTTGATGGCCCAGGTAAGTGATCTGCTATCAGCTGAGTGACATACCTCTTATACTAGAGTCCAAAATAGACTGGATGACATTTTATCACTGCTGCTATGAGGATGCAGCCTGGAACACAGACAACGTAACAGGGCTAGACCTAAGAAAAGGAGGTCACAAAAAAAAAAAAAAATTAAGGAACAACAGAAACAATTCTCAGGAGGTCAATGTAGGGAATATCCTCTTTGCAGGGATTTTTGTATATTAAATGTCCCAAAGGATGGGAAATGACCAGACTACTTCACACATTTCACTGCTGGAAGTATACAGGGAAAAGGAATACACTTTTAACACAATCTGTGACACTTTTTCATCACTTTGATGACAGAAAGCTGATTTGTTAGAAGGCAACTGTCTCTCTAAGAGATACAGGGGCCAAGGGTCTGAGAGAGAGAGAGCTGGATTTGCAAAAACCAAAGTAGTTGGAGCAAATGATCCATCTCTAAGATATCTTCTAATGCTAACATTCTTGTCTGAAAAAGTAAATTATTAAATCATTATTATACAAAGACTTTAGTTTGGAATCTGGCTTTCCTGCTTACTTAACTTATGATTTGGGGCATGGAACTTAACCTCTCTAGGTCACAATTTTTTCATCTGTAATATAAAGATAATAATATTTGCACTACTTATAAGATTAAACATGATGATGAAATCTACTTTGTAATTTGAAAGTGTTATACAAGTGCAAGCAAGCATCATTTTTATTAGAATTTTGTGTTTTTATAGCTTGAAGTAAAGGACAAATCTATCCCAACCATATACTTCTGTATATGGTCACTTCTCCATTCTCAAAATAAGAACTATAAATTCCACTTCTTAATGAACCTTTCCTTCTTCCTATGAACTCTCGTGTAGCTCTAATTGAGGCCTAATGCTTGTATACTTTCTACACAGATGGAATATGGGGATCTGGAGAAGCCCAACCTTCCTGGTCCAATGGGAATAGCTCCGGCCAAGGTTCAACATCTCCTCCAATTAGTGCTAGAGAGGTTCTACCCCAAAAGATATAAATGCGGTGCCCCTTCCGAACAGCTGAGGTAGGATGGGCAGTAGCTCAACGTGGTATAGGAGGTGGTATGGGGAGGAGATGGCCTGGTGGGAGCAAGGGCTGCGCCATAAATGTTGCATTTGGCTCCTTCACTGAGGAGTTTTCTTCCCGTCTCTTTTCATAGGCACTTGGCAGACACACTAGCTTCAAAGTGGACAACGCTGCAAGGCTGCTCCCCAGCTGAGTGCATCCGTATCTACTTAACTGTGGCTCGAAAGTGGTCCCTGTTTGGTGCTAAACTCTTTGCTGCTCAGGTGTGTGTCAGTGGTTCCTAAAAAATATATGTAATACCACAATAAATGGGGAACCTCCAAGAACTTCCTTTTTTTCCAGCTGCTTAGATTTGACTTTAGCTTCACCCCTGATCCCACTACTGAATTGGAATTCTGGACTTTGCACCTACTCTTAGAAGGGTGTCCCCTCTTGTTTCTAAGTTTCAGTTTCTTTATTTATAAAATGTGCATGTTGGACTAGATTGAAGATCACAAGATCATGATGGTAATTTGATATTTGGGTATGTAACCCACAGTGATGCTTCTCCACTAGAGGTCACTAGTGCACCAACTCATTTCTGAGGAGACCCTTTTTGGCTGTGGCCTGTTTCTCTGCCTTTCTTTCCCTTTCCTCACTGCTCTGATCATTCCTGACTAGATTAAAGCTAAGTAGTAAACTTATTCACAGTAAAATGCTAGTCACCTCTTACATCCCTCTGGAGTATTTTTAGAATGAAATCTAGAGAGACTATGAATCCCTAACAAGCCTTGCACATGAAGGAGTTTGTTTGCCCTCCTGGTATCCCTTAAAGAACTATCTACTTCAGTTTCATGTAAGAAAGTCCAGTTTCATTGTCTGGCATAAGCTTGAATCTACCATCACAGTCTGAATAGCATCTTATTCTTGTGAGTTAAAAAGATAATCTTGAATACTGGAAACTTTGCCCATCCCTCCTCCCGAGGAATTCAAGAGGATACAGAGCTCACAGAATTTCAGGGTTTTTCCCATCTCACTCCCTACCCCTCTTCCTTTATTTCTATCAACATCCCTAAGACAAGTTGATGAAAGTCAAATATATGCATCTTCTTGATGGGGCTAACTCTGGGACTAACAAAAATTCTACAATCACAAGAAGAGAAACTGCTCAAATAACAACATCCATTAATACACCCATATGTACCCATATTTTTCAATGTGGTACCCAGCTTTTCAAAAAGACCCAATATATTGATCAGGATCTCCAAGCTACTGACCAAATTGTTTCTTATATCTCTAGACCACTCAACTTTCTACCAAGGGGAACACTCTGGTGTGGATTGCTGTGAATGAAGATGGTGTCAGTATCCTAGACCACAACACAATGGTATTGAGAAAAACAGATTTGCCCCCCAATTCCCTATACCTTCAGATACTACCATTTTTTCCCCACCTCAGGCCTGAGTTTTATCACTACAAATTCTTATGCTTCCATATGTAAATCCTTCCTTTATATGTGAAGTACAGGTTTTTAAAGTATACATTTCCAGACATGATGAAATGATCCATAGTTAACTGAGACCAATGTCTAGAAAATATCTAGCATGTCACTGATTTCTAAATTGAAAGATGAGAATGTCTCCACTGAATCTCTCATTCCCACCTACAACTGACCTCTTTCTATAGCAAGTTCAAGCCACTTATCCTTATTCCTTGGTGATGACATTTGGTGGATACCAGGATGATTTTATGATTGTGATCAGACCTGTCTCAGATAAGAGTTCTGGTAAAGGCAACGTTGAGAAGTTAATCTTCCAGATGGCACTTCATAAGGTAGGTATGAGCAGCTGCCAGTGCAATTTACTCTGAACTTTTATAAGTTCCATGAAGAAAAGAAGGCTACAGTAGCTTCATATTTTAGGGTAAATAAAATAGCTGACATTTTATGGCACTTAAGGGGTTATAAAATACTTAACATATATTATAGCTCAATGAAGTCATGAAAGTATGTTTATCCTTATTTTGCAGAACAGGCGAGATCAGCATGTCAGGGCTTGAGCAAAGTCACACACAGCTAATAAATGGCAGAGCTGTGATTTTAACCCAGATCCCAATAAATTGTGCTACAGTCCCTTCAAACTCTAAAACTTAGAAGAGAGACCATATTGCTTTGGGTCAAAAGATGTCTCTATTTCCATCTAAATTTTATGACTTCAATGCAGGCAGTAATTCAGAGTGTCCAAGCAGACTTGAACCTCTCCAGATTTTAGTTATTTTCCTTTCTTTGACTTACATTAGCTCATGCAGATAGTATATTACTTGGAAATGTATGGTATATAAAGTAATAGGAATAGTATAAGATAAGCAATTGAAAATGACTTAGTTATTCTCAGCAATACAATGATCCAAGACAACTCTGAAGGACTTAGGATGAAAAATTCTATCCATAGCCAGAGAAACAACTAATGGTGTCTGAATGTAGACTAAAGCATATTTTGCTTTTTTCTTCTTCCCAGATTGCCGAGTTGACATTTATGATGGCCAGCTATATGAACCACTGTTCTACAATCTCAGCTTCATCTCCAAATACACCTCCAATTCGACACTTCCAAGGAAAGGATGGAAAACAGTTCCTTGCCTCTGCCTCACAAAACACAAAGGGGCCAACGCTTCTATGAGCATCTTTCCTCGTCCTTTCTCCCCTCATTTTGTGCCTTTAGACTTGGTGACATCTTGCTGGGTCCCTGCTTCTATTATGTGCTAACTCCCATTCCATCCCTTATGCCGGTTTCAAATTTTCACCCATTCTATAGGCACATGACAATATCTATGCAATCTACTGTATGCTGTTTCCCAAATCTAAATCCAAATGACAGAGGCCAAATATAAAATGGCCAGCCTCTGAATGCAATTCTACCAGACTTCCAAGAGAGGTCAGGATTCTATGCAAACATCATCCAAAATCCAGGACACTGCCCTTGAAAAGAAAAATATCTCCTAAATCATTCATAATTCTCTGCATTTGGGGTTTGTTAATGGCAGCCAATTCTCTCACACATTCAATTCATATCTGATGATACAAGCTAACCTTTCCAGAACTTATGGCCTACCACCAAGAGCTTTATTTACATACTGATGAGGTAACAGGAGATGGGAAGAAAGAATGGATTTCTTTCCTGTTTCTGGAAAGGAATACTACTCATTATCTCCCAACACTCTATCCAGACTAAGGAAGGAGAGTTGGAACTGCAGAGAAGGACGATGGGTACACTTTTACCTCAATGAAAGGGAAAAGAAACTCAGTCCCTTAAGTAGGAGTGAATACTTGCAGTGACTTGTGCGACAGTATATTGTTTCACAATGCCGTCCTAACCTTGGTAGGGACTGAGGTTAATGAGCTATACTCTAGACTATAGGCAAACTTCACTGCCTTACACTGTCCCAGGACCCTTACCAGATTATCTCCTCTTGTCTGGGTTTAATCAGTGGACCAAATGCTTTAAAAATAAGCAATCATTACTATGCACAAAGAACTAACTGCGCTGATTTCTTCCTGGTCTTTGAAGGTCCAAATAAATACACTATCTGCTTTTTGGCAGCTTTATTGAATTACTAAAGCTTGTGATCCTAATTGTATCCATTAAGACATGTTGTGCTTTCTGTGGCCGTCAGTCAGTTTAAGGGAAATATTAATTAGCCAAGCTCACTGGAACATCTAAGTATATTTCATCTTTAAAAAAAAAAATTGTGAAAGAAAACCAAAGCTTCCTTCTTTTTTGTTTCCTATAACCAAATTCTCTTCACTGAGACCAAGGCAGATGATTTTTATTGGTTTCTATACTCCATCCAAAGCCAACAAGATAAAAATACTATCTTTCCAACATTTAGTAAGACTACAATTTCATTTCCTAACACTCAAGTAGACCTAACATTTATGAGGAAGAGAGCAGAGATAGCTGCATGGAAAACCAATTCCACCCAAGTGTTTTGAATCCTGACATTGAAACACCAATCCCCTTCACGATGATAAAACTGGATGGAGTTGGACCTGGTTTCTCTGAGTTCTGGCTCTATCAAACCCCTCTTATAAACTCTAAGCTGGAAAGAACAAGATAATAAGCACTTCTAATTGTGTGTTCAAATGTACTCTGTAACTTCACTGTTCTTGTTCCTACCTCTTCCCTTCAATTGGGAAATGAAGATTCATCTGACATACCTTATTATAGTCATCCTTCCAGGGCAGGTATGGAAGGCTGAGCATATATCCAATCTTACTTCATAATGTCCTGAACCCTTGCAAACAGGAATAATCTTGTCTGCAACAATAAGTAAAAAGTTGGTATTTGCAACAACCAAAAAAAGGAATTATTTACACTAGGTTTTATGGATCTTTTCCCCATTTTTTTCTTCTTCCCTCCCTTGGAGTTTGTCAATGCTCTGTTTTATTGTTTAGTCATTTTTCAGTTGTGTTTGACTCTTTTTGAACCCTTTTAGAGTTTTCTTGGAAAAGATACTAAAGTGACTTATCATTTCCTTCTTCACGATGCCATGCAAAATGAATCAATGAGCATATATTATTAATCTTACTATATAAAGTACTGGAAACACAAATGGAAAAGCAAAATAGTCCCCATTCTTAGGGTGTTCATATTCTAATGTAGGAAACAACACACATGGGAGATTTCTGCCACAAGTCAAATGGAAAGGCTCAGGGTATTCAGGATACAGTAGTAGCTAAGCAGATAGCAATACATTTTTTAAAATGTCATTTCCACCAATAAAACCTTGTTTCTGATGTTAAACCATTTGACAATTATAAGGACTTCAGTGGCAAGTGTTCAGTAGCTGTGGTTGCTGAAAAGATCAGAGCTGCATATTTGCAAAGATTGCTTTCTTGGTTGTGGGAGCTATGAAGGGTCAATGGTCAAGAGGGGTCCAGAGAATGGGGGAGAGGATGCTATTATTCTTTAAGTTTACCTTTCCACTAGAGGTAGTTGGCATTTTGTGTTGGTAATGATGGAGAATACAGCAGATCAATTTATTGCTGGAGCAATTTATTCAGTTCCTAACTTCTTCCTATCCTTTGACTATAATTACATCCCCGGGGCCATGAGGACTCAAAAGAGAAAAGGCTCCCTTAGAACCAATGTCTCTGATACTTCTGTTATTTGTGTCTAATATCAGAACACCATACTTCACCCAGAAACAAGCCATTTCTCTCTGGAGCTACCTGCATTACTTCTGGCAGTAGTAACATAAATCACAGAAGAGTATATCGATCTGCCTGAAAGACACAAAGGCAGTTGAAGCAGCTGTCTGTGAGGAAGCCAACTAATATAATATCTTGACAGCAACATCATAAATAATTTCACACAGATCATAGAAATTGTTAGAACCCGTGGAGGTTCGGTCATTAAGTGACAATTCTTTCTTTTCTAGCCAAAACCTAAATGATTCTCCATTTTCCCCCTCAAATTCTTCACAAGATGTGTTGCTGACAATTAGTTTTCTTAGTAGAGCTTATAAATCATTAGTCATAAGGTAAGCAACATATGTACCAAGGAATCCTTGCCAATATTGGGATAGACATCTCCCAAAATGTATGAGTGACCCTCAACTTTAAGATGGGGAAACAAGATTGCACAGTGACTTGGCAGAACATGACTGTTGACTGCAAATATTATATGATAGGCTATTCTATAGAAGAGGGATCAGCCATGCTCTACTTGACAATGCAGAAGAAAGTTGCAGAAACAGATGTTTAACTCAATAAGGAAAGCTTTCTTAATATTTACAACTACATGAAACTGCAATGACCTATTCTAAGAAGTAGTGTGTTCCTTATCACTGAAAGTCTTCAGTGAATAACAACCTAAAGGGATTACTGCCTGAAATATAGTAAGCACTTATTAAATGTTTTATTTATTCATGGGGGGGAGAGGGATTTCTTTTTCTTACATTTTTTTTAAATTAAAGCTTTTTATTTACAAAGCATATGCATGGGTAATTTTTTTTAACATTGACCCTTGCATAACTTTTTGTTCCAAATTTTCCCCTCCCCGAGCTGGCAGGTAGTCCAATACATGTTAAATATGTTGAAATACATGTTAGAGCCAATATATTATACATATTTATAAAGTTATCTTGTTGCACAAGAAAAATCAGATCAAGAAGGAAGAAAAAGAAAAAATTGAGAAAACGAAATGCAAGCAAATAACAACAGAGAGAGTAGGAATGCTATGTTGTGGTCCATACTCTGTTCCCATGGTTCTCTCTCTGAGTGTAGATGGTGCTCTTCACCACTGAACAAGTGGAACTGGTTTGAATCATGTCATTGTTGAAGAGAGCCATGTCCATCAGAATTGATTGTAGTATAGTATTCTTGTTGCTGTGTGTAGTGATCTTCTTGTTCTGCTCATTTCACTTAGTATCAGTTTATGTAGGTCTCTCTAAGCCTCTCTGAAATCATCCTGCTCATCTTTTCTTACAGAACAATAGTTTTCCACAGCATGCATATACCACAATTTATTCAGCCATTGTCCAATTGATGGGCATCCACTCAGTTTCCAGTGTCTACCCAACTACAAACAGGGCTGCCACAAACATTTTTGCACATACAGGTCCCTTTCCCTCCTTTAAGATCTCTTTGGGATATAAGTAGTAACATTGCTGGATCAAAGGGTATGCACAGATTGATAACTTTTTGAGCATAGTTCCAAACTGCTCTCCAAAATGGTTGGATCCATTCACAGTTCCACCAACAGTATATCAGTACTGGGGGGAAATTTCTTTTGGGCTTCTGAAGTTCCTTCCAATTCTATGATTCTGAGTTGTTTAGTCTCTCAAATATCATAGGAGAGAAGTTATAGTCATAAAGAACCTCAGAATTCTATCTAAAATTTGACTCCTTAGGACACACTATTTAGGGAAGAATAAACCTCTAGAATTGTAAAGAAATGTGGTTTGCACCAACTTATTTGATCTGTCAAACTCTACTGCCTAGCATTATCGAAAATGGAACTCACATCTTAGAGTTGGGTCAAGTGTGATATCGAAAGAACCTGAAGACCAGAGACTTTCTGGTTATTTTTGCAAATACATCATCAATTTTTGACTTATCACTCATTCCCTCTAATCATGAGCTATGAAAAAGAGCTATTAAAAGATTCTGCTCTCAGAATTCTTCCATAATTCTCTCCACTATAAAGAGAAAGCAAAACATATAAATTTTCCCAGTTCTGTTTTATTTATAATCACTTTCATAATACCCCCTTGTTTCAATCTGACTCCTTTCTTCCAAAGGACTTGACTTCATTCTCATCTCCCTTATATTTTACCTCTCCCCACACAGTGATATGGAATATAATTATGTCCATTTCACATTCATTCATTCCTTTCAACAAGCAGTTTTAAGGTGCTGAAGGCAATATAAAACTATGACACTGTTCCCGCTATATAGAAAGGAAAATTAACAAAAATGACCTGTATAACTTCACATAATGGATCCGTGGTAAAGCTATGATCCATTCAGTCTGTCACTTATTCTAATCCTCTACACTTCCCGACTTCCATGTGGGTCATCATGGCTAGGTTTTGCTGATGATCTGGCACTTGTCATTCAGGACTGTGGCTGTGATTCTTCCTCTCCCAAGGCCGGTAACTGCCCTACCTGAGGCCCTCCGAGGTCTGGCACTTCCGTAGGCTCACAGGGCCCAGAAGGAGAACTCAAACATAAGTGTTCTTGAGTACAAGGCCAGCACATTCTCCACTACACCATGCTGCCATGTGATACACAACTGGCCCAAACAAATGAATGGCTCCAGATTCTGGAATTATCTTGACAGGAAGCAGGATGGAAGTCTGCTAGATGGGACTCATGAGCTTGCTGACGTGACTTCCTGGTGCGCTAAGATCTCTTGACAGCTCCTGTATACTTCAATCAAGCAGTCCAGTCGGGGCTTGGCACTCTAAAGTCCAGAGAGGAGAAATACAATCAGAACTAAT
This sequence comes from Antechinus flavipes, assembly GCF_016432865.1. Taxonomy (NCBI): domain Eukaryota; kingdom Metazoa; phylum Chordata; class Mammalia; order Dasyuromorphia; family Dasyuridae; genus Antechinus; species Antechinus flavipes. Next base: position 339,741,216 of record NC_067399.1, read on the forward strand.
GATTTTGGGAGGTTATTAGTACCCTGAGTACAACTCAATCTACCAGTTTCACAAAAAGCTCTACCTTTATATGTAAATACAATAAACTTCATCTATTCGTTAATTAAAATATGTATTAATTAGCTATTTTATACCAAGTACTGTGGAGTTTCAAAGATATTTAAATCACCACCTAGTCTCTCAAAGAATTTATCACCTGACTTGAATTCAGAGAGGCAAGACATCTGGGCTCACCTGGAAGACAGGCACTACTTGTGACACTCCCTGTGGTTCTACTGGGTCCTTCAGTAAAATACACAGGTAGTAGATCACCTTTTGCTGTAAGAGAATAAACCAAATGGTAGAAGCACAAACATAGAATGTAGCTGAGAGTTATCTTCAAAGAGCTACCTTCCCAATAGGTAATAAATATGCTTAAAATGTACATGATAGTAACAAGATAGGGGGAAAGTGATAACATTTTCTAGACTGGCAACACAGCAAGACTGCACAGAACCCAGGCTAGAAGATGTCTGAAGTAATTCCCTATTACTCATCTACAATAAAGGCAATAATGGATTGTCATGAGAGTTTTATAAACTATAGAATAATATATAAGTATGATTCTGTAATAACAAGATCATACATTTTAAAATGCATACTGCAAAAGCAGTGTGTTGCCTACTTCATGAAGATGATGGGCAAGTCATTCCACTTCTCTTGGCTTCATTTGCAAAATAAGTTCAGATCTGATGATTCCCCAAGATCCCTTCCAGTTATGATATTCTATATGCAAATAAAAACTTGATTTTTCTCTTTGGAACTGGTCCTCAAAGTAAGCACAAAATAAAGCCTTCACTGGGAAAATGTGCATGTATATTTTCTGGCTATTAAATGAAGGCTGAATCTATCTGATACATTCAAATACAACTCTATATTGTCACCAACTCTATATATTTGGATTTTAAGGAATACTCAGAGTTCTAAGAACATTCCAGATGTGCCAGAAAAATATTTACCATATAAATGGCTTCATTGATGACAACATCCTTCACTTTGCCCATCTCAATGAAAGTTGTACTCTCTTTTCCTGAGGCATAGGATGAAGTCATTTGGATGCCAAGAGAGCCAATGATCAGTAGGGTTTCTTGATCAATCTTCACAAAATGGAGGTAACCAAGCAACCCTAGAAGAGTGATGAAGATAGCAGCAGAGAGGACCATGCTGTTCTGAGGAAAGAAGAGAAAAGGAGCCAATGAGAAAACTGCACCAGATTTTATATGTCTTCATCATCCTAGCTATGACCAAACTGGCACAACACCACAAGATAATACGTAGGTCCAGTAATGGGAAGTTAAGAATTTCTCTCCAGCAATATAAAGGAGATTAAGGAAATGAGAGGAGCAGGTGGAAAGAGATGCCAGGAAGACTGTACGATGTAGCCTTTGTATCATTACCAAAACCAGAAGTGTTTCCTCCAAAAAGTTAAATATTGGAACTTCAATCTTTCTCCTTTAGTGTTTCAGTGTTGCCTGAGCACAGCTGGTTCATTCATTCAATTAGAATATAGGACTATTGTAGGATACAAAAAGAAAAATTAAGAGCTCCACAATCATATTACTTATATTACTCAACTTAGTTTTACTAAGTGGATGATTAGGTAGTTGTTTCCTGCTAGAACAAGTACTCATACCTATAGTCCCAAACCTTGGATTATTCAGTCTTTCAGTTGATGGTTGATGGTGTAGCATCCAAATAACTCGTTATATAACGAGCTATCCCCTGAATTTCAATTCATCAAGCATTTATTAAGTAACTGAGTTAACATGTAATTACTTAATTACTATGTGCCAAGCACTATGTCTACTTAGGGAGACAAAATGTACAAACAAGATATAAAGAGGATAATTGTAGATAATCAACATAAGAAAGGTACCAGCATTAAGAGGGATAAGAAAAGGCTTCTTAGAGAAAGTGAAACTTTAAATGAGCTTTGAAAGAAGTCAGGGAAACCACAGGCAAAGAGGGGAGGAAAAAAATTCCAAAGATGGGGAAGCCAGTGAAAATGCCCAGAAGTGAGAGATGAAAATGTGTCCAATGCAAGGAATAGCAAAGAGGCCAGTGTCACTGAATTGCTATGATGAAAGTGTAAGAAAACTGGAACTATATGAGGACTTTGAAAGTCAAAGGATGCTATATTTGATTCTAGAAGTAACAGGAAGTCACTAAAGTTTGAGGAGGGGGAGTGACATGGTCTCTGCCCTTTATCACTGACAACTGTATACAGCATGAACTAAAGTAAGGTGAGAATTACAGGAAACAAACTGCCTGGCTATTGCAATAGCCCAGGAGTGAGGTAATGAAGGCCTATGTCAGGATGGTGGCCTGTCAGAAGAAGAGAAGCATATGTGAGAGATGCTACAAAGAAAGAAATGATAGGACATGGCAAATGACAGAATACCACAGCATGAGAGAGAGGAAGGGGGAAGAAATAAGATGTTGAGGATGACTCCTAGGCTTAGAGCCTGGGTGACTGGAAAGATAGTGGTGCCCTTGACATCAACAGGAAAGTTACAAAAATAAGAAGATTTGAGAGGGAAAGATAATAAGGTGGCTTGGACATACTATTGGGTGGTAAGAAATGAGAATGGAGAACAAGAGAAAAATAAAGGAGAGCAAATCTGAGAATCATCTACATATAGAGATGATAACTGAATTCCTGGGAGGTAAGTGAAATAGCATAAAGGAAGAAGAGGGCCCAGGACAGAGCTTTGGGGACAACCACAGTTAGTGGCTCTTACCTGAATAAAGATCCAGCCAAGAAGATAAAGAAGGAGCACTTAAGATAGGTAAGAGGAAAACCAGAAGAGAGCAGTGCCACAAAAAGTTTGACAGAAAAGAGTATCAAGGAGAAGAAGGTGATAGTGCCAAAGGCTGTGGAAAGGAAAGAAGGATGAATATTATTAGATTTGTCACTTTAAAATTTGGAGAGAGCAGTTTCAGGTAAATGACAACACTAGAAGCCAGAATGCAAGAGTTAATATAAGATGAGGAAAAAATGGAACTGGAAGCACAGATTTTATAAGCAGCTTTCTCAAGAAGTTAAGATATGAAAAGGAGAAAAACTATGGGATGACAGCTAGAGGGGAATGGCTGGATCAAGTGAGGATTTTTTGAGTAAAGAGGGAGATATGGGCATGTTGTAGACAGCAGGGAAGGCAGTCAGTATTCAGGGAGAACTGAAAATCAGAAAAAGAGCAGGGATGATAAAGAGAGAATCTACTGGAGAAGATGGAATGGAATGAGCTCTAAGTGCCTAATTCAGAACGTAGTGGCTCCTGGTAAGAAGGTTCTCTCATCATGCAGAGACAAAGAAGAGAGGAGAAGAGAAGAGGGAGTTCTAGGTAAATGGATTCAATTTTTTCAGGGAAATATAAGGGGGATGGACAACTATGAGAAGTCTGAGGGATGAAAAGGTTTGGAAAAGCTGCTGTGGTATGAATCAATTAAGTCAATGGTTCTCAAACTTCTGTTCTCATTATCTTTGCACTATTAAAAAATATTGAGAATCTATCTAAAAAGTTTTTGTTTATGTCAGTTACAGTTGTAGATATTTATCACATTAGAAATAGAAACAAATTCTGAATTTGTAGAATTCTCTGAAAGGGTTTCAAAAACTCCTCGCATTCTCTGGAACATACTTTGAGAACCACTGAATTAGGTAGTGTAAAACAGATTGCTTTGCTGTAGGAAAGTCCAGTTGAAGTTATGTCACAAGAAATAAGGACAGCGAAGAAAGGGAAAACAATTCTGCAGAGAATGGTCAGGAAGACTTTGTCATCAAGAAGGAGCCAAAGTCTCAGTGAGTACAAAGAGAGTGAGAAATGAAAAGGTTTAAGAAGAAAGTAAGTTTCAAATTATGGAGCATTCTAGAGGGCACAACAGAAGGGATAAGAAGTTTTAGAATGGGGAAAACTGGAAGTTGAGAGACAATGGAGGGGTCAGAAAGGTGGGGGGTGTTACATTGAGGAGATAAGAATAAGGAGTGATCGATGGGGAACAGACAACAGAGTTTGAACAATGATAGTGGTTCAGAATTATTATATAAGAGGATAGAAGTTTATTAATCATATGCCGATTTATACTGCCTCTAGTGCTGGGATTACAAATACCAATATAAAATCCTTGCCTTCAAGAAAATTATATTCTACTGGGAAAAACAAGTATACAGATAAGTGGATAGAAAATATATAGAAAATAAGCACAAAGCAAGAGAATGCCCCATTTCTGATATGTCCCATCTATCTGAGAGGCCCAAGGATAGCAAGAATTCATTTCTCTAATCCTAAATCAAAAATCAAAGTATGGAAATTTTTCAAAGCACTTCTCTCACAATCACTGAAACTCAATCAATATTACCAATATTATTATCTTCTTTTAACAAATGAGAAAACTGACACTGACAGAAGTCAATTGATTCGAACATGATCACAGTATCTATGTGGCTAGATTCAAACCCAAATCTCTTGACTCCAAGTGAAGCATTCTATTCACCATTCTCATGGTGTCTCAATAGTGACTCTCCTTTTTCTGTCTAATACTTATTATTAAATATCTTTTCTTGATATCCTTTTTGTTTACCTGAAAAAACTTTCCTATAGCCATCACATCCTTCTAGTTCTGTCTTACCACAGGTCAGTTAATGTGTTCCTTTATAGATGCACTCTGAATCAGATCATACTATTATCTTCCCTCTAGTTCCTAATACATTATGAACTGCCTGTTTTGATGATAATGATTTTGTTATAGTGAGATCTTATACTCAGAGGGTCCCCTTTTAAAATTTTTTTTTCATTAATTTTCTTGATATTTTTATTTTGTTTCTCCAGATGAATTCTTTTTTATTTTCTAGCTCTATGAAGTAATAATTTAATAGTTTTGATTAGTATGAACTATACTGAAAAGAGTGACAAACCCTTTTTATAAAAATTTCCTTTTACTTTTTAAAATCCTTATCTTGTCCCCCAATTCCCATGGTAATAGCACAAAAGTCTTTCCAGTCTTTTCATTATAAAGAAATTAATATATGTAAAACAACTCTTTACCTATATATAGAGGTGTGTGTGTATATATATATATATATATATATATATGTACACACACACACACATATACAGTCCCATTTTTGCCCAAAACTCATGTAAAGTAGGATACAATGCAATTCACAATAAATTGAAGTGAGGGAGTATTTCTTTCACAGCTATAAGAGGAAGTTATTAAATGTATAGTAGTGAAGCAACAAAAAAGATGACTTACACAGAGATATGAGTAGGAGAAAGAAAAATGTCACATGTGTAATGTATGCTGAAGAAGGATATATAAACAGGCCAGAGAGACTATGGATTAATAAAATGCCAAAAGCACAACCAAGAAACCTTTTTTGGTACTTTTTATAAAAGCATATATTTTCATATTACTTCATAGAGAGATTAAATAACTTATCCTGTATTAAATACTAAAAAGTATTAGAGTGATATTGGTGCCTAGATATTCTTAATTTCAAGCCTCCTCTGATAATATCTAACATCTCTGTATTCCTAACATTCCTCTGTATTCCAAAAAGATAGTAATACTACTACTAATAATAATAATAGCTGGTATTCATATAGTATTTTAAGTTTATAAAGCACCTTACAAATATTATTTTACCTTCTTAACAACTCTGAGAGATAGGTGCTATTATCTCCACCTTACAGATGAGGCAACAGGCAATGAGAAGTTAAATGACTAGCTTAGGGTCACATAACTAGTAAAATGAGTATAAGCTTAGGTCTTCCTGATTCTAAATCCAATCCTCTAATTCTTCATTACACATAGGTAATTATTTTGTAATGCAAGTAGCATAATGAAGCAGAAAGACAGCAGCTGTGCTGTCTTAGTAAAAAAGATGCTGGGCTCAAAACACTAACTACCTCTAACAATTATCTGTGCAACTCTGTACAAATCATTTAAGCCCTCTCTGTGTCTCAGTCAATTCTAGTCTTTATCTAATTAAAGAGTTGCAATTTGCATTGATAGCTGTAGTTCTACAACAGAGAATAAAAAGAAGTAATGAGGTAGCAAATTAATGGTTCAGACAATAAGTGATATATAAATTGTAAGGAGGATCTCTGTGGGCTGGGATAGCTTTAGAAGATTTCTTGGAGACTTAAGTTGGTGATTTTTGAAGACCAGGAAATAATTAGATATATGTAGTGATAGATACTCTAGATTGTGAAAAATAGACAGAACAGCAATGATAATGTGTGAATTTCAAACAGATATATGTAGTGATAGACACTCTAGTCTGTGAAAAACAGGCAGAGCAGCATATTAATTTGGAGGATTAAAGTAGGATCAGCCTTTGAAAGGCCTCAAATTTCGGCCTAAGAAGATGGTAATTTTCAGGAACACAGAAGTTATCACGTGGAGTCAAGGAAGCTAGGTGCCAGAAAAGACAATGCTAGATTTTTTGTTGGGAAGACCTATGTTCTAATCTTGCTCGTGAAACAAGCAGAACCAGAATACATAGTACACAATAACAGCAAGAAATGTGCCATAATCAACTATGAAAGACTTGGTTCCTCAGTGGTTCAGTGATCCAAAGCAATCCCAGTAGACTTTGGACAGAAAATGCCATCTGCATCCAGAAAAAGAACGAAGGAGAATGGTATAAATCAACATATGCTATGTTCACTTTTTTTGTTTTTGTTTTTTTTATCTCACATGGTTTTTCCCTTTTGCTCTGATTTTTTTCTCCCAACACAATTCATAAAATAATGTATATTAGAAATAAATAAATTTACTAGGAAAAAAAAAATCTTGCCCGTTATTGGTTAAGTTATTAGCTCTGTGTTAATGGACAAGAAGTCACTTAGCCTCTCCTTTTGGATCATGTACCTCATAGGGTTACTCTGAGGTACAAATGAGATAATATATGTAAAACGTCTGGCAAATTTTTTTGGAATACAGAGGAATGTTAGGAATACAGAGATGTTAGATATTATCAGAGGAGGCCAAAGGAGGGGTGGGCTTGAAATTAAGAATATCTAGGCACCAATATCACTCTAATACTTTTTAGTATATAATACAGGATAAGATATTTAATCTTTCTATGAGCCTCAACAAATAAATCAGTCTTAAGGAGTTGCCTAAATCGTCTAAATCAGATAGTATCTCTACTAAGACGTGGAAAGCAGGAGGGAGACCAGCATATAGACAAGTCAGAAAACCGTATCATAGAAGAATGGGTTGTTTTAACCTGGAAAAGAAAAAAAAAAAGAGAGGCGTTATAATAGCTGTCTCCAAACACTTAAAGGACTGTCCAGTAGAAGAGGATATAGACTTGTCCTATGTTGTACCAGAAGGCTAAACTAGAAGCTGTGGTAAATCAATCAACTCGTACTTAGTAAGATTCACTATATTAGATATTGGGAATACAATGAAAAAAGTAAAACAATCCCTACCCTCAAGGAGTTTGCCTAGATTTTATAAGGGAAAATATGTGGGCACATAAGTAAATACAATATGTATACCAAGTAAATGAGCTAATTTGGATGGAAATAAGGAAAGGTCTGCTATACAAAGTAGTACCTTATCTAAGTTTTTGAAGAATGTAAGAATTCTAAGATAAGGCCTTAAGAATGGCATGTGTTTTAGGCACAGAGAACAGGAATGGAGAAAAGACATGAGATATCTAGTATGAGGAATAGCAAACAGCCCAGTTTGGCTAGATTATAGAGTAAGTAGAGTCATGGTAAATATGAATAGATAGGTTGGATCTGAAATGGACAAATGGCCCTCCTTTCCGCCTTGGGCCAGCAGAAGAAAATTTGCTCAGCTAGATTGGGGGACTTCTTTTGCACTTCAAAGGGCTGGCTCAACAATACTCTTAAGGGTGGTATGGGGAGGGGAGGATGGTAATCGAAACCGATCTATCTATGTTAAAATATCTGCCCCGGTGCGATTCTCCTGTAAAACCCCCATCCTCCTGTGGTAAAATGCAAATCACAGATTAAAATGTAACAAGCCAAACAGAAATGCTTATAAGGCTGTCTTTAGTTCTGTAAGGTATGATCAGAACTCCCCAGATCGGAACCAAATAAATTCTAAACTTTCCTCATTGCAGCTGTCTTGAATTTTATTGCTTGGGCTATTTCAGATCCAGATTATAAAGGACTTAAAATGTCAAATAGAAGTTTATATTTTAAAGGCAATGGAGGACTGGAAAGCACCCCAGCACTCCTCAATTGTCTTTTCTATGAAATCTGTTATGAGTGCTTTGGACAATTCTTCACTGAAGCCAAACATCCAAGAGAACCCAAGATTCTGATAGAATCAGAAATGCTGAAATGGATAACAAAGATTTTAAGCTTGATGGACTAGAACCAGCATATTTGGATATACTTCTAACATATGACAGCTCCTATGGCTCAAGTGGGAATATTGGATGGTCAATGTAGGCTTGTAAAAGACAAAAACAAACTTTTCTCAGCAACATGCACTGAATAGAATGCACATTGTTTTTATTATACAATTTGAGATCCCAATTCCCTGCTAATTTTGTCCTGAACAGAACAGTCTGAAGCAGGTATAATTATTTTTATAAATATAAACTAATTATGAAATGAAATGTTACATGGTCAGTTAAAAAGGGGAGAGAAAAAAAGTTTATATCTTGCGTGTACTTTTTATTTTTTTTTTGCATGTCATCTCCCGCCTTGGGATGCAGCTCCTCACAGACAGGGATTGTTTTTACCTTTCTGTGCATCTCCAGCGTTTAGCTCCGAGTCTCTCGTACACATTGGGTATTTGAGTAAATAACTGTTGGCTATGCTGCAGTTTCAAGAATATTTTTCTATTAAATATCTGTCCAACAGCCCGTACTGAGTAGACACCCACCCCCAGATACGGACCAAATAATAACTAACATTGACATAGGACTATGTGCCAGACACCATACTAAGCACTTTACAACTATTTTCTTATTTGCACCTCACAACCCTGAAAAGTAGGTGCTGTTACTACTCATTTTACAGATAAGGAAACCGAGGCAAACAGATGTCCGGAGTCAGTCCCCAGGCTGGTAAGCATCCGAAGCCCGGCGAGTGGAAGTAGGAAAGCAGCTGGGGTAGAAGGGAGGGACAGCAAAGGCTGGAGCCCCGAGCAGCGGCGGAGCCGCAGGGTCCGTACCTGGCAGAGAGTGAAGAGCCCGTAGGCCACCAGCCACACAGTGCAGGTGGCGGCGGTGAGCGAGCGCAGCGAGAGCCTCGGGCAGCTGAGGCAGAACTCCCGGCAGGAGGGGGAGTAATAGCGGCGCTGGAGAGCCAGGTGCCCGCCGTCTATGTCCGAGAAGTTGCGCTGCTCTTCCATAGCCCCTGATCTCACGCTACCCTCGCAGCCAAGCCACGCCCTCTTGTCATTTACGCACTTCCGAAAAGGAGAAAGGTTCGGCCCCGCCTCCGCCCGGGTCTCGCGATTCTTCGTAGAAACCTGTGCTCTGAAAGTAGCGAAAGGTCTTTGCCGGTGGGACGTGACAGACGCTTTGAAAAAGGGTCCCGCTTCCGTTTCCTTCGGTAATCAAGCCGCAGAGCGAAAGTAGCGGCCCCTCGGACGCTTAAGCTCGCCATACTGTAGGCTCAATCTGTGGAAACCATTAAACTTTAAAACTACAAACGGCCTCCTGAGGTCTGCGAGGGGAGCCCAGTCCTTAGGTAGAGAGTCCTGAAAGCAGGAAGAGGCCGACCCGCGTAGTCTCCTATTTAGTCCGCCTTTCAGGAGGGTGACAAAAGTGCGGGCCGTTGGACAGCTATTTAATAGAAAGATATTCCTGAAACAGCAGCATAGCCAACAGTCATTTACTCAAGGAAACCTTGAATAAGGAAAAAGCTTCGCCCTTTGCATATTACTGTCGGTCCAAATTCTTAACCTTGGGACAAGTCATTCTATGACTGGGCTACTGGGCAGTAAGATGCCACCTATTAGCTATGCTCCCCAGAGGTTGCCTCTTTTCAGGAGTAAACTGCTTCCCTGTTGTAAAAATGGTGAGTGGAGCCACAGTGTTCATATTGGCAAAGCCTCCGCTGGTGGGAAGAAATATATTGATCCCAGCATGCCTCTTAAAGCAAATGCTGCACCCGACACAAATTGCCCTTTTTTTTTAACCCAAATCTATAATTGAACAAAAATTAATATAGAATTGGAAACTCTCTACTGAACAAATAAACAAGAATAGATTAGATACACATGACACAATAATGACTATTGTAATTTAGTATTTGATGAAACCCCAAATTCCAGCTTCTGGGATAAGAACTCACTTTCACAAAAATTGCTGGGAAAACTGGAAAATGCCAGAAACTCAGCTTAGACTTATCAAAATAAGGTCAAAATGGGTTCATGATTTGGGTGTAAAGGGTGATACCATAAGCAAATTAGGAGAGCAATTTGGAACTATGCCCAAAGGGTTATAAAACTGCATACCCTTTGACCCAGCAGTGCCACTCCTGGGTCTATATCCCAAGGAAATAATAAAGAAGAGAAAAGGACACACATGTGCAATAATGTTGGTAGCAGCTCGTTTTGTGGTGGCAAAGAATTGAAAATGAGTAGATGTTCATCAATTGAGGAATGGCTGGATAAGTTATGATATATGAAAGTAATAGAATATTATTTGTTCTATAAAAAATGAGGACCAAGTTGATGTTAGAAAGGCCTGAAAAGATTTACACGAACTTATGCTGAATGAAACAAGCAGAACCAGGAATAAACTATACCTAATAACAGCAAGTAACAGAGATGATCAACTATTATTTAAAAAACAATAAATAAGGTGGACTGAAGTTCTCTCTGGTAGAGTTGGCAGTTTACAGATAAGCATCAATGATCCATTTAAATAACAGGCTGTATTTCAGAATATGCCAGTATTTGTGGAATAGTGGAAACAACCCTGGTTTCTAGTCCTAGTTCTTCTACCACTTAAGTAGCTAGGTGGCCTTGAGCAAGTTATTTTTTTTAAGTCCTCAGATTTCTCATCTATAAAATGAAAGGGTTGGTACAAATGGTGTTTCAGATTCTCTCAAGCTCTAACATTATATATTTGATTTCTAATTGATATTCCTCCAGAATCTTATTTCCTGGTTGGTTGTGTGGCTTTTAAGAAGTCATATTTATTTCTGTACACTGAGTTTAAAAAAAAACCAAAAACCACTGTTTTTTGAGAAAACTCGGTTTTTTAGTTTACAGTTATGAATTAAAAATAGTCTTACTACTGGGAAAACATTTTTACAGTCAAAGGTTCTGATAAAGGCCTCATTTCCAAAATATATAGAGAATTGACTCTAATTTATAAGAAATCAAGCCATTCTCCAGTTGATAAATGGTCAAAGGATATGAACAGATTTTTAGACAAAGAAATTGAAACTATTTCTAGCCATAGGAAAAGATGTTCCAAGTCATTATTAATCAGAGAAATGCAAATTAAGACAACTCTGAGATACCACTACACACCTGTCAGATTGGCTAGGATAACAGGAAAAAAGAATGCTGAATGTTGGAGGGGATGTGGGAAAACTGGGACACTGATAGATTGTTGGTGGATTTGTGAACAGATCCAACCATTCTGGAGAGTGATTTGGAACTACTCTCAAAAATTTATCAAACTGTGCATACCCTTTGATGCAGCAGTGTTACTACAGGGCTTATATTCCAAAGAGATCTTAAGGAAGGGAAAGGGCTGTGGCAGCCCTCTTTGTAGTGGCCAGATACTGGAAACTGAGTGGATGCCCATCAATTGGAGAATGGCTGAATAAATTGTGGTATATGAATGTTATAGAATATTATTGTTCTGTAACAAATGACCAGCAGGATGATTTCAGAAAGGCCTGGAGAGGGTTACATGAACTGATGCTGAGTGAAATGAGTAGGACCAAGAGATCATTATATACTTCAACAACAATACTATATGATCATCAATTCTGATGGATGTGGCTCACTTCAACAATGAGATGAACCAAATCAGTTCCATTTGTTCAATAATGAATAGAACCAGCTACACCCAGTGAAAGAACTCTAGGAAATGAGTGTGAACCACTACATAGCATTCCCAATCCCTCTATTTTTGTTTGCCTGGGATTTTTTGATTTCCTTCACAGGTTAATTGTACATTATTTCAAAGTCTGATTCTTCTTGTGCAGCAAAATACCTGTGTGTATATATGTACATATATTGTAGTTAACATATACTTTAACATATTTAACATGTATTGGTCTACCTGCCATATGGGGGAGGGGGTGGGGGAAAGGAGAGGAAAAGTTGGAACAAAAGGTTTTGCAGTTGTCAATGCTGAAAAATTACCCATGTATATATCTTGTAAATAAAAAGTTATAATAAAGGGAAAAAATAGTCTTACTAGTGAAAGTACTTTTTCAAAAATGGATATTTCATTCTTAAGTATAAATAAATGCTGGAAAAAGCTTCAAGACCTCTTCTGCTAGTTAAATTTCTGCATCTCAAGTTCTCTTACAAAATCTAGTTCCTCATTAAAATTCATTTACTTGCCACTTCCTTGGGCCCCATATAAAGTACAAGAAGTTACAAGATCTAAATAGGAACAATCAGAGATCTCTTAAAAACTTAGAACAGACATTAAAGCTTCCTGGAGGGTACAAGAGGGCAACTTATAGCAACAATAAGAGGTTGGCATTTTGTCAGATCTGTGTAGTAAATAGATTTTTCTAAGGAGTCCAAAAGTCTTATGTCAAGAACAACCAAAGGACATGTCCAACTCCTTACTCAGCTGGATTTAACAGTAATCAACAACAAACATTTATTGAGGCCTACTATGTAAACTGCCTGAGGACAGGTGTTAAAGGAGATATAAAGATAAAAATAGAGAAATAGCATGAAAAACAAACATTAAACTTTTTCTTCCTCTTTGCCTCTTAAGCTTTCTCTTCTCTTTAGGCCTGAAAGCAGTGTTTCAGCCAGGGAAATGGTATTTCTCCTGCTTGTCCAAGCCTGATCAGGTCCTGTTCATGAGATGCCCCCATTTCATTATCTCTAGCCAAATCATCAGTTAGACTGGAACTTCCATGATGACAGGGATCTTTCTCTGAAAACAATATTGGCTGGTGTACTTCTGGGTACTGGTAGAAGAGGAGATGGATTTTCAAATAGAGGTTGGCCTGGTCGCTATTGGTTTTCTCTGGTATACTTGAATCATGTTTCTCTCCTAAGGAGAATTAGGGATTTTCTTAGAAATAGGTCATGAAAAATTTGCTACCTCCAATTGTTATGCCTTACCATAAGTGGGAAGAGGATTGTGAAGGGATCGTTTGGCTTAAGGTTGATTTGCAGGTTTCTTTAATGATTAGCAACACTACTAGATAAAGGAAGTTTAGGGAGCCAATGTTGTTTCCAGAGGAAGATCCCTGTCATCATGAGGTTCCAGCCTAGCTGATGAGTTAAAACTATTTATATTGTAATGCCGGAGAAACTGAGGCAATTTAGAGGTTAGAGAGTTATAGTTATTGAATTTATTGGAGAGTAAGTCAGTTGACTGGGTCGGACTCTTGTCTCCAAGTATCCAGTATACAATGTGGGGTATAGAGATTCTTTATAGGGAGTCAGAAACAATGACATAATGGGGAGTGGGTGAGAATGACATGATGGGGAGGCACCAGAGAGGTGAAGATTATCTTATATTCTGATGGGGAAAGGCATCTGTTATTCTAATACATTGGGATGGGGAGCAGCATCTGATATTCTAAAATATAAATTATTTTATCCTTATCAATTATTCTGATGATCAAAAGGGAAGGACGGTATGATAGCCTGAGATTTGGGGCAGAATGACTGGGCAGTTGAAGGAGACTGTGGCATTACAATATCAGACATGGCAGCATTCCAACTATAGAGGGGATAGTACCAAACAAATCCTCCTACCTAACCTGTCTAAGAGCATCGAAAGGATTGACCCAAGCACAAAAGTCCCAGTCCGAGAATTGAAAATAAAAAACAAACCCAAGAAGTAAACTCAAAAGAGTTTACAGCAGAGCCTCAAAGAAAAAAACAACTCTTGAGGTTCTAACTCACATTCATTATATTGGCAAAGACGACAAAGGGAAATAACAATTGTTGAAGGGACAGGCATACTGATGCACTGTTGGCAAAGTTGTAAAGTGTCAAAACCATTTTAGATGGCAATTTGGGATTGAAGCTGTACCCCAAAATTTATACTGTGAACAACTGATATCATCACTCTTATTAAAAACCCCATGTGGATCAAAAAAAGAGATTAATGAATCATATATACAAAAACATGTTGTTGCTTCTTGTAAGACACTGGCTTAATTTGCCATTTCCTTCTCCAGCTCATTTTACAAATAAAGAACTGTGACAAACTGGATTAAATGGCTTGCCGGGGGTCACACAGCTGTAAGTGTCTGAGGTCAGATTTGAATTTAGGAAGATGACTCTTCCTAACTTCAGCCTTGCCACACTATCTACCAAGCAACTTAGCTGCCCTAAAAAAAAAAAAAATGCATTTTTTTGTTATTGCAAGTTACTTAGGAGAAAGGGAAAAGTGGGTGCCCTGGGGAATAACTGAAGAAATTACAGCATGTGAACATAATATTGCTCCTTAAGAAATAACAAAAGTCTTATTTTTTAAAATTGTATAAACATGTTGAGTAAATTGAACAGAATCAGGTGAATACTTTTTATAACTATATCATTGTAAAGGAAAATAACATTGAAAGACTTAAGACTCTGATCAACACTTAATAACTAATCAATTAGGACTTTAATAGACTAATGATGAAATATACTGTATGGACTAAAAAAGCTAAATGAGAGACATTTTCAGATATGGCTAAAGTATGGATTTGTTTTTGTGACTATACTTTTATGAAGGAGTACTTTGGGTGGTGGCAGAAATAGGGCAATGTACAGATAGTAATAGTGATACTAAAATGATGAAAGAAAAGATCAGTGAATCATTAAAAAAAAAAAATAAGAGCAGAAAGAGGGCAAAGACAAGTAGGGCAGTGCTGGAACTATGTAGAAGCCATATTTTAAAATATGAAATATTACAAAAAAATAAGTTGTACTTCATGGGTATTAATGGGTATGTTTTATATATAATTCTTTTATTTCTATACAAATGCTCATGTTTATTGATGTTTGTAATGTTCATAATAATAAAAAGGACAATTTTTTTTAAAAAGGGAAAATCTTTACTTCCTCCATTCATCTCCAGAGGAAAAATAATCCCTGGCATCAAGGAAGTACTGCTGTAAAGGGGATTATTTTTTAAATACTGGTTGGACTAGACATCTACCTAAGTTACATTTGGCTCTAAAGTTCTGAGTCTGTCATAATAAGAGGAAAAACTCACTTGTAAAAGGAGATATAACAGCATTGTTTTGTTTTGTTTTTTAAACAGTACAATAGCTAGAATATGGTATTTCCTTGCAATTATCAGATGGCAATTAGTGTTACTTTGAATTACTTGGAAAATTTATGTCTTCATTTAAATTCAGGATATTGCCTTTGAAGCAGGAGTGAAACTGTTCCCTTTTCCTTTAAAATTATCACTCTGAGATTGTGTTCCCTTTTTTGATCAGGATCTCCCAGTCTCCAAGGAGTCTAAAGAGAGCCCATCCTCCCAGGATGAGAGAAGTAATACTATTCACCGGCAAATCAACTCCCATTGATCTTTTTGAAATTCTAAATTCTCATTCAATTGAGAAATCCTGGTCTGATCAGCTCAGGCTGTCCCAGCTCCCCACCAAGATACCCTTAAACTTTCTACTTGCAGAAGGCCTAAAGTAGCATACTCAGCTGCGAGGACTTTGCCCGCTGAGGAAGCATTCTCTCAGCATAAGATCCCATTTCCTTAATAGGACTCTGCCACTATAGAAGTCAATCTTTTAGCAAACTGGTTTCTATCCAACAATAAACTTTTATTTTGCAATTAATAATTCAGGAATGAGTGAATTCTTTCACTTTAAACCTGTGGCCGATTAAAAGGGGATTTTAAACAACTCTCTTAATTGTCACTAACCTCATCACTACTGGGAATTGAGGGGATTCAAACCTCATCATTTTTGGTTCCCTGACCGTGAATAGAGGGCAGCTGAAACTCATCACCTTCAAAAAACACGAACTGTCCATTAAAAGGGGTTAAATGGCATCTCTTCAAAAGAAGCTTTACTTAGCACAATTACCTCCTTTTTTAAAGATAGTTACTAGTTTCTAAGATTGCCCTAGGCCCCCTTAGATTCTCCAACTTTGACTCAGCTCTTTAATTATATGATCTCCCTGCCACCAAGAATTCCATTTTGCCTGCAACTTTCTTTTGCCCTGTTTGGCTGTAAAGTCTAGACTAGTTTTCTGAAGGACTTTAGGACTAGCCCAAGTCCTTGGTCTTAGTGGAGGAGTGAAGAAGGTAGGAGGGCCACGTGGCCAGTCAAAGATGGAGCCTGGAATCTGGTGTCTTCTCTTGTGTCTGCAGCTGAGAGCTGTTGTTGAGAGTTGTGGCCGACAGTGTTCTGAGTGAGACTCCCTTTAAATACTTCAGTACGATTATGTCACTACCCTATACTGAGCATCCACAACTACAATGAGCAATTGTAGAACATTACATCACCATATTATACTAAGTATATGCTAACTAGATTGATTACATCGTTACATTACATTAAGTATATGCTTAGAGAACCATTCTCTCACATTGAATAAGTACTTACCTATAAATACCCTGCTGTCCCAGATTTAAGTACACCTTTTCAGAGTTCCAGCGCTCTACACTTGGCTTTCTGTTCTACTGTGTGCAACATCCATATTATCCAGGTCCCTGATACCTTCTCTTACTGACCTTACCTTGGATCTCTCCTAATATCAAGCCTCAGATCTTTCTTATTAGCCAGGTTCAATGCCTACATCTAGAAATTCCTAGATCTCTAAGGCATTCCAACATAACTATTACCTACAGGGTAACATTTTGCTCTTGTTCTATGTGACTGTTGTCATGTATAGCAAATTTTCACATGCTATTACTGTATGACATGAAGGCATTATGAAATGAAGCAGAACTAATCCTTAAGAATAAAGATAACCTTACACTTATGTAATGCCTCATTGTCAACTTCATTTCTTCAAAACAATTCTCAAATACTCAAAAAATACATCTGTACTGTACTACTCAAGTGAGTGGTTCAAGTATTATTCCAATTTTATAAATGAAGAAATTGAGACTCAGAGTGGTATAATAACTCTTATACACCTAGAATCCAATCTCCTGAGATCAATTCCTGAGCTTTTCTCACTGTACTTATAGGGTTGGTTTATTTTGGAGGAGATTACGTGAGGTGTATGTGGAATTTGCCACATATTTACCAGAAAAAAAATTAGAATCAGAAAGTTCACAAACCTTTATAATAAATATACAAGGACAATACTCAGTCTCCAATGAATAAGTGATGAAAAGAGATGAAAGATTCACAAATGAGGGAACACAAATTATAAATAATTCATCCTCAATAACCAATAAAAATGTAAATTAAAATACCTTTAAGGTAATACCTCAGACTCATCAAAATGACAAAGATAAATGAAAAGCACAAAAAACAGTATTGGTAGAACTATGAAAAGAAAGTAGATGCAGACATTACAAATGGGACTTCCAGATAGATTCCATCTTTTCAAAGTGTAATCTGATAAATGTTGGAAGGGATGTAGGAAAACTGGGACACCTGCATTTTGGTGGAGTTGTGAAATGATACAACTGTTCTGAAGAGCAATTTGGAACTATGACCAAAAGAGCTATAAAACTCTGCATATCCTGTGATCCAGAGTATGTCTACTCTGATCCCACAGAGATCATAAAAGAGGGGGAAAGACCCACATGTGCAAAACTGTTTGGGGTAGCCCTTTTTGTAGTGACAAGAAACTAGAAACTGAGTGGATACCCATCAGTTGGGGAATGGCTGAATAAGTTATGGAATATTATTGTTCTATAAGAAATGATGAGCAGACTGATTTCAGAAAAGCCTAGAAAGTCTTATATGAATTGATGCTGAGTGAAGTGAGCAAAACCAAGAGAAAAAATGTATACAATAGCAAGAAGATTATATGATGATTAACTCTGATCAACAATATAGTAGTTCAAGGGAATTCTAATAGATTTGTGATGGAAAATGCCACCTGCATTCAGAGAGAGAACTATGGAGACTGAATGTAGATTGAAGCTTAGTATTTTTACTTTTGTTATTTTTTCTCTTTCTTGTAGTATTTTTACTTTTGATCTGATTTTTCTTGTCCAACATGACAGATATGGAAATATGTTTAAATGAATTGCACAGGGACAGGAGATGGTGCAATGGATAGAGCATCCGCTCTGAAGTCAGGGGAACCTGAGTTCATATCCGGCCTCAGACACTTAATATTTCCAAACTGTGATCCTGAACAGATTACTTAACTTCAATTGCCTCAACAACAACAACAAAAATTTGCACATATTTAATGTATATCAGAAAGCTTTGGTGTCTTAGGGAGAGAAGAAGGGAGGAAAGAGAAAAATTGGGACACAAAGTTTTACAAGAAATGAATATTACAATCTGGAATTATGCCCAAAAAGTTATCAAACTGTGCATACCCTTTGATCCAGCAGTGCTACTACTGGGCTTATACCCCAAAGAGATACTAAAGAAGGGAAAGGGACCTGTATGTGCCAAAATGTTTGTGGCAGCCCTGTTTGTAGTGGCTAGAAACTGGAAATTGATGCCCATCAATTGGAGAATGGCTGGGTAAATTGTGGTATATGAATGTTATGGAATATGATTGTTCTGTAAGAAATGACCAGCAGGATGAATACAGAGAGGCTTGGAGAGACTTACATGAACTGATGCTAAGTGAAATGAGCAGAACAAGGAGATCATTATACACTTCGACAATGATATTGTATAAGGATGTATTCTGATGGAAATGGATTTCTTTGACAAAGAGACCTAGCTGAGTTTCAATTGATAAATGATGGACAGAAGCAGCTACACCCGAAGAAAGAACACTGGGAAACGAATGTGAACTATTTGCATTTTTGTTTTTCTTCCCGGGTTATTTTTACCTTTTGAATCCAATTCTCCCTGTGCAACAAGAGAACTGTTCGGTTCTGCAAACATATACTGTATCTAGGATATACTGCAACATATCTAATATATATAGGACTGCTTGCCATCTAGGGGAGGGGGTAGAGGGAGGAAGGGAAAAAATCGGAACAGAAACGAGTGCAAGAGATAATGTTGTAAAAAAAATTACCCTGGCATGGATTCTGTCAATATAAAGTTATTATTAAATAAAATAAAATAAAATATTTTTTAAAATGGAAAAAAAGAAATGAATATTAAAAACTTATACTTGGAAATATTGTACATGTATTTAGAAAGTGCAATCTGACCCTACAGAAGAACCATAAAATTAATCATATCCACTTCTGGGAATATACCCCAAGAATTTAACTTGTTTTTAAAGCAATATTTCTACCAAGATATCAATAGCTGTATCATGTATAACATAATTTTTGAAAAATGGAAAAAATCTAAATGTCTAGTAAATTTAGAGGGATGGCAGAACAAGCCATGCATGGCTCATTGATATAATAGAGGTATAGCACAGGGATAGTCAGTAGAATGTTGGACTTGAATTCAGAAAGATCTAGGTTCAAATACTACCTCTGGCACATGCTTGCTTTGTGAGAAGGCACAAGCCACTTAATCTTTTGCTATTCCAGGTAACACTTTAGGATTATAAAATACAGATGAGCTGTTTGCATAGGTGGAGGAAATTTCCATTCTGGGAATCCCCTATACCAGTAAAATCACAGATATGGATCCAAACACCACTATCTACTTGAAATCTCTCTTTCTAGTGCCCTCCTTCCCAACCTATTTTACATTTATTTTCTTAAAAAAAAAACCCAAAAACAAAAAAAAAACACTTTTTTTTTGTTACAATAATTTTGCGTTCTGAATTGTCTTGTTCCCTCCTTCCCAACCCCACATTAAAGAAGGCCAGTATTTAATATAGATATACATGTGGGGCTCTACATATTTACATATATAAATTCTTTCTTTGGAGGTAGATAGAATTTTCCTTCATAAGTTCTTTGTAATTAAATGTTCATACTACCCAGAATAATTTAATCATTCAATTACTCTTTGAACAATATTGCTATTACTGTTACAACAATCTAGCCTTAGACACAAATTGTGTAACTCCCTGGGCAACTCACTTAACTAATTAAATTTAATCTGCCGACATTAATTCTTCTGATAGTCTTTTTGCCCTGCCTCTTAGTCACTTTTCTTGAATGTGAGTTTTAGCCTGGAAAGGATATGTCAACGATCAGTCCAGCTTTCTAAACCAATCATTGTCTTTATCACTCTCAAATTCTGTCGGCTTCTTCTTACAATCACACAGTTTAGTCTATTAAATACCAATGTTTGCTGCAAGGCTGCATTCACAAAATTTTGTAGCAGTTAAATAAATGGAAGACAGTGTTGGTGATAAAATAATGAGATGTACAAATACGCATAGGTATGTGACTCCAGTTTGAAAAAAGTTCTACTGTAGGTAAAATTCTATCAAACAGCTTTGCATGACAAAGAAAAATTTTTGGTGAAAGGAAGCAATCAATGTTGCAAATGTCTTTTGCTGTCTTTTTTTAAGAAACTGTCACAGCTATCCCAGCCTTCAACAACCATCACCCTAATCAATCATCTCCATCAATATTAAGGCAAGATTCTCCACCAGCAAAAATATTACACTTGTTCAAGGTTTGAGATAATTTACCTTTTTTTAGCAATAGAAATTATTATGTACTTAATGGACTATGGTATAGCATAAACATAATTTTTATATGTACTGGGAAGCCCAAAAAGTCATGTGATTCACTTTATTATGAGATTCACTTCATTTTGGTGGTCTGGAACTGAGTCTATAATATCTTCGAGATATGCCTGTATCCAGAAATGAGTAATATAAAAACAAAAATATCATTAAAATTTAATTTTAAAAATCAACATCTACTTTCCCTTCCTGTGACTTTGTAAAGCACTCAAAGTATTTTAATTTTTTCCCCCTTTATTATTAAAGTAATCTAAATTTTGTGGCTCTGTTTATTCCTCAGTTTCCTGCAATCTGCTTTCCCTGTCAATTTATTTTGTTGAAACTTCTAGTTCTAATCCACTGACCCCTTAATTGCCATATCCAATGTTTTTTTTTTTTCTTTCTCTGTCCTTATCCTATTGTTCTTTTTGCAGCATTTGGCACTGTTGATGAACTTCTCCTTTAAACTCTTTCCCTTGACTTTTTTACACTACTATCTCTTATTTGTCTTATCTGTCTGACAGTTCCTTGATCATTTTCTGTAGTTCATCTTCTCTACTCCTGTAGTTTTTGTTAACACCTCTTTATAAATGATTCCCAAACATTTATGTCCAGCCCTATTCTATTTCCTGAGCTCTAGTGAACTAAAGCATCCCCAACCAACCTCCTCCTAGTAATTCATGTTTGAAACTTTAGTTATCTTCAGATGGACAATGGATGGAGTAATGAATTTAGAGTCAGAAAGATCTGCGTTTGAAGTCTTCCTCAGACAGAAACAGACTTGCCTGGGCAATTTACTTACTCTCTCTTGAACTCAGATTCTTATAACAGCATGTTGTCTCATAGAATTGTTAAATACTATATTTAACTATGATGACGATGATGACTGTGCTCTCTGCTCTATACTTTATGTTGCCAAGGGCTGTTAAATCTACCTCTACAATATCTCTCACATTGATACACTCTGAATATTTTCACCTTTGTATCACCATGTGGCACACTGCCTTGCAAATATTTGTTTTAAACTTTTCATTCAAGAGAAGACTTTTCTAAATTAAACATTCAATGGAGGCGGAGCCAAGTTGAGAGAAAGAAGCCAAGACACTGCCTGAGCTCCCCCCAGCTTCCCTCAGAATCAACACTAGATCTAGGATTTTGGCGAGACAGAAGCCACTGGTTCTGATTTGGAATGTAATAGTTTTCCAGCTTAAGATATCTTGGAAGGTGTTCAGAAAAGAACTCCTGCCTCAATTAAAGAGAAATATGAATCTGCACAGATGTGGCTTGGGTATGCTCAGCATGGGAAGGCAATCTAGTAGGAGGCTTCTAGCTAGCCTACATACTGTCCTAGTGCAGAAGGCCAGTAGATCAGCAAACCAGCTGTGAGATCGTCTATGCAATAATAGAAGGCAAATTGTGAGCCTCTCAAACCCTAGCATAATCAGCAAGACCTGACCCATCCTACCAGGCACAATGAGGAAGCCTGCAGCACTACCCCAGTGCAGTCAGTGAGAAGCCACTGTTGCCCTGCAGAGGAAGATCAGGACAATCTCTCCTATGACCTAGGAGCAGATTTCAACCTTTTAAAATTAGCAAAAAAACAAAAAGAACTCTGACCATACAAAGCTACTATGGAAATAGGGAAGATCAGAGCACAAACTTAGAAGAGAATAGCAAGGGCAAAATGCCTTCAGGTGAAGCCTCAAAATAGGATATTAATTGATCTCCAACTCAAAGGGCTTTCTTGGAAGAGTTCAAACAGGATCTTAAAAGAGAGAAGAAGAAAATGGAGAAAAGAAATGAGATCTATGCAGGAGAGTTATAAAAGTCTGTTTTTTTTGGGGGGAGGAGGAATTGACTGAAGAAAACAATTCCTTAAAAAATAAATTTGGTGAAATAGAAAAAATATAGATTGAAGAAAACAACTTCTTAAAAAATAAATTTGGTAAAGTGGAAAAAATATACTGAAGAAAACAACTCCTTAAAAAATAAATTTGGAAAAATTAGAAAAAAATAAACTGAAAAAAAAAAAACCCTTAAATTAAGCATTCATATCTTTTGATCCAAAAATCCTGTTGCTAGGCACATACTCCTATGAGGATGAAGACAGAAAGATTGCATAGACTTTATTTTCTTCCCCTTCGAATCTCACTCCTGTACTTAATCAGTTTATATCTACCCTATTCCCTGGTCTTGCCCTTGTTCCCCTGTGCTATCATTCTTTCTCTGCAAAATCCCAACCCTGGATTACTCCTACCATCTGCCTCCTAACTTCAACTCAGACTGCTGAACAGAATAGGAAGAAATCACCAACTAAGTCAACCTTGACCATGACTAATTTATGTTATCTAATATTGACTGAGCCCCCACCAGAGCAAAATTATCATTTTGCTTTTCCCTAATTGATTCCTATATTACTCTCCTCAAATCCCTCACATTTCCTGCCTTACTTTCCTCCCTTCTTAGCTAGGGACTTTGCCTCATATTTTACTGAAGTTTTTGTTTGTCCTTCATTTTTAGAAGATGACCATGATATCAGGGAGGTATAATGACATGCAAGTAAATTGGATTTCAGTGAGGGAGGACTGTGCAAAGTCACTAACCTCACTTTCTCCTCCAGAACAATCTGGGTCCAATGACAAGATATAGATCAGAACTGGAGATGGCCCTAATGCAGTGGGAGACTATGGCCTTTTAAAAATTAATTTAAAATTTTTTTTTAGGTTATACATGTACATTCATTTTTTTAATATATATTTCCACATGAGTCATGTTGGGGGGGAAATCAGAAGAAAAGGGAAAATCACAAGGAAAAAAAAGATGAAAATAGTATGCTTTGATCTGCATTCAGTCTCTATAATTTTCCCTCTGAATGCAGTTGGTATTTTCCATCCAAATTTTATTGGAATTGCTTTGGATCACTGAATTGCCAAGAAGACATGCTATAAATTTTTTCCCAGCTTTTCTAAAATCAGCCTGTTCATAATTTCTTATAGAACAATCATATTTGATTATTTTCATATGCCATAACTTATTCAACCATTCCCAAACTGATGGTAGTTGACTAATTTTACAATTCTTTACCACTACAAAAAGGACTGCTACAAACATTTTTGCACACGTGGATCCTTTTCCCTCTTTTATGATTTGAGACACTGCTAGATCAAAGGATAGGCAGAGTTTTCCCACCCTTTGGGCATAGTTGCAAATTCTATTCAAAAAGTTCTCCAGAATGGTTGGATCAATTCACAATTCCACCAACAATAAATTAATGTTCCAGTTTTCCCATATCCCCTCCAACATTTATTATCTTTTCCTGTCATCTTAGCCAAGTAGTAGTACTTCAGAGTTGTCTTTATTTGCATTTCTTTAATCAATAGTGATTTAGAACATTTTTTCATATGAATAGAAATGGCTTTAATTTCTTCATCTGAGAATTGTAGGTTCATATCCTTTGACCATTTATCAACTGGGAAGTGACTTGTAGTCTTGCAAATTTGACTCATTTCTCTACTTTGGAATATTTTAGAAATGAGGCTTTGATCTATTAGAAACACTGGCTGTAAAAATTGTTTCCCAGGTTTTTGCTTCCCTTCTAATCTTGGCTGCATTGGCTTTGTTTGTGCAAAACCTTTTTAATTTAATGGAATCAAAATTATCTATTTTACATTCTTACAATGTTTATTTCGTTTGGTCATAAATATCTCCCTTTTTGTGATCTGACAGGTAAACTATCCCTTGCTCTCCTAATTTGCTTATACTATCATCCTTTACACCTAAATCATGTATCTATTTCGATCTTATCTTGGTATGGGATATGAGATTGTGGTCTATTGCTGACATTCTATTTTCCAATTTTCCCAGCAACTTTTGTCAAATAATGATTTTTATCCCAGAAGCTGGAGTTTTTGGGTTTATTAAACAGTAGATTACTATACTCAGTGATTATTGTATCTTGTATACCTATTCCACTGACTCACCACTCACCAGTACTAGATGATTTTGATGACTGCTTCTTTATAATAGAGTTTTAGGTCTGGTATTATTAGATCATGGTCTTTTTAAGCCTGTTACATGGCCTGTAACAGGTTCTTAATTTGACTGAAGCAACGATCCATTCAGTAATTAAAACTAGTAAGAAAGGAATGAGGCAAAGTGTGGCTTTTTTTTTTTTAACTTAGTTTAAATATATAATTACTTTATTAATTTTTAAAAACAGGAATCTACCTGGGAGGGGAAGATTCAGAAATCAAAATCAGGATTTAGAGGTGCAGATCCTGGTTATGATGGAAGCTGTCCTTTTCTACCTAAAGTGATATGAAGTTGAGGGGCTAAGTATTCAGTAATCTTAAATTTCTATCAACTTCTTTCCAAGTTATGGTCATTCTTTACTAAAGTTACCAATACCTATTTTACTCTTTCTGGTGACAGTTTAATCTGTTATTCTCAGTTTTTTCATTAACTTAAAAGCTTGTTTCTTCATGCAGGATTTTACTAGCAAAACAACAACGGCTATTACTCTGAAGTAACCGGGGCCAAATGAAAGACCAAGAGGGGTTGTCTTAACAAAAGGGTTGGCCAATCAATAAGAGTCAGAGTGATTTGAGTTTAAGGTATGGTCTTTGGGGGAAAAAATCTGACCCCTGAACTCCAAACTTTACCTGTTCCATATCTCCAACTACCATCTTGACACCCTCGATCTGAAGTATCCAGTTGCTTCTAGGATCAAATACAAAGTCTTCTCTTGGGCTTTTTAAAGCTCTTTACACTGGTTTTCAAACTATATTTCCAGGCTTATTATATTACTCCCATACACATGGCCTCTGCTATTTCTCATATATGATATTCCATGTCCTTCCTATATCTGTGTCTTTGCCAGGCTTGGTATTCCCCCATGCTTAGAATGCACTTTTTCCTATTTCTGCCTCTTGGAATTCTATGTCTTCTTCAAGATAAGAAATTTTCTGATCATCTTCACCGTCTCCCTTGATTAGTGTCCTAACACTGTGTATTTATTTTATATCCCTGTCCATTTATTTTGTACATATCCTATACCATCTATAAACATATTCTATCTGCCTGGTAGAATGTAAGGTGCTTGATGGCAAGGACTATTTTGGAAGTACTTGCATGTAGACCAGTCCAATCTGTGCTACATTTAAAATTCTGTTGACATGAGAGACCATGTCTTTTGATTGACTAGAGAGGGAGCAAGGAAAAGAAAGGTGGAGGGTAAGTAGGGAGTTTTTGCCTAAACAGTCTTCCACTCTGAATCATAGGGATTTGAAAAGGCAAAAGAATAAAGAATTTGCTAACCTCACAGGAGGAGTTTGTTGCCTCCTTCCCAGTAAGCAATAGTGTCAGGCCCCAGTTAGAAAACTAGTTTGATTTCTTCCCTTTGAGATGGAGTTGGAATTGAGGATCTGATTATAAATTATGTGGGTAGCTCAGTGGCAAAAGGATTATGTTTAGACTCTCACTAATTATAATAAAATCTACCAGTAGTTGTGGGAACTATTTTATTTTAAATTATTTAATTGGGACATAACATTTTGTGGTCTCTCTAAACTAGGGCTGTCAGACTATGGTTAAAATGTCCATATCACCAATGAGTTATTAAACCTTTGGAGCAGTTAGGTGCTGAGCCCAGAAGCTAGAGGACCTGAGTTCAAATTTCACCTCAGTCACTTCCTAGCTGTGGGGAAGTTACCTCAGTTACCTCAAATGTAAAATGATCTGGAGAAAATAATGGTAAACCACTACAGTATCTTTGCCAAGAAAATCCCAAATGGGGTCTTGAAAAGTCAGGCAAGACTGAAAAACACTGAACAACAATACATTTTTACAAACAAGATTGTTGAATTCTTAATTCATTCATTCAGAAAAGTAGATTGGTGTAGTAGAGTTTGTTTTTCAGTATTCCAGTTCTAATCATGCCAAAAGACAAGTAATTGAAACTATTTTGTAAAATAATAGCTAACATTTATAAAGCACTTTAAGTACTTCCCTTACATTATCTCACTAGACCCCACACAACAAAGAAACTGAGATTGAGAAAATCTTGATTTGCCTGGAATCTCCCAGCTAGTATCTGTGGCAAGATTTGGATTTAGAATCTCACCAACTCAAAGTCCACTGAATCACGTAGCTACAACTGAGTGGATTGGATCAAATGGCTAGTACTTTTCCTTTCCAGTACTATTGTTTTATGATTCTAAGAAATTTGCTTAAAAGAATGCTGACCAATCCATTCTGGATAGTAATATTAGAATTATGCAAAAGAATCACTAAGTTATACATTTTTGGTTTTTTCTAAGGTTATTTTTACCTTCTTTCTAAATGTGCAACAAGATAACTGTATAAATATGTATACCTATATTGTATTTAACATATACTTTAACATATTTAACATGTATGGTACTACCTGCCATCTAGGGGAGAGGGTGGGGAGAAAAAGGGGAAAAATTGGAACAGAAGGTTTTGCAAGGGTCAATGTTGAAAAATTACCCATGCATGTTTTATATATAAAAAGCTATAATAAAAAAAATTAAAAAAAGAATCACTAAGCTATATAAATTTTTTGACTCGAGATTTCACTGCTAGGCATAAACCTTAAGAAGGGCAATAATAGAAAGATTTCATAGGCATCTAAATATTTATAGTAGCATGTGTAATGGTTTCAAAGAACTAAAGGTGTTCATTGATTAGGGAATTGCTAAACAAATCGTGGAACATGGATTAATAGACTATTGTTGTCATATATAAAATAATAAGAATATGAATAATACAGAAAATAATGGAAAAACTCAAATGAAGTGACATAAGCAGAACCTGGAAAATAATATACAGAATGACTATCACAGTGTAACAGGAAACAACAATTGAATGCTGTGAAAAAATAATGATGAAATAACTCCAAACAGTAGAAATGGCGCCTTCCCCCTTTTTAGCAGAAGAGTTTTGTTGTTATTGTTGGTTTTATTTGCTGAACTTTTTTTATTTTTTAAAATTTCAGCTCTCATGAACAGGATAGGGGGAGAGTATAAATATCAAGAATAATTTATTTAGAAAATAAAAAGAATATATAGTGAAACCCTGAGCGAGGCAGCAAGCTTTTAAATTAATGAAAAAACCGAGAACACAACAGAATAACAGCTAAAACTCTCACCAGAAAGAGTAAGACAAGTACTGGTGACTTTAGTAAAGAACGATCAAAACTTGCAAAGTACTTGATAGAAATTTAAGATTATTGAATATTTAGCCCCTCAACTTCACACCATTTTAGTTGGGAAAGGGCAGCTTCCATCATAACCATGATCTGCAGCTTGAAGTCCTGGAGCATGGAGAAGAGGCTAAATTGGGCCGGTAGGAATCATTGGTCGCTTACTCGCATGGCGGGCTAACAAAACGGTCCAGGACCGCTTCCTCATCAAGTTAGCGACCGCGCCACGCTGGCTCCAGAGATGGAAGGGACCACCTGGCAACCTGGAGTCTGAAAACCGTCCCACCCAGGCCCAAGGATAGAACCGCCCGCCTCCCAGAAGAGACACACCTCCCAGCAGCTGCTCTTTTATTGGTTTACAGCGCTTACTGGCCTTTGTGACGTCAGGGGCTGGAAACTGGAGAAAATCCAGATTAGGAGGGTGGAGTAAATCCAAAACGAATGTGGACTCGTACACGAGGTGGGCGGGGATTGAAGAGAAGGTGTGCCGGAGGCCAGCTGGGGGCGGGACTTCGTGCGCGGAGTCCGTGACGCGTCTGGGAGGGGGCGGGGTGTTACCGGCTCGCGGAGGTACCCGAAACGAGGTAAACGGATCGGTCTCTGCGATATAAAGAAGAGCCGCTGCCTACTCCCGTAGCTCTTTGAGTCGTTGGCCTGGTATTGATCATGTCTCTGAGAAGCAGGCTCTCGAGGCTTCTTCAGAAACAAGGGCATTCTGTGCTCAAGAAATCCGTTCACTCGGTGGCTGTGATCGGAGCCCCGTTCTCTAAAGGGCAGGTGAGAGAAGACTCCACGATGGGGCTTGTGGTGGGGCAGGACCCCCTCCCCCTTCTTCCTGGAAACCGGAGTAGGGTTTCCTCCGCGGAGCATCAGGGCGGGCAACCTTACCGAGTCTCCCGCTGGGGGATGAGATGGGGGGAGGGGTGAAGCCGAGCCCAAGCTCTTTGGGAAGGGGGTCGGAAGGGAGCACGTGGGGTCTTCCTGGGAGTGGAACGCTGCATACAGGGCGCGGTGAAGCCGGCAAATTTTAGCTTTAGGGATTCCAAGTTCGGAGGAAAGGCGGGGGAGAACACGAGGATCTCCCTTGTTAGGGATGGTTGGAGAGAGAGAGATGGTTTCTCCAGTGGGGCTGGAAAAGGAGAAATGGGCGGCTCCCCCACCACCACCCCAAGAGCATCGGGTAGCCTGAATCAGTCACTTAGTGAGGATTTAAGGCTCGGGGTTGCAGAGAAGGGAATTCATCTTAGAAAGGAGAAGGCGTTGACCTAGAAGATCAGTAAGTGGAGAAGACAGGAAGGTGCAACTGGCATAGGGAGAGGTTGTTTTGTTCTCTAGATAAAAGTAGGGGCGGGGTAGAGGAAAGAGCCGGTCCTGGGAATGGGAAGATTGAAGATTCAGCTAGTCCTAGCTCTGTGACCTTTAATAAGTCGCTTTACACTCCTTCCCCCACCTCCCACCCCCTGCTAGTCTCGGTTTTCTTAAAATGAATGGAACTAAATACATCTCCAAGGTCCCTAGTTCTGAAGTTCTGTGATGATATTGATTGTGGCTCTTTTCAAAGTGAAAATATCCGTAATGATGTTTACCTGACTTTTCCAATTCTGGGATCTCTCTGCCCCTGCACCCTAGCCTTTGGTGAATTAATAAAGTCTTGGGGGGGGGGGTTGGATTTAGTGCTCTAAATAATTTAACTAGCATTGAAGTACAGGTTAACTTTTCAGATTGTATCTTCATTCCCAACTTGAAATCAGTATCTCTTGTATTTATGTGACAGAAGCGAAGAGGAGTAGAACATGGTCCTGCAGCCATAAGAGAGGCAGGGTTATTGAAAAGGCTCTCCAACTTGGGTAAGTAATTGTGGTTTGCATTTGTGCGGAAGCTTTGAGTCAGTGCAAGTGGAAACTAATGTGGCAACCTAGGTCATTTCCTCTGAAATCTACTGTTGCCTTCAATTTGAAATAAACCTTTAAAGATAACATTTCAACACTAGTAATCATTAGCACCTTTTAATGCCAGGGACTTGAAGCAGACCTGAACCAAATTGTTAATGTATGCAGTATTGCTTTCTCTCAGGTTAAGTGATCAAAAAATAAAGGAAGAACTCTCAGTGGTTTACTTGGCTTCTTTTATTTCTCAACAAGTTCAATAAGATGACTTAAGGGTTTTATAATGATAAGGAATCAGTGATTGTTTTGCTAAAAAGTTCTCTCAATTTGCCCAGTTCAGTCATAACAGTGCCACTTATGACTCACCATAAGCTTATCCCCATTTCTTCTTTTAAAATTCTATTACTGTAAGAAAGTCACGTCATAGTAGTATTGCTGGAATAATTGACATGTGTGAGCATTGCTTAACAGCTAGGGAAAAATGAAAAGTCACTAAATGATGCATGATAATAGACAAGATTTAGAAAGTTTAAAAAAATTTTAATTAAAAAAAGAAAATAGTGACTAAAATATCAGTCATGATAATAGGAAAGCAATGTGGATAATTGAAAATTTCTAATTTTATACATAGGTTTCAACTTATTCCCTTGTAAATCCTCATACCAAAGCTGCCAATAAGTAACAAGACCTGAGTTTTCAATATGTTGAAATTTTTGAGTGAGCTGGATTTTTCTTTTTCTTTTTTTAATAACTTTTTATTGATAGAACTCATGCCAGGGTAATTTTTTACAACATTATCCCTTGCATTCACTTCTGTTCCGATTTTTCCCCTCCCTCCCCCGCTTTTCTCTTCCCCCCCCCCCTTCCCCAGATGGCAAGCAATCCTTTACATGTTGAATAGGTTACAGTATATCCTGGATACAATATATGTGTACAGAACTGAACAGTTTTCTTGTTGCACAGAGAGAATTGAATTCAGAAGGTAAGAAAAACAAGAATGCAAGCAGTTTATATTCATCAGTGAGCTGGATTTTCCAATCTCTCCTATGTACTATAACCCCCACAATACTGACTCATTGACTAGATGAATTTCCTGGTATAAATCCTCCTCTTTTATGGGATTTTGGAGCAAAGGATCCTTCATTTGTTCTTCCTTCCTCTTTTCCCCCTAGTCCCCAACCAAAGATAGAGCTTTGGCAAAACACCCTTTTCTACTATCTTAATATTCTTTCCTTTCTCCCTCCATGAGTATCCTTCCAACTGCCTTTTGGACAAGTACATTCATACTAGCCTGTTAAACTGTTTTTAAAACCAAGCATACCTTATTCCAGGAGGAATGATTTCAGACTTAATTGAAAGAGCAAGAGTAGAAAAATACAGTTATCATTTGGGATCTGTAGACCAGGATCATGTTTCAGCTTCTGCCCTTTCACTTAATCATCCCAAACCTCATCCCCAGTGTCCTGGCCCTGTTTTCTCTAGGAGCTGCTTCTGACCAAACTACTACACCTAGATTTCTTATAGTTATCTTCCCTTTGCCATGTTTGCCATGTCTGTTTTTTCCTTGAGCCCCTTTTTTGGTCAGTTTTGTTTTCTCAATAGCATTTTATTTTTCCAAATACATATTTTCATATATATAGTTTTTAACATTCATTTTTTAAAGTTTTTTGTTCCAATTTTTTTTCCCTCCTCACTTTACCCTCCAAGACAGCAAAAAATCCTTTTAAACATATTTCCATATTTGTCATGTTGTGCAAGAAGAATCAGATCAAAAAGAAAAATATCACAAGAATGAAAAAGCAAACAACAAAAAAGGTGAATATACCATGCTTTGAACCACAGTCTCTCATAGCTCGCTCTCTTTGGATGTGGATGGCATTTTCCATCCCAAGTCTATTGGTATTGTCTTGAATCATTGCATTGCTAAGAAGAGTGAAGACTATCACAGTTGATCATCACATAATTTTGTTGCTATGTACAATATTCTCTTGATTCTGTTGAACTCCTTTTTTTGAGACTGGTTTTAGGTAGGAACTACTCAGACAAACTTCATTGGGCTGCTAGCTTTTGTTGCCTCTTTCAGGCTTAACTACAAATACGTGGGTAAAGTTGTATTTCTCCTCCCCTCTTCTCAGAACAAGCAAGAATCCTTAACCTACTCCTCTATTATCCTCTTAATTGTTTCCTTTCTTGCAGGAGGTAGGAGATGACAGGGTTCTCACCCTTTAATAGTTTTTCCGTGCTATATAGGTTTGAGCCCCTTAGTGAGAAAACTCACCCCTAACTTGTGGTGGCTATTCAATGTTTGCCAGATCTTCATTTTTGCAAAATAGGCCATTAAATGGCCAAACATTTGCCCAATAATCACTACATAGCTCGGATGTCCAGGTTTCCCCAGTTTTTCTTTATATTTTTAAAATACTTTCCAATAAATGAGTGGTATAGAGGCAGTCAAATTGTTTGGGTCAAGTTTGGTGTTCCTGTTAGAAGCTTAATAGATGCTTTTATGGTCTTTTCTTATGAAAATAGAGCTATTCAAAACATTACCTCCTTTACCAAATGTTCTTGCTTCTGAAAGAAGCTCACCATTTGCTGGGTACAAAATGGGTCTGATTCATATACAGCTTTATATGAATATATAAAGTTGCAGATAATTTATATGCTTGCTGATTTATCTACTGACTTTCTTTCACTCTCTATGTTAATGGGGCTGCTAATAAGCAGTGAAAATACCTAAAAGGCAGATGAAGAGAGAAATCTGGATAATTAAGTCACAGAGTAAGAAAGACATATCTTGTATAATATACACATTATGTGATGAATAAATATCTTTTGGCCAACTGATTTGAACTATTGTGCAAAAAAAGATCCTGAGAAATCATAATAACTCGATCCCCTTGTTATATTCTGGACTAGATTTTGAAGTAATCTAAGAAACCTGATCTGCTCTTTTCTTGAAACTCCAGAGAAAGAATTCCTTCAAAGTTAATTAGAAATTTCTTGTCTCAGTACATTTACGGTCAGGAAGGTTGATTCATAGATCTAACTTGGGTTTTATTCTGCTACTGTAAACAATAGTTGCTGTTCCTCTCTTTTTCAGGAGATGGTTTCTTGTTACCTTTTGTTTTTATATCATCTATATTACCAAGTGTGTGTTTTTTTCCCCTTTCTGGAAAAACCATTCCTTTTAACAATAAGAACAACAAAAACATTCAAAATTAACCATCGTATGAAAATATAATATTCAGTGTTTTTACCATGTCCACTCTTCCAAAAAGAAGCAGAGGTGGGTACTGTCTCCTGTCTCTTCTTGGGGTCAGGCTTTGTCATTATGGTTCCAAAGCATTCAATTTTGATTGCTTTGTTCTTTCCATTTATATTGTTACTGTGTATAAAGTTTTCCTGGCTCTGCCTGCTTTATATTGGCTCATATAAATATTTTCATTCTTCTTTGAATTACTCATCTTCACTATTTTTAACAGTATGGTAAATATTCCATTACATTCATGTACCACAACTTGTTTAGCTATTCCCTAATTAGTAGGCACTTGTTTTATTTATTTATTTTTGCACTTGTTTTATTTCCAGCTTTTGACTACCACAAATGTGTTGATTTCCTAGAATCGAGTTTAGGGGTTTGGGTTTCAAAATTGTCCTTTTCCTGTTACTTGAAGTATTTCTTGTATTCTTGCTTTCTCCTCTTTTTCTCTAAAAGTCTTGTGTTTTTAAGCTCAGAAAGATGTCCAGCTGTTAAAACCAGCCAAAGTGGTTCTTAAGTAACCATTAATTTTATGTCCTACAGTCTCTGTTTTATGATGGGATATTTCAATTAAGACAAAATAGGAGAAATGTCTATTTAAGATACCTTAATCCTTTAAGACTTGGAAGTCACTTTTTAAAAGAAATGTCATTCTCCAACTTGGCTAGTTGTCTTCTAATAAAATTTGAACAATCTTAAACATTACTAAGATGAATAAGTGGTTTTTGTTCTACAACAATATAACTGTACTTTTTCTGTTGACTTTTTTTGTACACATACTGAGTAGTAGGATTTTTGAGTGAAAAAGCATGGATATCTTAATGTGTTTTTTAAAAAGCATAATTTCAAATTGCCTTTCAAAATATTTAGACCACATTCACAGCGTAAGCAAAAATATATTAGCACAACCTCTCCAATAGTGACTATTTCCATATCTTTAAAAATTTCCTACATGTGAGGTAAGAACTCGGAGTTGTTTTGATTTGGACTTCTTTTATTTGTGACTTGGTGGTTAATAGTTTGAAATTCTTCTTTTGATAATTATTTGTTCATATCCTTAGTTTATCCATTGGGAAATGATAGGCACTACCTTTTGATCTTCTACATTCGAAAGTGAACTCTACATTCTGGAGATGGCAAAAATAGATTCTGGAAATGAACTTCAAGCCGTAAATGACTGACTTAAGCATTAACTCTGCTGAGTCATCCTGAGGGCAATGAGTCCATTCCAAAAGTAGACATCCTTCAGTGCCTAAACAATAGGGACAACAAAATCCCTTACCACCTAGATCTGATTTCTTCATATATTTAAAAATTCTTATTTATACATACATATGTATGTATAATCTCTCCTATATAAATATTAAAACACCAAAACTTTCATGATTTAGACTCTTTTACCCATTATAACATCTAAATGAGTTTGTCTCTTCAAGAAATAGTAAGAATTATTAAAGGACAAAAGTATGTAAGATTTAGTTTTGGTTTTAAGTATATAGAAAAGACTTTTTTTTCCCTTTTAAAAAAATTGATGCTATCTCTTTAAATTGGTTTCTATAGATTTTTGAAAGGCTAGTTTTCAACTGAAGAAAGCAATTTTTTATTTCAGTAATTTTGACCTTTTTATTGCTTAAGTTTGTTATAATTTTTAACTAAAAAGTTTCTGGGTGCAGTGGATACAGCACCAACCCTGAAGTCAGGAGGAGCTGAGTTCAAACCTGACCTCAGACATTTAACATTTCCTAGCTGTATCACTTAACCCCAATTGCCTCAGGGGTTAAAAAAAATAAAGGAAAAAAAAAAGGCAAATCAAAAATAAAAAGCTTCCTTTAAGACTATTTTGACAGGCAGAGATTTTTCAGTCAGCACTGACTGAATCATTTATGATCATTTATGAAGATTCAGTTCTAGCTGCCACATTAAGGAGGAGGTAATATTTCATATCACTTTTGTTCATTCTTTATATTTCTATTATTTTAGCATTTTTCAACCTCACTAGGGAAGTTTCTAAAATGATACTGAAACTTTAGTTTTCATTGTTCTACATTTTTCATTTTTTTCAAGTATGATTTAAGTTTTCATTATATCACCTAATTATTGATTTATCCAATATACCCTATTAGCAGTCTGATACTGAATTTGAGGTAACTAAATCCATGGTTCTAGAAGTCTTCCAGTCTTCCTGGAACAAAAATGGGGAGAAGTTGTAATAGTTTGACATGTACAATATTACTGAGCAGTGTTAATATACTTCAAAGCCCACAGGGCACTAAGTAAAAAAGCAGCTAGATGATACAGTGTGTTGTATTGGACCTGGAGTCAGGAAGACCTGATTTCAGAATGTGACTTCTATCATTTACTGGCTGTGTGATCCTGCCCACATTATTTAACTTTCCTTGGCCTCTGTTTCCTCAACTGTAAAATGGTAATAATAGAACCTTCCTCCCAGGGTTGTTGTGAAGATAAAATAGATTCCATTTGCAGAAAGTATGACAGTCCCTGGAACATAAGCATTATGTTCCCTCTTTCCCTTAAAAAACAACAACAACAAAACAACAAACAAAAACAAGGAACTTTCCGTGTAAATACATAAAAATGACCTGCCATGGAAAGCAATTTTTCCATCTTTGACCTGGTTTTTCCAACCCTTTTAGAGGTACCCATGGAACTAATTTAAACTTTGTACCTATTTTTGAATAACTATCCAAAGTAGACAGTCCTTGGACTTGTTTTCCTTTTCTGAGTAGAAAAGGGGGAAGTTTCCTGCTTCATGGATTTTTTCATTTTGGATGGCAGAGAAAGCCCAGAAGATCCATTTAAAGAGGCATTATCCTGGGTCCTTGTTCTTCTTCCTGATGCTATTTAATCCTCATAATTACAGCAAATTTTTGATGAGGGTTTCCACTTTAAAATGTGGACATTCTCTGAAGAAGAACTGAGTGTTCTGGAACTAAAATAGAAAACCTTAAATTTTAAGTTTCTGTCTTTGTAATTATGGTAACTTGTCTCAGTACTTGACTTTCACCTCAAGGGAGACATCTATTTTTAAGACTATAGGACTATGTATTGAGTGGTTAGAGAACTAGTTTTAGAGACACAGACCCTGAGCTTCTTGCAGTTAGTATATATAGTCCTTCTAATTCTTGGCTATTTGCTTAACCTCTCAGTGGGCCACAGGCAAGTCTAAAAGATAATTAAGGATCTTCATTGATAGGACTTTCATTGGGCATTCCCTACCCTAACAAAATCACTTGTCCTGTTCTTTTCCCCTTTCTCTCTCTCACCAAAAAATGTAAGAGGGACTTAGAATCGATAAATTGCCTTGGTGAACTGTTTCCAATCTTCTGGCTTCTAGTGACACCCTAGGCTTCTTCCTAAATCACTCAGTGCTTATCAGACACAAAAAGTGTTATGTCTTCCTGGATGAAACTAAAGAATCCAGCTTGTTTCTGTGACAACTATTGACAAAAGAACTGTGAGATCGTTTTATCTATAAGAAAGATGTTTCTTAAAGGAGAAGGATGGCTCCATTTTAAAAAGAATGATCATTTTTTTAGTTGCCTAGTAAATGTGTGAGTATATTGTATAAATATGTATTTCTTTTCAGTTTTGAGTGTTAATGATTTTGTCCTAATAACTAGTATTTGTAAAGTATTTTTTAAGGTGAGATAGCATTTGTTATTTCATTTGATCCTCACAACTTTATAAATAAGGTAAATTATCCCTATTTAATAGATTAGGGAAATGAGGCTGGGAGAAAGGTAAGGCATTTGCCCAGAGACATACAGGGAGTGTCTTGCATTTTAACTTGGGCCTTCTGGCTTCAAGTTCATCTTTCAAGCTAATACTACAGTATCTAGTTTTTATTCCTGCTTTGAAAAGTCCTTGTCATTTTCCAGTTTTTGAATCCCAACTTTTAATATTGCTATGACTGTCCAATTCCTTCAGGATACAGCCTCAACTATTTCAGTGGCTAATTTATTACAGAAAGGATCACAGACCTGTTCAAATAATTTTGTTCTTGTAACACCAGCTTTTCTTTGCTTATTGTTTCTGCTTCTGAGGATGATAAGAACAATACTTTTTCCAAATTCTTTTTAGTGTCCTCTAGTTGGTCAGAGAAATGTTTTCAGGGAAAGTTAATTGAAGAAATTTTTTTTCCCCTTCTGATTCATTTTCTGTGTCTAGAAACCCTTGGCTTTTTCAATCCTAAATGTCTAGCCTTGCGTGGGATTATCCTCAGAAGAAGAGGGAAATTACAAATCTTAAAAGGCAGTTTTAAAAATTTTCATGTTCAATTAGATATGAACTTTCATTTAGGGTTTTCAAAAAGCCAGGTATGAGTTAATACATTCTGTCCCTAAACTATTCTTTAGCAACAAGGATCCTTTTGACTTACTGATACTTGAACTACTTGCTAGGTTAATGAATTGCCAGGTATCAGTGGTATTTCTGTAAGGCAAGCCCAGATGTTTATGACAGAGAAGCATTCTTGTTGAATAACTTGTCTCTTTATGAAAATTCAAAAAAGTATTGTCTCTGAATATATAAGATGGCCTATTTTAAAATAAAATTTGTTTACTACTTTCCATATTGTGAGGATTAATGTAATTTTTCATACAGAGAGCTCAAAGCTGCTTGGATTAATAGGTCTCTTTGTATGCTGGCAATGTATGCTTGTGTTGACATTGTCTTCAGGAGTTTACCTTACTTTCATTGAAATCCCATCTATTTTGCTTTTTTTCCTTCTTCCCTGATCATGTAGTATTTTGATTGAGAGAAAAAAAATCTTTCCTGATGAGTAATAATGCTTAGGAAGTTTCCTAATTCCTTCATACTGTTCTATTTATTTACTAGTATCATTTTTTTCCATTTTGGTTCTCCTCTGTAGAATCCTGATACAAAGAATATGTGCACAATCTTTCAGCTAGTCTTCTTTTGAATTTGCCCTAATTTCCCACTGCTATCTGAAGATAGCTTAAAATGCCTTTTTGGACAAAGCCTGGCAAACATTTATTAATATACAATCATTCTTGCTTAAAAAGAAACTGGCAAAGTTTTCCCTTTTAATTGAAATTCTCTGACTCTAGCATTTCCCACTTACATTTTATAGCAATCCTAAAATAAAAGACAGTTCTACCCCGGAGTAAAACACAGGGACATAGTTTAAGTTTAGAGGTTTTAATTTGCTTAACAAGAAGAATAGCAATGTCCACTGTGAAGAAACTCCTTCCTGAACTTTGTTGGTTCTTTATCCCTGCCATGTCCAGTAACTGTGGGTGTCTCTGAAGATTCTATCCTTGACTCTCTAATTTTTCCCCATTCAATGACATTACTTGGTAATTTCATCATAGGTTCTTTATGAATGATTCCCAGGCCTAGTCTTTCTCCTCATCTTTAATTAGGTGCCTCACCAATTTCATTTTAAATAGCTTGAACTGGATGTTCTTGTAAGCTTTTCAAGCTCATCTTCTGAAAAACAATTTTCCTCATCTTTTCCCCAAAACCTTCCCCTCTTCCAAACTTTGCCATAACTATTAAGAACACCATCATCCTTCATATCACTTAGGTCAACAACCTTCAAATCACTCTTACCCTCTTTCACTTCACATATCTTATTGGTTGCCAAATTTTGTTTTTTTTCTATCTTCATAACATCTTTTTTATAGTTCACTTTCTTTCACACAGACACCATCCTAATTTAGGCCCTTATCACTTCTTGTCCAGACTGTAATAAGAAAGATATGATTTCACCATACACCGAGCAAATTGGCAAAGGCAAAAAAAAATTGGAAGAGTTGATACTGAAGGGATTTTGGAAAGATAGGTACACTACTGCATTGTTCATGAAGCTGTGAATCAGTACAGCCATTTTTGAAAACAGCTTATAATTATACAAATAAAGTGACTCAAATTTCCTTTTTTTTTTGCCTAGAGATTTTACTTCTAGGCAAATACTCCAAGGAAGTCACTGATAAAAAGAAAGAAGCCCTATGTACAACAGAACGATTATGGCAACACTTTTTGTGGTAGTAAGCTAGAAACAAAGTAATGGCTAAACATCTCTCTGGATGTAGATGGCTCTCTTCATCACTGCACAAGTGGAACTGGTTTGAATCATCTCAATGTTGAAGAGAGCCATCTCCATCAGAACTGCTCGAAAGACTCCTTTTTAAATGAATTAATTGGATTCCCTGCCTTTTTAAGTGCCAGAAATGGCGCAGCAACGAGAGAAACAGCACCAAAGACAGGCCTATTTCCTACCATTTTGCTTTAGAACTTTGTAGCTTTTGTTGTTCTGCTCCTCATATTTTTGTTTGGTTATCTGTAGGCTCCTATAAGGACTCTTTGTTTAGTCTTTGAACTTAAGGTCTTAAAGTAATTTTGGAGTTTGAAAGTCTAGTGTTAGAAATGAGGCTCTTTTGTATTTGGAATGCTTTTCTTGAAAAAAGCTTGTATATGGAAAACCATATATGCAAAGACTACATTGAAAAATAGCACAAAAAGCAACTGAACCCAGAGTCTAATACTGAATCCAGAGGGCAGACCTCCACAAAAGCTGAATATGATAGACAGAGTCACTGTATTGGTCAGTTCCAATTGATTGTTATTCTTTGTACAAGGATTATTATCCTTGTGTACATCTCTGAATAGGTTTGGGGATTGGGGAAGATAGATAGGGAAAAGATTGTGATGTTATAAAAATACATACCCACATATCTTTTTATTTTCCATCTCCCATCTATATGCAACAAAAGTATTCAAGTTTCTTTGAAAACTTTATCTCCTTTGGTTATACTGGCAAAGAATAAAAATGCCCTTCTGCAATTTTCCTTCAGGCCCATGTATTTGGCCTCCTGCTTTGAACCTTTGTGTTTTGGTTAATCCAGATAGCTATTTCTTATGCAAAAAGTAGACTTTTTCAGTTTGTAGGAAAATATCTATATCTGTAGATAATGATATACTGATATTCTGATATATTGATATGTATGTATGATACACACATATTGTAGATAATAATCCTTTTAGCAAAAATTGTGAAGGAGGGATACTTATGAATATTTTTATCAGAATTCCCATTATTTTGGTCACAAACCTAGTCATCTTTTGAATATCCAGAAATAATATTAATGCCAGTAAGCTCACATTGTAAATGAAGCAACCAATTATATAGATTCTTAGTTTTGTTTTCCAAGCCTACAATCAATCAATCAATCAACCAATCAATTAAGATTGATATTCCCAAGAATAGGGTAGAATCTTGTTTTTCAACTTGAAATGACACAATTAGGACTAAATTCTAACAGCACTTAGGAAATATCATTCCCTTGTGCATACCTTACAGAGAAAATTGTTTAGGTTGAACACTACAGGTATTTTAAGAGTTTGTGTAGTTAATGCCATCTGGGATCTCTACCTTGAGCTAACACTCTGTGCCTCATTTTCTTCTATTTAGGAACTTAGTTAATATTCTCAGGATTCTAAGAAGGTTGGAGTATATTAATTCCACCATCCTTTCTGCTTTGGTTATCCTTTGATCCACTGACAGATCAAGTTTATACAGCTCTCAACAGTTTAACATGTACTTTCCTCACAATGAACAAAGGAGGAACTTCAGTGCTTCAGAAAGTACCATCCATGCCCTCTGGGTCGGGGAGTGTTTTGGGACACATGATATAAAAACAAAAGATAACAATCAAAATTTAAAGCATTTAAAATTTGTGGAGGAAAAGTTTGAGTCATTAAAAGCATTGTACAGTTTCCCAAAGGTATTCTAGTTTGTTGTTCTCTTTCTGTTATTTTCTGGGTCCATTTCAGGGCCTATTCAAGATGGAGCAATTCTGTGGGTTATCTGTCTAATTATGTGTCATAGTAGTTGGGTGCACAGTGGGTACTGCTGGGCCTAGATTCAGAAAAACTCACGTTCAAGTCTCTTTCTAGTGTGACCCTCAGTTTCCTCATCTGTAAAGTTGAGATAACAATAATATCTACCTCTTAGAATTGTTGTAGGATCAAATGAGATAATATTAGAAAGCTTTTACTCTACTGTGTTGTCCTATGGTAAGCACTATGCAAATGTTAGCTATTATTGTTATATATTAAATTAACTTGCCTAAAGTATCTAGCTTTGGTCTAGTAAGGCTACTGAGAGAGTCAACATATCTATTGTTTTTACATTACCTTCATTTTCAAATATATGCCTCCCCTTTTCTGAGCTCAAGAGCCTTCTGTTACAAAGAACAAAAAGCAGTAGCAGAAGAAAGGAGAAGGGCACACAGTTAAGCAAAACTAACCAGAACCAGTCAAATCTGAGGATATGTACAGTGTTTGACAATCATAGTACCCTAGAAATAAGATACTCAACTTTTCTTAATTTCTTAGTTTTCTAGGCTTCTCTCTAAAATGAAGTTGCATAAAAAGGTGCCAACTTGCCCTGATAGGAGTTTCTCTTTGGGAGCTCCCTACACCAATGAGAACTTAAGTCTAGTTCCAAGATCCTTTCTACTATGTCTTTTGATCTTCGTTGCTATCTCTTCGTTGCTATCTCTGGGATATTTGTTATAATTACACTACATCCGGTTATCTTTTTTTGTTGCCATTCTTTCTGTTTACACACATTTGTTGTCATTTTTTATGCATACTGTTTACCTGGTTTGGCTTACTTTATTCTGCAACAGTTCACATAAGACTTCTGTTGCTCCTTCACATTTTTCATGTTCATTATTTCTTCTGGTATAATAATATTCCATCATATTCATATATTACAACCATTTCCCAATTCAACAAGTATGTGCTTTATCTTATTTTTGGTACCCCCAAAAGTATGTCTTGACAACTTAAAATAAAATTTAAAAATCATAGATAACCCTTTTATTCTGATTTGACATTTGCTAACCATAACCTAAACAATTTTAACTCCCCCCTGCAAATTATGCAAAGTGCCTTCCCTGAAATCAATTAAGCAAGTTTTGATAATAGCCACTCTTGTGACTGACTTCGTTACATGTTTAGTGACTGTTAACAAAAATGGATTCTAGACTTGCATTTACATTTAGTGGATATATAACTTTGTCCTGAAATTTCTCTACATAATACACTTCTTATAATGAGAAGCAAGCCAGTCTTTTATCTCAAAAGGCTGGGGTTTTTTCCTAGTGCCAATTAAAGTTGCTCTTTCTTGTTTGTGGGATGCCTCTTTCATGCCTTCCAACTTGATTCTAGGATGCTTTGACCTCCATTGGGTTTCAGGTTGTGAATTATTTTTGCTCTATGGCTGCCATGTTTATGTTGATTAGTAGCTCCACCAACTTAATTAAATCCTAGAATCTGAGTTGAAGATATCTAAAACATCTAATACAACCTGAAGCACCAATTCCTATTTATAATCAGGACGAAACTTATTATCGAACATCTCTGCTGGCAAAATTCTTCAGTGGCTTGGGCATAAAAGTTGGCATAAAAAGGTCATTGAGGGGGCAGTTGGGTAGCACAGTGGACAGAGCACCAACCTTGAAGTCAGGAGGACCTGAGTTCAAATCTCTTCTCAGATACTTAACACTTCCTAACTATGTGACCCTGGGCAAGTTACTTAACCCCATCTCAGCAAAAAAACAAAACAGTCATTGAGGAAGACTGAGTTCTCTTACCAATCCATCAGTTATTGAGATTTCAATATATCCTGCTAATTACTTTTATTCTAGGCTTCCCAGGCTGAAGACATATTCTTCATGGTCAATTCTTCTATACCATCAAGGGTATGTCCTCTCCCCACCCCAATCTTATTATGCCTCAAAAAGAAACACAGAATGATTATTTTCATTGATAAAATCAAATTGTTAAAGCCAAAACAGTAAATAAATAAAAACCAAGGACTTAATGTATCTGTGACTTGAATTGAATATATCCAGAACCAATTTTTCTTTGTCTCATCTTATTTATTGATTATTCCATAACTGGACACTGACTTTTTTCTCTATCTTGATTACACCTTTTCCTGATTGGTTCAGTTCCTTCAATTTTTTGCAAGTCCAACCTTAAGAGAAAATCATAGAATATGATTTTGTCACTTTTGGTGTTTTTTTTTTTTTTTTTAAACACAATACTGTTTCTTCCCTACACCTAGTCCACTATCTCCTTGCCTAGAGCTGAGAAGCATGATCTATTATTATCAGCCTCCAGGAGTCATGATTAGTCATTAATTAGAATTTTGAAATCCTTTCAGTGTTTTCCTTTATATTAAGTGATCATTTCCAAAATTGTTCTCCTGGTTCTGTTTACTTGGATAGCATCAATCTGCACAAGTCTCTCCGAGCTTCTGAATTTTTTATAACTGTCTTTATCTGGTAGCACAATAATATCCCATCACATTAGCTGTTCCATAAAACAAGTGCCCACTTGATTTCCAGTTCTCTCCTACTAAAATTCTGAGTAGAATTCCTCATTCTCATTTCTAAAAGACAGGATTGGCCTCAGAATTTTTTTAAATATTATTTTATTTTTCCAAATACATGCAAAGATAGTTTTTAATGTTCACATTTGCAAAACTGTGTTCCAAATTTTTCTCCCTCTCTCAACTCCTCCTCCCCAAGACAGCAATACAAAATAGGTTAAACATGTGCAATTCTTCCAAAAGTTTTTAAATGACTAAAATAAAATAGAATTACAAAGGAAACCAATTATATTGAAATATATTTATCATAAAAGGGAAAAATTAATGAACCCCCAGGTTAAGAAGCCCTGATCTAAAGAATCCTCTACCTCTAAATTTTATGGTCTATAATATCTCTATCAAGTAATTGATTTACATTTTATCAAGAAATTTCAGTGTCTTAGCCCAAAAGAACTAATTTTTGATTTCAGAGGACCATTCTAATTATCCTATACAATCAATTGCCTGTGCC
This sequence comes from Antechinus flavipes, assembly GCF_016432865.1. NCBI lineage: Eukaryota > Metazoa > Chordata > Mammalia > Dasyuromorphia > Dasyuridae > Antechinus > Antechinus flavipes. The sequence goes on from NC_067399.1 coordinate 339,785,388, forward strand.
TCCTTCAGTTAGAGCAGATATTCTAAGACAAATATTTACCACAGTCTTTAAGATTAATTCTTAAACTACTCAGAAGTTCAGTACTCATATGTGTGTGAATGATCTAATTATTCACTCAACTTGAAAGTAATAACTTTACTTTCCTATATAAGAAATGAGCAGATTTGGTACTAAAATGCCCTAACAGTTGGGGTTCTAGTTAAAATTATGCAAGGGAGGCAAAGGGAGACAAAGAATACCTTTCTTTAACATGGAAGAGACTTGCTGAATTAGGAAAAGGAAGATAAACAAACTTATTTGCTTGCTTCTGACCAAAGAAATGAATCATAGTTAACTGTGCTGGTTATGTGCTATTTTACAGAGAATGAACTGATTTTTCCAGTAGTAATTTTATTTATTTTTATATCTTTTGCTTTTATATTATCTTTATTCCTAAATGTATTCCTTGTTCACAGTGCCATGCCTTGTAACACAGAATGAAAGAAGGGAAAAAAAAAAAAAAAAACAACTAGTAGTTCAGCAAAATATATGTGTATATCTTTTCTACATATATAGAGATTTAGGGAGGTGTGCATTTTCTTTGGGGTCAATTTTGTTCAGTTGTTTTTCAGTTATATTGAACTTTGTGACCTGTTTGGGATTTTCTTGCCATTTCTTTCTCCATCAGCTTTTATAGGTGATGACACTGAGGCAAACAGGGTTAAGTGACATATCTAGGGTCACACAGCTAATAAATGTGAAGGCCAGATTTAAACTCAGGAAAAGGAGTCTTCCTGACTCCAGACCCTGCACTCTATCCACTGCATCACATATGTGCCAAACTTGGTCATAATTAAAGCATTCATTGTTTCATTCTATTTGCATTACTGTAGTCAATATTTTACATTGTTTTCCTGGTTCTTAAGCTCATTTCACTTTGCATCAGTTCATATAAGATTGCCTAAATTCTTCATATTCCATGTTTTAAATGGGAGCTATTTCATGTCACAGTCAATTGATGAACATTTACTTTGTTTCCACAGTAGTGCTTTGATATTACAGAGGATTATGAATATATTGATACACATAGACTTTAACCTCTTTGGGGGAATATCCCTAGTAAGGTCTCAGCATCAAAGGGCAACCATTTTTCAGGGAGAGAGGGTAAAAATAATCATTTATATAGTGCCTACTGCAACAGTTAGGCACTGTGCTTCACAGATATTATCTCATTTAATCCAGAACATCCCTACTAAGTCAGTGCTGTTATTTTCCCCATTTACAATTAAGGAAACTTAAGGGAAAAAAGGTGAAGGGGCTTGTCTCTGATCAAGTTCCCAAGGCTGAATTTGAACTCCCAGCATCCTGATTCCAACTGATCTATCAACCTTACCACTTAGCTGTGTCACACTTTAGTAACTTACATTACTTTTCAGAATGTCTGGATCAGAATTCTTTTTTTTTATATATATTTTATTGAATTTTAGTTTATTTTATTATTTTCAATTAAATTTTAATCTGGTTTAGTTTCAGTCGGGAGTTTTGCTGAACAAATGCAGCCTTTGAGACCTTTAATGTAATGGATGAGACTTGGCTTTGAAACCAGGAATACTTAGTTTGGTGTTTTTGCTTGCTTGTTTTATTTTTTCCCACTTAATAATTTTTTTTTCAATTACATGTAAAAATATTTTTCAACATTCATTTTTGTAAGATTTTAAGTTCCAAATTTTTCTCCCTGACCCCCACCCGGGACAGTAAGCAATCTGACATAGGGTATATATGTACAGTCACGTTAAATTATGTTCATATTAGTAATGTTGAGAAAGAAAAATCAGAAAAGGGAAAAACCACAAGATAGAAAAAAACAAAAACAAAAATAGTCAAACTTTTCATGCTTTGATATCCATTCAGACTTCATAACTCTTCCTCTTGGATGTGAATGACAATTTTTTTTTTATTACAAATCTATTGAAATTGTCGTGGATCATTATATTACTGAGAAGAGCTCAGTCTATCATAGTAATACATCAGAATTCTTTCAAAAAAATTTCACAGAATCATAAAACAGTATATTCTAGCTCTTTGCTTTGCCCTCTAGTTATAATAGATCTGGATAGTTTTGTTCTGCTCATGGAGTCATTCATTTCAGTCTGTGATTTAGTCTGATCTTCTAAGATTGGGTAAGATTTTACCACTTCTAAGCTATTCTGATTCTTTTCTCAAGAGTTTAAACAAATTTCCTTGTTTATACTTCTTGTAAAAAAAATTTTTCCCCCTCTTGCAGTTTCTGCTTGTGGTCAAGGAGTTAATATCCCCTTAAGGGGAAATCTTAAGCAATAATTTGATTCATTTACTGATCTCTCCAGTTTTTAGTTCCTCAACTGGGCTTTGAGCCAGAGCCGCCCTTGCTGTACTTTTAGATGAAATTGTTGGATCTGTTTGGTCTTGATCTAATAAGTCACTTAGATTCCGGAGCTGACTTGCTCCTCCCAACGTTAGACCTTCTCATTATACTGGTTCTTCATGACCCTCTGTGGCATCGTAGGACAAGATTCTAGAGATATTTAGAAGTCCTAATATATCCCACTCTAAGTTGACCTTAATTCTGGTCCATACTATTCCCCTTTGACTTTATAATCACCCTGAGCATTTTCAGATGCTTTTGCTGTTCCCAGACAACTTTACAGGCTCTTGGCTCTTCTCTGTGCTGGGAGTGTATAGACTTCTTTAATTGGACAGGCTTTGCTGGCTGTCTGCTTTTCAATTGTCTTGGGAAAGACAAAAGTTGAAATTTTGTGTGTGTGTACACAACTCTGGTTTAAAAGATGGAGTTTCCTCTAAAAACTACATTTATTGTAGTTCCTTAATTTAAAAAAATTTTCAATAGTATTCTATTTTCCAAATACATATCAAGGTGGTTCTCAACATTCTTTTTAGTAAGACTTTGTGTTCCAGATTTTTCTCATTTCTTTTCTTACTTCCCTCCCTCCCCAAGACAGCAAACAATTTGATATAGGTTAAATATGTCTTAATTAATTTACACATATTTTGAACAGACACTTCTCATATGAAGAAATTGAAACTATTTCTAGCCATATGAAAAGATGCTCCAAGTCATTATTAATCAGAGAAATGCAAATTAAGACAATTCTGAGATACCACTACACACCTGTCAGATTGGCTAGAATGACAAGGAAAGATAATGAGGAATGTTGGAGAGGATGTGGGAAAACAGGGACACTAATACATTGTTGGTGGAATTGTGAACACATCCAGCCATTCTGGAGAGCAATTTGGAACTATGCTCAAAAAGCTATCAAACTGTGCATACCCAGCAGTGTTACTACTGGGCTTATATTCCAAAGAGATTTTAAAGAAGGGAAAGGGACCTGTATGTGCAAGAATGTTTGTGGCAGCCTCCTTTGTAGTGGCCAGAAACTGGAAACTGAATGGATGCCCATCAATTGGAGAATGGCTGAATAAATTGTGGTATATGAATATTATGTAATATTATCATTCAGTAAGAAATGACCAACAGGATGATGCTGGAGAGACTTACAAAGTGATGCTGAGTGAAATGAGCAGGACCATGAGATCATTATATACTTCAACAACAATACTATATGATGATCAATTCTGATGGATGTGGCCATTTTCAGCAATGAGATGAACCAAATCAGTTCCAATAGAGCAGTAATGAATTGAACCAGCTATTCCCAGCGAAAGAACTTTGGGAGATGACTATGAACCACTACATAGAATTCCCAATTGTACACTATTTCAAAGTCCGATTCTTTTTGTACAGCAAAATAACAGTTTGGACATGTATATTTATATTGTATTTAATTTATACTTTAACATATTTTAACATGTATTGGTCAACCTGCCATCTGGGGGAGGGGGTGGAGGAAGGAGGGGAAAAATTGGAACAAAAGATTTGGCAATTGTCAATGCTGTAAAATTACCCATGCATATAATTTGTAAATAAAAAGCTATAAAAAAAAAAGAAAAAAAATTTACACATATTTTCATATTTGTCATTGTGCAGAAAAAGTGAGACCAAAAGTGAAAAAACCACAAGAAAAAAACAAAAAGGTGAAAATACCAAGTTCAATCCACATTCAGTCTCCACAGTTCTTTTTGGATGCAAATGGCACTTTCCTTCCCAAGTTTATTGGAACTGCCTTGAATTATTTCATTGTTGAAAAGAGCTAAATCTATCACAGTTGATCATCACATAATCTTGTTAACTATGTACAGTGATTCTTGGTTCTGCTCACTTTACTCAGCATCAGTTCAGGCTTTTTCTGAAATCATTATTTCATAAAGAACAATAATAGGTTATTATTTAATATTATTATATTGTATTATATGTTATAATAATATAAATATTAATATACCATAATTTATTCAACCATTCCCCAATTGATGGACATTCACTCAATTTCCAGTTCTTTGCCATTACAAAAAAGGCTGCTATAAATTTTTGCACATGTGGGTCCTTTTCCTTTTTTATGAACTCTTTGGAATACAGACCCATTAGTGAGAGTTCTGGATCAGATGGTATACACAGTTTTATAGCAATTTGAGCATAGTTCTAAATTGCTTTCCAGAATGATTAGATTATTTCACAATTCCATCAAAGATGCATTAATGTCCTGGTTTTTCCAAATCCTTTCTAACATTTACATTATCTTTTCCTGTCATATTAGCTAATGTAAGGGATGTGAAATAGTACATCAGAATTGTCTTAATTTGCTTTTCTCTAATCAATAGTGATTAGAGCATTTTTTCATATGATTAGAAATGGCTTTACTTTCTTCATCTGAAAATTGCCTGTTTCATATCTTTTGACCATTTATCAATTGGGGAATGACTTGTATTCTCATAAACATTATTATTTCTTGATAATTATTCAACCTGGTACAAATGTTAGTTTTTTATTGGAGTAGATGTTGGGGAGCTGGGCACTGTCTACTCTCTATTTAGGGCAGTCACTTTAGCTATAAGTTCTCTTCCCTAAAACTATTTGTGCTCTTTTCATGCCTTAATATTTTCTCAGGCCATTATTGCAGTCCTCTGTAAAGTCTTCTTCCCAATCTCTACACATTAGTTAACCAGCTAAACTCTATACTCTTTTCTCATGCTAATTATACCCTCCACAAATCAATACTAATGTAATCTCAACTGGTCCTCTCATTGCTGCAAAGCAATTCTCTTTTCTTCCTGATTGTATATCTTTCTCACTAGAGTTGCTCTTCTGACTTCAAACCATTTTCTCATCAGAGGATTTTATCTCAACTGAAAAAATAAAGGGCATTTGGTTCTCTGAAGGGGCTCTTTTCCTTGCTAAGACAAGCACTCCATTCCATGCCTTTTCTTTGCCAACAGTTTGCCCCTGTTATCCTCCCTACCTATAAACTAAAGCAGTAAGCATTAATTAAGCCTATAAACAAAGCATTCCCCCCCTCCTTAAATCCTCTTGAGCTTGCTGTTCCCACATTGTCTTTTGTCTCTTTCCTCTCTCAGCCAAACTTGTTGAAAGAACTATCTATGCAGTCTCCAAGTCTTATCTTTTGACTTTTAAAAGTTTTTAATATTTTATTTTTATTTTGAACTTAAGTATCAAACAAAATTTCTATATGCAAAGTTGAACAGAAAGAGGAATATACACAGAACTTCAAGTTTGTTATATAACAGCATACAGAATAAAGAGGAAAGAAACAAACTTGCCTTGTACCAGAAATTGTGTACTTTATGAATATTATTTGATTTGATTCCCCCCAAAATCTCCTACCAAACTCCCTGGGGGTAACATGTTATTCTCTCCATTTAACAGTTAAGAAACTAAGGCAGATAGCTACAATTAAATTAGTAACTTCTTTACTATTAGCCCTGCTGCAACATGCAGCAACTTTAAAGCTTGTCTGTTTTCTCTTTAGTCTTTTGTACGTTAATATAAAAAAATTCTTTTTTGATTTCTCATTGTCTTCTAAAATTTATGCAATTTAAATTCCAACTTAGTCATCCAACAGCAATTGCTTTTCTCAGATTTGCTTTTGATCTCTTAGTTGCTGAATATGATGGCCTTGTCTCATTCCTTATCTTCTCTGCAATATTTGATACTGATTACTCTCTGTCTTCTGTGGGTATTTATGGTACTTCTTTCTTGGTTCTGATGGTTATTTGAGAGCAGAGACTGCCATTTACTTTTTTTTTTGGTATCCCCAAAATTAGCATTAGTGTCTGCAGTAGATGCTTACTTAAGAAATGTTTATTGACTAACCATTTTTTTCAGGTTTCTTTGCTTAATCATTGACCATGTTGTGTGTACCTGGGTCCTGGATGCAGTTGACAGAGAAAAATTGAAGCATTGCTGGAACTGCTCCCTGGGGCAAGTAGGGAAGGGCACTGATGTGAATTAGTTTAGCTTCATTCTCTGGGATGAAAAGGAAATTTCAGCCTATTTAGTGAAAAATTTGATTTGACAAAATCTTTTCCAAGTTTAGACCTAATGTAATATTTCAACTATTTATATTTATTTCAACTACAGTTTTGATAGTATTCTTTGTTGTGTTCTGGGGGCAATTAATCATACTGCTTACTCAAAAACAACCAGTCAGAGAATTTTTATTTGTAATTAGCTATGAATTTGCCCACTGGAAATGTTATACAATTCTGTAATTTTTAAAAGCCTGACTAGCACTAAGGGGAGCTCTTCTTTTTTTAAATCCTTCTCAACTACAACTGCAACAGCCTGCTGATGGGTCTGTCTACCTCTTCACTTCACTTCAATTCAGCCACTAAAATGATTTCCCTAAAACTTAAGTCCTACCTGGTTATACTACAAACTCCACCCCCTCAGTAAACTTCTGTAGCTTCCTATTGCCTTCAGAATAAAGTACAAAATTCTCTGTGTGACACTCATAGCCCTTTCCATTCTTCTTACTTCTTACTTCTTGATGGGTAAGATCCAATAGCTATTCCACAAAGAAATCTCTTCGTTTTAGGCTTTTGCCCATGACTGTTGCCTATGCTTGGAATGCTCTCTTTCTGCTAAGTCTACTTACTGCTTCCCTTATCTTCCTTTAAGTACAACTTAAAATCTCATCTTTTACTGGAAACTTTTCCTAACACATTTAATTCTAGTGCCTTCCCTCTGTTAATTATTACTTACTTATCTTGACTATGGCCTATATTGGTATATATTTGCATGTAGTCTCCCATAATAGAATGTAAACTTCTTGAGGGCAGGGACTGTCTTTTGCCTTTTTTTTTTTTCTCCTTAGCATAAATTCTGATTTAAAAAAATTAATCAGGAGGACCTGAATTCAAATTTGGTCTCAGACACTTAACACTTCCTGTGTGACCCTGGGCTAGTCACTTAACCTTAATTGCCTTAGCAAAAAAAAAAAAAAAAATCAAGAATACGAATTCTGCTGGTGATCCATTCAATCTTAAAGGATATGTAAAAAGCGGTAGTTTTAGAAAGGCCGAGTGGAGTCTGTAATCCTTTGGAAAAGGAGACAGAATGAAGCAACAAAGAAACATCTGGGGTGGATGATCAGTTTTACCTATTAATAAGCATGCTTATTAAGCCATTTCCCCTCTTTTTTTTCCCCGAGGCAATTGAGGTTAAATGACTTGCCCAGGATCACAAAGCTAGGCAGTATTAAATATCTGAGACCAAATTTGAACTCAGGTCCTCCTGATTTCAGGGCTGATGCTCTATTCACCACACCACCTAGCTGTCCCCACATTCCCTCTTTTTTGAAGAAAGGTGCTTAGATAAATTGTAGAAATGGGGATTAAAGGGGATTTTGGAAACTAGAGGTGATGGGTTTAACCTGGTGGGTATCTTGTTCCTTGGACTTCAGTAGAGGTATGCCATAATTGTATTGAAATGCTGTTACTATAATTTTTGAAAAAGTAAATTAAAAATCTATTTTAAAGTTTTAAAAAAAAGTGAATTTGGATTAGCAGTCCTAAAATGATCGGATAATGGTGTATGATTTCTGGATGAATCTTAGCCTGGCATACTTTATTTGGGGAGTCAGAAAAGGAAACAGACAAGTATATACTCTGCCCTGCCTTGACCATATGTTTTGATTTTTTTTTTTTAAACCAAACTAATTCTCCAAAGTCTAGTATCTAGGGATAGACAGAAGCATTGTTTGGAATGAAAGGAGGGAACTGGGAGCTGTGTGTCCTGCGTGGATCACTTTCCTACTGTACCCGGTTTTTTCCCCTAATACTCACTGGGTTTGTCATTATTGTCAAGCCATAAACTAATGCCATTATCTACTATGGCATTGTTTTTTTACTTGAAGCTCCTCTCCCTCCCCCCCCCCCAAAAAAAAAATGAGTCCAATTTCTCCAAATACTTTTTTTTCTACAAGATCTCTACAATCTCTCAATCTTGTTCTCAGTAACTTGTTTAATACTCTGAAAAATATGCTTTTCTTGATTTATCAAAATACATGGCAGTAACTGAAAATTTGAAAGCAATAGCAATAACACTTCCTGAAGTAAATCAGCCATTTAGGGAAAAAAAATGCTTTTCATGATAAATGTAGAAATATGTACAGAGGAAATATACATGTTTAACATATATTGGATTGTTTCTAGGGGAAGGAGTGGAGGAAGAGAGAAAAAAATTGGAACTTAAGGTTTTGAAGGTGAATGTTGAAAACCATGTATATATTTCAAAAATAAAGAGCTTTTTAAAAATGGTTTTGATACTTTATTCTCATCTATTCCTTAAAAACATTCCAGAGTTATTTATTTAATATAGTTTAAGCTCATCACTGGTTCTTGTCTGAATTTTTATTGACCCTTGAAAATTAAAGAATTATTGGGGTGAGTGGGAATTTTGATTCCTTTCCTTCTGTTTTGAAATATTTTGTCCCCAGCTACTTCAGCACTTTTTCCAAGGTCAAAGGTAATTTCTAGCTGATCTAAAAGATCATTTGGCTGTTAGAAATTATAACGCTGCCAGGATCTTGTTGGTTACTATAACTGGAAATATAGAGCAAGTAGGGAGGTAAATAACAGTCCTATTACCGTATATACTCGAGTATAAGCCAAGTTTTTCTGCCCAATTTTTGGGCAGAAAATCCCCTCCTCGGCTTATACTCGAGTCACTAGATAAAACATGTGTAAATATCCCTTTGAATGCCCCCCCCCCTCCCAGCTGTGTAGTATACAGCATGAGTGCCGACTGTGATACTACAGGGCCGGCCGTTGCTATGGTGATGCGGCTGTTCCTGTAATATCACAGTCGGTAACCAGACTGTATACTAATGCTGGCAACCGCTCTACATACCTATACCGGCACCCGCTCTCCTCCTCTGTGGGCACCAGTGCGCTACCTAAACCTACTGATATAATAAGTTTTCCCAGATTTTTGGGTTAAAACTAGGGGCCTCGGCTTATATTCAGGTCGGCTTATACTCGAGTATATATGGTAAATTCAGTAACTGGACTTGTACTGTGCCTTTGGCATGAATAATTTCTGTATATCCAAAGGCTACCATGCTCAACGAAAGCCTAGATTCCTTAAATTACTTATGACAAGCCCATTTTCACAGTAGAGCAACTCTTCCTCTAGCTGCTTCAGACCTAATATCTAGAATTTATCTTGAACCTGTTTTCTCCTAACTGCTCAGTTTTAAACATACTTTACCTTCAACTGGAATAAGTCTGGCTTTTTTTCTTCAACAACCTCATTCACTCTTAGTAAATTAAATACCACCTCTATGCAGACCACTTTGAAATCCTTATCTCTAGTCCTGATTTCTCTTTTGAGCTCCAGGCCTACATCTTTAACTACAAGCAGCATATAATGTATAGATTTTCCTTAAGGACTTCAGTAAGTACAGAATTGTGAGTTTATCTTTTTGAACCAGTTCTCTTTCTGACTTTACTACTTAAATTTGCTGAAAACATCATTCACTCAGTCTCTCAGTATTTAGGATTTGGGGTTTATGCAACTTGGCTATAATCTTCTTTCAACTCTCCTATTCAGTAGGTGGCCCAGTAGATAACCCTATTTGCCTCAATTTCGTCATCTGTAAAATGAGCTAGAGAAGAAAATGGCAAAACTTTCAGTATCTTTGCCAAGAAAACCCTAAATGGAGCTACTGAAAACTGAACAACAAATACAATTACTTACCAATTCTGTATACAAAACAGCTATAGATTCATCCCTTGTTTTTTTATCCCTCCATCTACATTTCAATATTCATTACCACCTAACTATTGCAACAATCTCCCAATCTTCATTCTTCTCTCTATCCTTTTTAATGCTACTGCCAGAATAACTTCCCTTGTGCCATATAGGTATGTCAGGCCTCAAGTGTTTGTATTAGTATTTTATTTTGCCCCAATAACATATAAAAACAATTTTTAACATTTGTTTTTAAAACTTTCGAGTTCCCAATTCTCTACCTTTCTCCTCCTCTCCTCCCTGCACTGAGAAGGCAAGCAATTTATATACATTTGTAAATCATGCAAAACATAAATCATGATCAGGTCTCAAGTGAAAAACAAAACAAATTGTCAGTAGCTTACTCTTGCTTCCTTGATTAAAAATTCAAGCACTGTAGCCTGGGATTGAGCTTCTTTACTGCCTGGCCTTACCCAACCTTCTTCACCTTGCCTATTATTCTTCCCCATATCCTCTACACTTAACCAAATTGGACTAGTCTTTTCTTCTCCTTTACCTCAACTTCTTTCTCTTTGCCTGTTTAATTTGTATCTATCCTTTTAAACCCAGTTTAAATGCTGCCTCCTCCAGGCCTTTTGTGATATGTTCTTTCTCCATAAAATTCACCAACCTACCTTGCTTTCAGCTTGCTAATGAATGCATTTATTTAATGCATCATTGTGTCTTATAGTTATACATTTGTGTCTTATTTGTGTCTACTACACTAAAACCACAAAGATAGGGACAGTGCTCAGTTTCTCTGGTATGTATTTCCCAGTGGGAATTTAAATAGATCACTGAACAAAATCATTTCTTCAGACCTAAAAGTTAATAGTCATAGTCCCAACCAGTATTCTTATAGCAAGGGACCATTTCTTTTTGGGTTTAAAAAATTTTTTTTATCAGTGCCCATTTGTATTTTTTTCCTGTTTTCAGTTCAGAAGTTAAAATGGCCCCTAGCTTAGACCTAATTAGCTAATTATCTATCTCATTGAATTTAGTGAAGATGGTATGTGATATGATGGGAACTTAGCACATGATATTTTAAACTCATTACGGCCAAAACCAAATTCATTATCTTTACCCCTAATCTCTCCTCATATTCTACCTTCCCTATAGTCTCTCAGCTTTACTACCTAGGAATAAGATTCTGGACTCCTCACTGTGTCTCATCCTTCCGTATCTAAGCTGTTGCCAAGATTTGATTTCACTTTTCAATGTTTTTCCAACACCTTCCACCCTCCTTCTCTGACACCATTCTTATTTACAGTATATACAAGTGTTTTCTTGTCTTTATTGTGGCCAACACAATGTGTTCCTTGTAACTGTACTCTAAAACTACTTTGAAAGGAGTTCAAGTTTATAGTGCTACTGGGGCCATTTGATCTAAGAAGGGAATATGAGAGTGGAGTCAAAGGATTAAAAACTTACACCTATACGTATATAGGTATACATAGGTTAAAAGATCTTAATCTTGACTGGGAGATCTCTGCTCATTATTTTGGGGAAAGGGTGCAACCTTAAAAAATGTTCATAACGCAAAAATGCCATTAGTTGTTGCCAATATTTGTGTCAAAAATTTGTCTCCCCTCTATAGAGAAATCCATATTCATCTTTTTGCAGTTACTATGCTGCATCAAAATAGAAATGACTTTCAGACTGAAAGCTTGTTGATTCTGAACCTAAGATGTATTATGAAGTAAAGAGGTTAACTGTGATTAACATATATTAAGTAGTCCATTTAAAAAAAGGAAAGCAGTAGTTTGCAGTTATGGAATTCAGTCTATCATGTTAGAATTTATGGGTAAGATGTAATATGATCTTTAAAATACTCAAAGGAACAGCTTCCATGAGGCATATAAAATACAAATATTCCCATTATCTCAGTAACATTTGATCCTTTCATTATCACTCCAAAAGACTGAAATGATCTTTGATCGCCCTTAGATCTCCTTCCTTGAGCAACAGCTATGTTAGAACATAAACATTCCCTTTAAAAAAAGTCTCATGAAGTACACTTATCAATTTTGCCAGGTTAAATTTTAAAACACTGTTTTAGAAGTGGCATTCAACTATTTAGAAACCCACTTTAGTTTCCAGGTCCCTACCCACAAGGTAGAGATCACAGGAATTGAATTTGGGAGGAATCTTACAATTCTAATGTAACTTGTTCATTTTACAGATGAGGAAACTGAGCCTCAGAACATAAATAGCTCATGGTTGAGCCAGGTAAACTCTGGAAATGCAATACAATATAGAAATAACGATTGTACAAAATATTTAGGAATCTATCTGCCAAGGGAAAATCAGAAACTTTATGAGCAAAACTACAAAACACTTCCCACACAAATTGTCTGATCTAACCAACTGGAAAAATATTAAATGCTCTTGGATTGGGCGAGCAAATATAATAAAGATGACAATACTACCTAAATTAATCTATTTAGTGCTATACCAATTAGACTCCCCAAAAACTACTTTGATGAACTAGAAAAAAAAAAGTTCATATGGAAAAACAAAGGTCAAGAATTTCAAGGGAATTAATGAAAAAAAAAATCAAATGAAGGTGGCCTAGCTGTACCAGATCTAAAATTATATTATAAGCAACAGTTACTAAAACCATCTGGTATTAGCTAAGAAATAGACTAGTTGATCAATGGAATAGGTTAGGTTCAAAGGACAAAACAGCCAATAACTTTAATAATATAGTGTTTGACAAACCCAAAGACACCAGTTTCTGGGATAAGAATGCATTATTTGACAAAAATTGCTGGGAAAATTGGAAATTAGTATGGCAGAAACTAGGCATTGACCCACACTTAACACCATACACCAAGATAAGATCAAAATGGGTTCATGACTTAGGCATAAAGAATGAGATTATAAATAAATTGGAAGAGCATAGGATAGTTTACCTCTCAGACCTGTGGAAGAGGGAGGAATTTATGACCAAAGAAGAACTAGAGATCACTATTGACCACAACATAGAAAATTTTGACTATATCAAATTGAAAAGTTTTTGTACAAACAAAACAAATGCAAACAAGATTAGAAGGGAAACAATAAACTGGGAAAACATTTTTACAATCAAAGGTTCTGATAAAGGCTTCATTTCCAAAATATGTAGAGAATTGACTCTTAATTTATAAGAAATCAAACCATTCTCCAATTGATAAATGGTCAAAGGATATGAACAGACAATTCTCAGACGAAGAAATTGAAACTATTTATAGACATATGAAAATATGCTCCAAATTATTAATAATCAGAAATGCAAATTAAGACAACTCTGAGATACCACTACACACCTATCAGATTGGCTAGAATGACAGGGAAAGATAATGTGGAATGTTGAAGGGGATGTGGGAAAACAGGGACACTGATACACTGTTGGTGGAATTGTGAGCACATCCAGCCATTCTGGAGAGCAATTTGGAACTATGCTCAAAAAGTTATCAAACTGTGCATACCCTTTGATCCAGCAGTGTTTCTACTGGGCTTATACCCCAAAGAGATACTAAAGAAAGGAAAGGGACCTGTATGTGCCAAAATGTTTGTGGCAGCCCTGTTTGTAGTGGCTAGAAGCTGGAAAATGAATGGATGCCCATCAATTGGAGAATGGTTGAGTAAATTGTGGTATATGAATGTTATGGAATATTATTGTTCTGTAATGACCAGCAGGATGAATACAGAGAGGACTGTGAGACTTATATGAACTGATGCTAAGTGAAATGAGCAGAACCAGGAGATCATTATATACCTCAACAACGATACTAGCTGAGGATGTATCCTGATGGAAGTGAATCTCTTCGATAAAGAGAGCTTTAATTGATCAAAGATGGACAGAAGCAGCTACACCCAAAGAAAGAACACTGGGAAATGAATATAAACTGCTTGCATTTTTTTTCTTTCCGGGTTATTTATACCTTCTGAATCCAATTCTCCTGTGCAACAAGAAAACTGTTCGGTTCTGCACACATATATTGTATCTAGGATATACTGAAATCTATTCAACATGTAAAGGACTGCTTGCCATCTAGGGGAAGGAGTGGAGGGAGGGAGGGGAAAAATCGGAAGAAGTGAATGCAAGGGATAATGCTGTAAAAAATTACCCTGGCATGGGTTCTATCAATAAAAAGTTATTTTAAAAAAATAAAGAAATAACAATTCTATTGTTCTTGACTCTAGCTTTTGCCAGTAGAGAATACATAATTAATCTTCTTCCTTGCCTCCCACTTTGTTTTGCCTTCAGGTTGCCGGGTAAAGGACATGGGAGATCTGAGTTTCACCCCTGTGACCAATGATGAGCTCTATAACAACCTGGTTGTGAATCCTCGATCAGTAGGCCTTGCCAATCGGGAATTAGCAGAAGCAGTTAGCAGAGCTGTGTCTTCTGGTCACCAATGCCTCACTGTGGGAGGAGACCACAGGTGAGTGGGGTACAGGGATATTACCTTAGTTAGTCCCCTAACTTCGCTGGCACATCCATACATGTGACCTTGGGAAAATTTGGTCAAGTTTTTTTATCAGGAGTAAAATGCCTCACTGGTGTGAAGATTAAATGATATTATATCCTTACTATTTATATGCTTTAATTGTATAGAGATAAAATAAAAGTGCTTTATAAGTGAATCATATAGAATCTTAGTGCTATAAGACATTTGCAAATCTTCCTATTTTAGATTGGGGAATAGGAAAACAGAATTGATCAAGTCTTCTATTAAGGAAAATTCATTAGGCCTTGGATTAAATTGAAACCAAAAACTAAAACATTATGTCAACTGGACTGGAACTGGCCTCTAACCTGTGGGTGACTGGAGCCAAACAGAGCAGGTTAGAGGCAAGAGAGGCAGGAATCAGACAGAAGTTTAATTAATTTCAAAGTGAGGAAAATGCTTGCTCCACTTCCCAAGAAGGAGGGCTTAACATAGCTGGGGTAAAAGGCAGTAATTATATACATATAAGTGGATTGGATCATGATATAGTCATTTTTAGGTCTTGTATAGTACCTATCATAGCAGGCTCATGAATGGACAATGCAGGTGGTTTTGGGTCCTGTGGGAAGTCTTCAAGTTGATTGTCTTACAGTAGCATTGGCAGTACCTGGTTCAGTCACTTAGCAGTTACAAGAAACAGAGATTGTGAACAGGTCAAGAGATATTATGGATCACCTGTTTTTAGCTCTCAGTGAACACCTGATGCTGATCAAAGCAATATACTTTGCCAGAGGGTAAGATCATTCAGAGTACAAAGGATTGTTGTTGGGCAAAGCTCAAGGGAAGCTGCTTGCTGAGCTTTATCTCTGAGAAACAAAGTATTTTGATGGTTGTAACTAATATTAATATTTGACAACATAACTGATGCTTTAGTGCAGTATGTTTTCACACTGGGAGTTGTGTTACCGTCAGTCACATATAATTGACATTTCTGCTAAATTTTGAAGGTCTACAAGTACTTTAAAAAGGGGCTGATTGTTAGTGTTCTTATTCATACACTAGCTAGTATTTACTGTGCACCTACTTGTTAAGGATGGTGTGTGACAATGAACCACATATTTGGAGAAATAAAAGATATACTTGGTTCAAGGAATATTGTAGAACTAATACACCCATACAAAAAAATCAAGATGTAATTCCTAAGTAGGAATTTAGAGATGTCTGTGAGGGTTGGACCCTGAAAGAAGATAAGTAGCTTTTACAAAGAAGAAATAGGGCCTAGCAGACTAGAGCATGGTGAATGTTTAAGTGCTTTTTTTAAGTTAATGAAATTTACTGAATTTCTAACTGGAAAAATCCAAGGATAGATAAGACTTTGAGGCAGTGGAAAGTAACTAGAAATAAAAAAATCTTACCCCCATAGCTCAGTGCTATGGGCGCTTTTCAATCAACTTCCAAACAATCTTCAACCAACCAACTTCAGTCTGTGCTGTTTTTCCTGCCCTTCTGCTAGTTACCTGTATGGCAATGGTCATTAAGACTACTGTGTGGACTCTTTAACAGTCTCCATATCCCAGGCAGGCTTGGGGGAAAGGAAGGGAACACGACTTTAAAAAAAATTGGTGAATCTCAAATTGCTAACTTGTTAGCAGCAAGTAAAAAAAGGTTTGGTAATAGATAGAAAAGAGGGTTTGATTCCCCCTCACCTTAAATTTTGTCACTTTTAACATTCTCTGCCACCGTCCATTAAACTATCCTTTTACCAAAAAACTTCCTAGAATGCTGTTTCTATAACTGTCACTTACCATGGATTTCTACAATCTAGAAAATAAGACTTTGCCTGGTAACAAATATCATCCAGAAAAGCACATTGGTCATGTTTGAAAATAAGCACTTCTCATCTGAGATAGGAAGAATGTTTTCACTATTGGTTTTCTCTCAAGGCTATTTTCCTTCACATTACTAGTTATTTTGTAAATTGTTTTGGTTACTGTTACTTTGTATCCATTCACTCATTTTACAAAGATTCTCTTTATTCTTTACACATTTTACAATGCACAAAATATCTTAGCAGCCAATCAGTTCAGCCGCCTTCACTCATAGTCTGATGGACATATTTTTCATCATCAGATTCTTCTAAACCAAGTTTGTTCACTCCAGTTCATAAGTTTGGCTGCCATTAGCTTTATGTTATAGTAGATTTTATATATTTTTGTATCCTGTTTACTGTAAATAAAAAGATCTGGTATTCTATTATTTTAAAATGCTTTCAACGCAACCAATTCAGAGCCTGTTCTGTACAAGGTAATGTGCTAAAAACTGGTGCTAAAAGTTGGGGAGAAGGGAAAAGTTGAGATAAAAAGATGACGAACAGCTTATTGTTTTATCTGTAGTTTTCTTATCTCATACAGTTTATCATTGGGTTTAACAGGGATGACTCTCAATGATGGCAATTCCATATACTGGACTCAACTACTAGAGCATTGTTTTCTCTTTTTGTTCAGCTTGGTGGATAGGTCACTTTTCCAGAGTTTTCATTACATCCAGGAATCAAACACTGAAGGGAATGGGAATGGGGAATACTTCTAGGTATCTGGATAAAATCAATCCAATGTAAAATGACTCAAATTAAGATTTTTTTAAAATTATTTTTTCTAACTCAGTGATCCTAGTTAAAATGAATGCTGATTTTTGTCTTTACCTTTCTTATTTTTAAGTTTCATTTTGATGTCTTTTAAAAAAATATTAGTAATTTCCCAATATTTTTCTTTTCTAACAAAAAAAATAAGCAAAACTTTTTATTCCTTTTGAACTTCTGAAGTCTAGAGTGATGATTTTTATCTCATTTAAAGACACTGTAGGCTTCAAATTCTTGAATTTCCTAAATTAACAAATGTTTGCTGGCTGTCTAAAGCAGTTGGTTCAAAGTATCAGTGTTACACGATTATCTGAAGTTTATATACATACACATACACATAAACTTATAAATGGATACTACTTAGTTATAAAATGAATTAACATTTATAAAAAAATATAACTTTTATTTTTTTAATTACCAGCATTTCTCCATTATCTTTCCCTCTCCTAGAGTCTTTCCCCTATGACAAAAAATATTCTTTAAAAAAAAAAATTAGTAAAACCAATCAACATATAGAAAAAGTCTGAAAATTATACAGTATATCACAACTGTGGACTTCCTACCTCTGCAAAGGAAGTAATATAGAGTGGCTTCTTATATCTCTTCTTTGTAGTCATTTCTGATTGTCTTGTGATGATTCTTTCCATTTACTCTGTTCTTATCATTATTATAGTTGTTGTTTTCTTAGGTCCATTTACTTCACTTTGCACCAGACTGCCTATGCGATCTTGGCTTGTTAAGGTCCTGTTAACAGGTTAAACTTGGTTCATAACTATCTCCTTTGGCAGTCACTCCTTTTCATCACTTGTTCTGCATTATCCAATCCCAACTTCATCAGTTTCAATTTTTGTCTAAAGTATAGAATTTGAGATTTAGATGCATTTTTATTAGGATGTTACTATATTTCTTCTTTGCAGTCTGGCAATTGGTTCCATTAGTGGTCATGTCCGGCACTGCCCAGATTTGTGTGTTATCTGGGTTGACGCTCATGCTGACATCAACACACCTCTTACCACTTTGTCTGGGAGTCTGCATGGACAGCCAGTTTCCTTCCTTCTCAGAGAACTGCAGGACAAGGTCAGTCAATCAAACTGGTTACCAGTGTTGAATGTTGATTCGATAAGGCAATAATTATCCAGACTTTGGGAGATAGTTGTGGAGGATAGGATGAATATGATGTGTTAGAGATGCTTCTCACTCAAATTAGGGAGGGAATGACCATTGCTCCCAAAATCACAAGTGTTTCTGTTATTTACTAGAGAACTATTTTTCTTAAGGACATGGCTTTGTGAATAGTAAAGTCAGAACTGAGCATTTCTTTTGGCCATGTAGACAACAAAGCTTACCCTCACTGCATAGTAGGATGTATACTGCCTTCTGAACTCTGTGTGTGAGGGACAAACCTCATCACCATTACTCGACCTCCTCCCATTACCTCCTCTGCCTTTACCCTCCTTTTGGTACAGGAGGTAACTTTCTTGGCCTCCTTGAATATCTGTCTTAAAGGTCATATTAAATAGGTAAATATTAAAGTCATATTACAACTCTGGCTCATCCTTTTTC
Organism: Antechinus flavipes; assembly: GCF_016432865.1. Lineage (NCBI taxonomy): Eukaryota > Metazoa > Chordata > Mammalia > Dasyuromorphia > Dasyuridae > Antechinus > Antechinus flavipes. Next base: position 339,804,211 of record NC_067399.1, read on the forward strand.
TTAGAAGAACCAAAGTAGGACAAGTGGCACTACAGTTCAGTACAAAGACTGCTCATTATAGAAGGCTTGGGCTTTTGCCGTCAGCAGCATGAAACAGTACCAGTTATGCTTCACTAGGATCTGATCTGTAAACAGTTCTGAAACATGCAGAGCAGTAGAGAAGGACTTAATCAGCAGTCCTTAAACTATTTAGATTAGTTAATGAAAAACTGAGGCTACCCTCCAAGTGAGGGAAGATATTACTCTTTTGGAAAACTATACTGCTGTTTTTAGCAACTATTTACTTCAAGCACTACCCTTAGAAGTATTTTTTCCAGATTAGCATGTCCCAATCTGTTTTTCACGCATACATTGAATGACAGGAATAAAAAAATAGGTAATAAAAGCTGTCCCATGAATGCAGTAGAAATGAAATTATTTTATAATTTGAAATTATACTCTTAATTTTAAAACAATCAATGTTTTGGGTGAACATGTTCAAAATAAATTTTCATCTCCAAATTATCTTCAAGATTGAGAAATTTCCCGACTTTTAGTGAGAGTGACAAAGGATATGCAGGCTGCCACAAAAAATAAAAGTAGGAATTTTGTTTAACAGTCTACTTTCACTGGACATGCCCCTTCTCCCCCAATCTATCTTTTCCCCCTGTGGGTTTATTAGAGGTAGAACTATATATCATTAAGCATATGACAGGGCTCTGGAAATTACTTGAAGCTCTAGTCACATTCTGTACAACTATTTGACTGACAGCTCTATGTTGAAAGAGAAAGATCAAGGAGGAAAAAATGATATGCTTACCCTTAGGAGGGTTTTCATAATAAACAAAGCCTAAGTTTATTTTTTTCCCCCCCTTTTCATTTTTCACTTAGGTGCCATCACTTCCAGGATTCTCCTGGATCAAGCCCTGTCTTTCATCCCCAGATATTGTATATATTGGCCTAAGGGATGTGGATCCTGCTGAACAGTAAGATTTGTAAATGATTGTCACGACCATTAGGCCTTATTTGACCTCACAGCATCCCAGGCTCTAGTTCTTCCTTTTGGAGATGATCCAGGGGAATTGTGCCTTTTGCTCTTGAGGTTCTGGGCCTTCTGGAACTTGCTTGTTTTAAATTTTGTTCTTTTAGCTCTGAGATCTCACCTAAAACCTAATTTCCCTACTACTGCTAATAATTTGCTATTCTTGGTGTGTGCCTTAGAATTTATTCCTTTTTTCCCCTTGTATGTTTTACCTCCATAAGTAATATATTGACTTAGTTAATATCAATTACTTAATTAAACAATAATTATAATATCCAGTCAAACAAATTAAATAAAACAATTATCTATGTTGAATTATATTTTAATTCATTTTCCTAAACATTTTCTAATTTTTATCTGGTACTTTTAGAGTTTTGAAGCCTGAGTTTGAAATTTCTGCTCTAGACCCATGTGTGTATTTTTTAAGGCTCTTTGTAAAGGAAAAGAACATACTCAAAAATAAAAATAATATACCAGTGGCATAATTAGAAGGGTATTTTCTTTCTTTTTTAAACTATTTCAACTAGACTAAGTTGCATCCAACCTTCCATTTTGGTCCTTAACAAAAGCTGCTTCCTCCCAGTTACTTCTGGGATCTCATGGTCTTTTCTCCACAAGTACATATTCAAATTCTCTATCGGAGAGTTCTGGAACAAACTCATTCACCTCAGCCTAAAAGCCCAGGCTCTAAGCCAACCAGAGACTTTTCCTGGCTGGCAGAATTTTGAATGCTCTACTGTTACTAGAAATTTTAATTTATGTTTATCTCTTAAATGTTTATATGTTATAAATAATTTTCTTTACAACAGTCTTATGAGGTGGGCAATCTAAAAATTATTCCCATTTTTAATTGGAGAATTTCAAGCACCCTGACCATAAAAGCCATTGCCAAGAATATACATATTCATGTCCTTCTAGGTTCTAAATCCTAGTGTTCTTTTTATTCCATCATGCTGAATTACTTAGCTAACTAATTTTCCCTACCTCCAGACAAGGATGTACAAGTAGACAAAGTCATTCATGACATGGGTTTTCCTCAAAATTTGCAATAAATGGTCTCACAAGATTGGTCAACTTTCATTAATGATTGTTTTTCATTTGGGAAGTTGCTCTGATATGTTTTGATATATAGTCATCTTTAAATGTGAAGTATATTTGGAAATGAATAGCTACTTTGGAACCCTTAATATACACAAGTTAAAACAAAATCATTAACTCAGGATTCCTTTCCTTTGCCTCACCAGTTTTATTCTAAAAAATTATGACATCTTAAACTTTTCAATGAGAGATATTGACCGCCTTGGAATCCAGAAGGTCATGGAACAGACATTTGAACAACTGATCAGCAAGTAAGCAACTGTAAGAAAGAAGAGTTTGGATACTTATGTTCCAGAGGGTAATGGTGCAGGAATTTATACATTGCAATCTACTCTTCAATCTATTTATTGGGATGGCAGTTCATAAGAGAAAGTAAGATCTATAAAACTAGAATTTTATACTTGTCCAATATAGAATTTATACTCATAACTATTACAGCTTGGTAGCTATTTGTTTAAAAAAAAAATGCACTAGAGAGGCCTTCTAACTACTGCTTCCCAAGAATCACCATCAGTTTCCCTGAAAGCAGTTTCACTGACAGTTTTTGGAAGTTAAAGAATTTTATAAAGATATTTGGAATCAGAGCAGCCTTTTCCCTTAATTACTAGTTCTTCAGTATTAAGTGGATTGCCATCTAGTATCATGCTACATCATAAAAGCTATTAGAAATCTGATCCTTTCATATGCATTAGTCTCACATTTCAATTTCAACCATTAGAAAACTGATGCTGGAACCAAAAAAGGAGTGAGTAATAAGATATGGTGTATAAACATTAAGGTCAGAGTCAAATCTCTGTTGTGCCTGGTTAGAGAGCAACAGAAATTGTAATCCAGATTAACCCAATTTAATTCACATCAGGCAGCTGGATTTAATATATTAGTGGGCTGAAGGCTCCTTCAGGACACACATTCAGTAGAAGTAAAAAATTCATTATATGGATAGTTCTGATCACATTAGGTTCTTCTGTAAGATCTCTAGATCAAGCAGAAATTCTTCCTGGTTGGTAGATTTTTAAGTATTTATTCTGCTATTAGTACAAATTTTAATTTACATCTATCTCTTTAAATGCTACAAATAACTTTCTTCACAACAACCCTGAGGTAGGCAATCTAAAAATTATGACCTGGAATATTTCTGTCCTAAGCATACAGAATAAGTTAGGATTGTCTTAAAACAGTTTACCTTTATAAAATTTAAAAATAGATGCCTACAATAACTTCCAGAAAAAGGAATCATTGCAAACTTGCAGGTTCAGGAGACCAAATTTCTAGATTCATGAGGGAAGCTATGGAATTACTAGATAGATGCAGATCAAAGTATGATTAAATAACTATTTCCCCATTTCTGTATAGAAAACAAAGACCAATTCATCTAAGCTTTGATATTGATGCTTTCGACCCTTCACTGGCTCCAGCAACAGGAACTCCAGTTGTCGGTGGGTTGACTTATCGAGAAGGCATGTATATTACAGAGGAAATACATAACACAGGTAAGTAGCAACTAAGTACATTTTTTGGACCTCTTATATGTAAGGATGTTTGTTCAAAGATCCACATTATAGACTTTATTTTGGACTTTTAAGATACACTGTATTTATATAGCAAAAGGGCTATTATTAATTATTTATATTCTTAGATGTTGCATCAGCATCATTCTGCCCTACTTATAAAAATGATTTTAAAGACTTAGGGACTTAAACATAGAAACTTAACAATCACCTAAGCCTCTACAGCATGATTTCTCTAATAGTTATCCTATCTTACCTGTCTCTTCTTAAAAAATAAACAAACCAAAAAAAACTTCTTCCCCAGATGTTTCTTAGACTCCCCAAATGAAAATGGATGCCTAAGAAGAATTAGAAGCTCCATCATTAAAACTTTTTGGTCTTGAATCCATGGAAATATGCATCCTAATTAAAACTCATTTATTCAACAGTTAATGTTTCTTTAATTTTTTGTTGACCCTCCTACCTGTGTTGACAACATTTTGAGTTCTAGTCACGTTTTTTGGTCTAATCAGATATAATCTGTGGAAGGCTAGCATGTATAAAAGAACATTATAATCAAAGAGGAAGCAGGATAGCTTTGTCCTTAAGAGTAACAAGGTTAATGCTTGAATCATTTCTCTAGTTCTAGACTTTCTTAGTGATCAGGCAAGGAAAAAAAGCTAGAGAACTTGTCAAAGTCTTCCTAACGAAGAAGATAGCATTTCTATTTTATGACCAGCCAGCCAGTATAAATTTTTAGAAAAACAGACTTGGCAAGTTCCATCCCACCCTCAATCTCTTATTTCTAGCTTTGACTATTTTTCCTCAGTCATAATTGTAAAGGAAAAAATAGAAATTGAGCTTCCTCAAAGCAGAGGAAAAATAATAGTTACAGACTGGCTCATTGCATTAAGGTAAAAATCAAGTGAAAGGTAAAATCCCTGGTGAAAAAATCTGGGGAAGATTATGGATTTTTGTGTGTGGAAAAAATAAAAAATCACCTTGAGTGATAAAGTAATGAAAACAAGTTTGATCTTCAGCAGTTAGGAAAGGACAGATCATATTAAGGTTTGTCTGAGGGTTTTAATTTAGTATCTTTTTTTTAATTGAAAAATTAAGAGTGAATGGCCAATAGAGGTGCATGTTCTTATAAAAACTACTAAACAAAAAATCTTTTAGCCTACTAAACAATGTGACAGATGGCTAAACATCCTGGCTAGCTAACATCATTCATTTTGATTGCATACTTTTAAATTTTGTTTTCTTAACATGTTTTCTTATCATGGCAGCACATTTGAAGTAGGATATCAAAAGTAGAAGTCAAAATACTTAGGCCACAGGCCTTTTAAAATAAGAGGTAAATCTCCAGAAATAAGCACCATGCTAGGGCTCTGACTAGGTTAACAAACCACCCTCCCTCTAGTAGAAATACAACCAGTAAAGAAAACAGAATTCCACTTTACTTCCTAGAGTAAAAGTTATATATTTCAGTAGACGAATGTTAAATATCATAGCAGCTTGAACCATTACAATATAGCTTCCTGAAATAAGTAGTTGGAAGCTGGCTACTTTTCTCTCCCAGTCCTATTGATTGTATTCTTTGGTAGGAGGATCATATTCATACAATTTGTGGGGCTCTGTTCCCTCAGGTTTACTATCAGCCCTGGATCTGGTTGAAGTCAATCCTCTCTTGGCTACTTCAGAGGAGGAAGTGAAGGCCACAGCCGGACTGGCTGTGGATGTGATTGCCTCAAGCTTCGGCCAGAAGAGGGAAGGACAGCATGATGGCTATGACCATCTCCCTACTCCCAGTTCACCAGATGAATCGGACAGTGAAGAATGTGTTCGAATTTAGAGAGTCTGTATTTTTTCCACAGGTTTTTTTTTCCACAATGGGCATTCCAAAGTTCTACAGAGGCACTTAAAGGGATATTAAAATTGGCAATGTTAATACTGCCTTCATGAAAGCATAATTGTTTAAAAAAAATCCCTCCTCATTTTTGGTGACCAATGTTACTGTATTCTGTAATTGGTTTTATTTAGTTCATTGGGAATTAATATATTAGATTACTGTATAAATTTAAAGAACTAATAAACACAGCATTTGTTACCTTGGTATAGCACCCCAGCTTTGTTACCATTACGTCACATTTCCAATCGTCATCTTCCTTCTTTCTTACACAGACAGTCTGAGTGCTTAAACTGCTAGGCCCTAGCAGTAAAGTTGGTCCTTTAGCTCTTTGATTTAGGGATCCACAAGGAGAATACAGAGGCAGGGATTTTCCTTATTTTCGAAAGAACTTGTAATAGACTAGTCCTCCCAAGATGGCCAGCTCCAGAAGAATAACCATGGAAAGCAGCAGTTTATTGGTTGCCACTCTACAAATGGAAAAAAGTAAAGGACAGAAGTTAGAACTTGTAAGCTCCTACTGGGTAGAATTAGAAGCATTGTGGTTTAGTGGGAAAAAAATACTCCACTAAGTCAAATCTGTCATATCTCTCTATTAATGGCTATATGTGCTCAAGGACAATTCACCAAACTTCTGTTAAGTGTAATGTATCTGTAAAATGGGGATAATATTTGTTTTATCTGGCTGGCTTAAAGAATCTGGCAGGAGAAAAATTGAAATTTTAATATTTATACATGCTGGGTGTTTCCTATAATCTCACATAATACCACAGGCATGAAGTGCTGACACTTCTTTCTCCAAACTGTATCATTAATGCAACTTAAGTCCTCTTCCATCTCCTTCTTATCCTTTATTTTAGTCATTACAACTGGAAAATCTTGTCCTGGTTCTCTTAGATCTCAGTTTCTGACCACAAGATGCTTACTATTCAAAAGATAAACTATTCTTATCAGTCTAATAGTACTATGTAGCCTATCTAACTTCAGACTGCTCTTATAGGTCCTGAGAACATTATGTGCCTCTCAAAAAAAAAAAAAAAAATCACTTGCAACAGCTTAAAACAGGGGTCAAGCCACCTGCTGGTGGAGGTATCCACTAATAACTAAGAAAATGTTATTAGCAACATGAACTTTTTTAACCTGTCTCCAAAGCTGGAAGCCAGAGCAGAAAGAGGCAACAATAGCCAAATGTGGGGTTTACTATCAAATATCTATTCTTATTTCTTCCCTGATCCTGAGCTGCATAAGACATATAATTAGGCCTCTGCAAAAGTCCTCACTGTATTTAATCTCTGCCATATGTTTTCTTGATTATATTGTCACAGTCACTAACCTAATTTAAGTGTTTATCCCTGAAACTATTGCAGTAGCTTCCAAATTAGTGTTGTGGTCTCAAATCATTCCACAATTGCTAAAGGAATTTCCCCCCCAAAATGCAGGTATCATAGGTCACCCCATTTCAGTAGCTGGCTTCCTACTGACTTTACTTCCTTATCTTTTAGATACTTTAATTTCTCAACTAAGTTTTGTAGTGTACAAAATTTAATGTGGCAGTACATGTACATATGAGAGAAGAATTCTTTAAAGTCATCTAGTCCAATCCTAATTTTTCCAGATGAGAATACAAGTTAAGTGATTTGCACAAAGTGACATATCATAGTGGCAAAACTGGGTTTGGGTCCATGTCCAAAGATCTTTCCATTGCATATCTCTATTCTTGAAGATGAATGTCATCATGAATTTATTAATAATGACAGAAGTAGAAAAATGTAATATAAAAGTAACTAGTAAAACTAGTTACACTCCAATTTCAAACTCACTTTCTAGACATCGAACGCAAGATCTTTCGACTTTTGTTCAAGTTTTCATTTGTATTCACCAACTGAAAAGAAAAAAAGGAGAAAACCAAGAGTTGTTTTTTTTTTTTTTTCAATTACAGAATGCTTAGGTCAAAAAATTGAATTTGTGATAGCTGATAAATCCTACTGAGTGTATAGGGACTTCATCCATTTCTATAGCTTAAATAATCTCAGATTGTTCAACCATGAGTTTTCCAGGCTCCTTACCTTTGGGATATACTCCCTTCCTTAGGATATACTCTAGGTTTGTCAATGTCCCTTCTAAAAAGTACCTCTCGACACTTTTCTACATGCAGTCTGGCCATGGCACAAGTCAATTAGATTATCACTTCCTACCTCCTTAAAGCATAAGGTAACAGGTATAAGATAATGATTTATCTGATGCTTCATTGAACTTGATTGATGCAGAGTGCAGTGCCCATTCAAACTTGCCTCATATTCTTTTATAATATCTATTACGTTCAACTTACTCCACTAATCCTATACTTATGTTTTTTAACCCAACTGTATAAATTTACATTGAACTTTCCAGCCAATTATGTTAGCCTGTCCAGATATTTCTGAATTCCAATTCTATCCCTCAATGTGTTTTCCTGGCCTCATATCAAATTCACAAAATCACAAAAAATTCATGTATATATCTACATCTTCCTTAGCAATACTGATGAAATATGTTTAGAAGAGGGGCAAGAATAATTCTGTTTTAAGAATCTGCTGAATACTTGCTATAACCTAGTCAGAAAGGGAAATGAATATGGCTTTTAGTAACCCCTCCCCTTTAAGTATTTACAAACCATTTCTTTTTTCTTTTTGCTGAGACAATTAAGGTTAAGTGACTTGCCCAGGTTCATACAGCCAGGAAGTGTTATGTATCTGAGGTCAAATTTGAACTCAGGTCCTCCTGACTTCAAGGCTGTTGCTCTATCCACTACATCAACTAGCTGTCCCTCAAATCAATTTTTTTTTTTTAATTAAAGCCTTTTATTTTCAAAACATGCATGGATAATTTTCAACAATTCTTGAAAAATCTTGTGTTTCAATTTTCCTTTCTCTTCTCCCATCCCCTCCTCTAGATGGCAAGTAATCCAATATATGTAAAACATAGTAAAAATACATGTTCCATATATATATATCCAATATATACATACATATTTGTACAATTATCTTGCTGCTCAAGAAAAATCGGCTCAAACAGGAAAAAATTGAGAAAAAATATAATACAAGCAAACAACAAAAAGAGTGAAAATGCTATGCTGTGAACCACACTCAGTTCTCACACTTCTCTCTTGGGAAATAGATGATTCTCTTCATTACAAGATCATTGGAATTGGTCTGAATCATCTCAATGTTAAGAAGAATCATGTCTATCAGAATTGATCATCATGTAATCTTCTTGTTGCCGTGTACAATGATCTCTTGGTTCTGCTCATTTAACTTAGCATAACTTCATGTAAGGCTCTCTAGGCCTCTCTGAAATCATCCTGCTGGTCATTTTTTATAGAACAATATTCCATAACATTCACACACCATAACTTATTCAGCCATTCTCCAGTTGATGGGCATCCATTCAGTTTCCAATTTCTTGCCACTTACAAAAAGGGCTGCCACAAACATTTTTGCACATGTGGGTCCCTTTCCCTCCTTTAAGATCTCTTTGGGATATAAGCCCAGTAGAAACACTGCTGGATCAAAGAGTATGCACAGTTAATCCATTTCATTAAAGAAAAAATACCTGCTCTCAAATTCTGGCAGGAATTTTCTTATAAACCTGGGAAGTTTATCCAAATCTAAGTAATATTTATCAATTATTTGTCAGTTTAAAGCTAGAAGGGACCTTAGAGTATTAATAATTCCAGTTAAATTTCCTTATTTTATAGGTGAAAAAACTGAGAATCAGAAAGATTAAGTGACTTTTGTAAAAATAGTTGACAAAGTTAGTATTGAAATCCAAGCCTTTGCCTCTAAATCTAATGTTTTTCCCCACTAACTCATGTTGCCCATCATCAAGTCACCAAGGAGAAGAAAACACTGGTGTGTCTCTGGTATTTCTCAAGGAAGGTTAGGAAAGTTTTGAAGAGGTAGTCCTTACAGATAAGTCCTCCTCAGCCATTTGTCCAACCAGCCTTGGTAGATTGATCTCCTTCTCTCATTTCTCGCCATTCAAACACAACTTATCTATTTGCTAAATCTAGAAGAGAACTCAAAGTGCAGACAACCAATCTTTTTCCAATACTTTTTTTTTTTAATCAGACTATCTGGATTTGCTGTAAATATTAGAAGAGTAGACATTCATATCACTATTACGTTCTGCTATTTCTAACCCTTTTATTCTTAAGGGATCAAATCAAACAATTTGAAGTAGGAATGCAGAAAATAAGGGATCATTTTCATTCTCCAAAACTTCTGGACTTGAGCCAAGATGTAAATAACAGGCAAATCCAAGGTCAAGTCTGGCCTGCAAGGTCACTTATGATTCTAGTTCTCATGGCTAATAGTAAAAAGAAGATGGGACTACTTTTATTGGCTTATCATTGACACTGCATAGAAAGGTACCCCCCTAAGCTAAAAATTATAGGGCAATTATAGTCTGAGTCAATGAAATAAAAAAATAACTTGACCTTCAAATATGGGAAAAGTAACCTTTTTTGTTTAGTAACTTTGCTGTCTCTTCCAATAGAAAAGATATAAAAATCAGTAAAAGGAACATTAGTCCTGTGACATTTGTCAATAAATAAGAGGCAGTGTAGCATAGGGAATAGAGAGCTAGCCAAGGAAACCTGGAAGAATTCCTAGCTCCATTTTCAATAGATAAATAGCTGTGAACATGGGCTCCTAAGTCACATAACCTCTCAGTGTCCTAAGTGACCTTCTGGTCAAGGAACAAGTATTTATTAAAAGCCTACTATGTACCAGACCCCATGCCAAGTATTACAAATATAAAGGATGGTAAGAGATTTCTGTTCTTGAGGAACAAGAAATTTAATGAGGCAAACAACATATAATGAGGCAAACCAATGAAAATTACAAGTGCAATCTCTATTCTTTTACAATAAATGCAAAAATTATGATTAAAAAAGATCTCTACATTCAAGGAAAGACATCTATTTTAAAAAGTAATTTAGTTCACCCTACTAAGAAATTCTAGTTCTTAGGTTCAAAGAAAGGGAAATTTAAGGTTCCCATCTCTGCCTCTTAATTCCTAAACTCGGAGATAATGTAGTTTCTGGCTTTTGTATTTCCTAAATCATAATAAACCTTCGACTTTAATGAAAGACACCTAACTCACCTCTTTCCTTGCCTCTGCCCTCTTCCCCAATAAATTCAGGCGGAACTTACTCGGCTCTTTGTGCGTTCCAGCTGGTCTCTTTGGTCCCCCAATTCTTCAATGATTTCAGAACCAATCTGATCCGTCTCAGTGGCAATCTGATGGGAGCGTTCGATACTCTGAGTGGCTCGATTTAGGCTCTCAGTTCCTTGTAGAAGTAAAACCCTTTTAGACTGCAGCTGATTCTGACCAAAAAATGGAAAAAGAATCATTATATGCATTTTCTTTATAACCTTTGTTAAGAAAGGAGACAAGGGAACAATTTTTCAGATAGGAAGAAGAGAACTCAGACCTAGTAGATAGACACATTGCTCTCAATTCTTATCCTCTGTTGCTTTTTTGGTTGAGTGGGAAAGAAAATATCAAAAAAGTGAGAACTTTTCCTATTTTTAAAGGCCATCAAGAAGCCCCCCCAAAGGGAGTTGAACTGGTTTCAATATTGTAAGAATTGTATAGCTTTCTCTGTACTTACGAATAATAACTTTCCTTTTTCATTCATTAAAAATTTTAATTCTATAATGCTTTAAGATTTATAAAACAGTATAGAAAAATGACAGTTAAATGAAGGGAAGAGTCATTTATTAAGCGACTACTTCATGACAGGCACTTCATGTGGCACCATGTACTAAACACTCTAAAAAAGATTTCATTTAATTTTTATAACAACCCTGGAAAATAGGTGCTATTTTACAGTTAAGGAAACTGAGGTAAACAGCATTGACTTGTCCAGCATCACGCAGCAAGTAAGTGTTTGAGGCTAGACTTGACCTTGGATCTTGCTGACTCCAGGCCCAAATTACTATCCACTTTGATACCTCATGCTGAACAGCAGTTTCTGTTGTCCTAATAGACAATTCCTAATTTTCTAAATCTTCACTAAAGCTAAATTCCATTTATATTACTGAGCAGCTTAAGTACAAACAACATACTTTTTATTTTTTATTATTTTTTAATAGCTTTTTATTTACAAGTTATATGCATGTGTAATTTTATAGTATTGACAATTACCAAACCTAACATACTTTTTAAATAGAAGTTTTGATTAATTCGGTTATTACAACTACAGAATTTCTTCCTTCATGCTTCCCCATCCTAACAGCCATTCCATATAACAGTAGTCCTCAAAGTGTAGTCCAAAGAATTGTTGGGGTCTCTGAAACCCTTTCAGAGGGTCTACAAATTCAAAATTATTTTTTATTTCTAATAGAGTAAATACCTATAAATATAACCCATGTGAACAAAAACTCTTTGAACAGATCCTCGATAGTTTTTTAATAACATGAAGATACTGAGAATAAAAGTTTGAGAACCACTGCCATATAACATTTAAAAAGCATACATTTCTAGCTCTGAATAAACAACTTAGGATTACAAAACAATGCCACTAGAAGAAATAAGTCTAGTGAAAGCCTTTTATTGTATTCTATATGTTAATAATCAAACAGGATCCTAGGACACCTATAGCAACTCACTTATATATTAAAAACAACTGTCTTTCACTGGGCAAACAATACCCAATATTACAGCCAGATTAAATACAGAAAGGACACTTCAAAGGAGGACCTGGATTCAAATTCTACCTCTGATACTTACTGCCTCCTAGGTAAGGTTGAGTAAGTCACTCAAATTCCCTGAGCCTCCATTTTCTTATTTGTAAAATGAGGAGTATGGACTGGAAGGTCTGAAGTCCCTTCTTCTAGATTTATGATTCTAAACCTAAAGTTGGTTTATTTTATTCAAAACAACACTATTCTTCTGACTCACAATTAACTTATCATCTATAATTAATTTACTTTGACTGACCTTATCAAGCCTTCCCTTCTTTACAATCTCTTCCTAATCTTAATTGTGTTTTAGTCTTTATCCTTTTTAATCTGGATTAAAGATTTTATCTTCTCTACTCCTCAGATTCTCATAAAAACATCATAAAATTTAATATGAAGAGACTTAAAGTTTGGGTCATATATTTCAAACCCTCACTTTACAGATAAAAGAGGTCCACAAATTGCCTTATTTAAGGTCACATGATTAGACAGTGGCAAAGGTGGGATCAGAATTAAAGTCTCTAGACTTTCAGTGTCATACATTACTGTTGCCACTCCTTAAATCATAGAGATTAAGAAAAATCTCTCATATTCCATAGTACCTGAGAAACTTAGCAGCATCCTATATTTTCTGGAAAGCTTAGGCAACTTTACATCCATGGTCACTAGATCAAATTGCAAACTTTCTGTGAGAGAATTAAAACTAATGTAGTTAACAGCCTTCTCTTTATAGGCTACTTGTCTGCATAAATGCACCAGAGTAGAGCTAAGATGATGGTGTACAAGTAGCTAAATGAAAAAAGAGATCCAAAAAGTCACTGAAGAAAATAATTCTTTAAAAATTAGAATTAAGCTAGTGGAAGCTAGTGATTTCACAAGACATCAAGAAATAAAAAAACATCAAAAGAATGGAAAAAAAAAAAAAGAAGAAAATAAACTGTGAAATATCTCAACAGGAAAACTGACCTGGAAAATAGATCCAGGAGAGATAATTTAAGAATTATTCAACTATTTGAAAGCCATGATCAAAGAAAGATAATATGTCAGAGAAAGCTGCCCTGATATCCTGAAGTTAGAAGGTAAAATAGAAATTAAAAAAAAAAAAAAAAATCTACCCCAAAGAAATTGAGGGGATGTCCATCAATTGAAGAATAGTTGAACAAACTGTAATACATGAATACAATGGACTACATATTGTTCTGTAAGAAATGGTAAGCAGGTGGATTTCTGAAAAACCTGGAGAGACTTCCATGAACTGATGCTGAGTGAGAACACTGAACACAGTAATAGCAGCAGTGTGCTGCTCTTCTCAGCAATACAATGGTCTAAGAAAATTCCAGAAGACTCATGACAAAAAACACTATCTATATCCAGAGGAAAAACTATGAAGTTTAAATGCAGATTGACGCATAAAATTTTCACTTTTTTTTTTTTGTACTACCTTTAGCTCTGATTCTTCATTCACAACATGACTAATGTGGAAATATGTTTAATATGATTGCACATGTATAACCTATATCAACTTGGGGAGGTGGGAGAAGGAAAACTGGAAATCAAAATCTTATAAAAGTAAATGATGAAAACTAATAAATAAATAGAAAAGAAAAAAAAAAGAAGAATCCACCAATTATCTTCTGAAAGAAATCCCAAAATAAAAACTTATAGGAATATTGTAGACAAATTCCAGAACTCTTAGGTCAAGGAGAAAATATTGTAAGCAATGGAAAGAAACCCTCCAATATTGCCAGGATTATACAAACTTCCACATCAAAGAACCAGAGGACTTGGAATATGAAATTCCAGAAGGCAAAGAAACTAGGATTATATTTAAGAATGATCTATCCAGCAAAACTGAATATAATCTGGGGAGAAAAAAATGAACATTTAATGAAATAGAGAACTTTCAAATATTCCTGATGAAAAGACCAGAGCTGAATAAAAATTGTTACTTTCAAATACAAGATACAGGAGGGAGGGAATGGAAAGATGATACTTGTAACTCCTAAGAACTTTTTTATTATCATGGCAGTAGGAAAGAGTATACAAAGACAGATCACAGATGTGGGATGACTCTGATGGGATGATTTTTAAAAAATTAAATTAAGGAATGACAAAGAGAGATGCACTGGGAGAAAGGGGAAGGGAGATGAAGAATGGGCAAAATTATCTCATATTAAAGAATTGCAAAAGGAAGGGAAGATGCATCTTACTAACATTCAGAATTGGTTCAAAGAAGGAATAACACACTTGGGTATAGAAATCTATCTTATACTAAAGGAAAATAGGTGGGAAAGGAATAAGAGAAAAGAAAAGGGGCTGATAAAAATGAGGGCATGTTAAAGTAGGTAATGATTAGAAATAAAACAGACTTTTGAGGAAAGATAGGGTAAAAAGAATAAACGGTAAAAATAGGATAAGGAAAAATATACAATAAACATAACTCTGAATGTGAATGGAGTGAACTCATGCATAAAATGGAATTGTGTAGCAGAATAGATTAGAAATCAAAATCCAACAATGCTGTTCATAAGAAACATACTTGAGAGAGACACACACACACCTGGAACAGAATCTTCAGTTTCTATGCTTCAGCTGAGGTGAAAAAGGCAGGGGTAGCAATCAGGATCTCAGAAAAAGCAAAAGCAAAAACAAATCTAATTATAAATGTACCTGAGATTCAAGAACTTACCATGTGATCATTCTCTATAGCATATGCCCCAAATCTACTATCTCCTCGGCCTCCAGGTGGCACCGTCAAAGGAGTGCTCCTCACCTCTCGCTGGAGCTTAGCCAGGTCTCTGCGATAGCTCCGAAGCTTGGCCATCATAGGGTTGCGAAAAGACAGGGGGGCATAGCGCAGCTCCTCTTCCATCTCTGCCAGCTGTCAAGTTAGGAAAGCAGCCAGGAGTATTAACAACTCACATTTAGACATAGTTCTTTAAAGTCTTCAAATTGCTTTCATTATTACAATCACAGGATGAGGCAAGGGGTGAAGGAGGTGGTGGATACAGTAAAAGAAGCACTATAGTGAGAGCCCCAGGTCCTGAGTTTGAATGCTGACACTATTCTTCATTTCCTGTGTGACCTTGTGTAAGTCAGTACATGTCAAATTCCTTATCTGTAAAAAGAACTAGACAACCACTAAGGTAGGGGCCTCCAGCTCCAGATCTATGATCCTACAAACCCCAACTAACAGATGAAGACCCTGAGGCAAAAAGAGGGTCATTATCTACTCCTGGTCACACAACTACTTTTAAGTGTGAGATACAGGAAGAGAAGCCAAATGACCCAAGTGGAGTTTAGCATCATCCCCACTCCATGATGACACCGCTAAATCTATCCCAGTCTAGCCTGGATGCTAACTTCACCAGGGAGCACAGCGGCCTGCAGGTGAATCTGCTGCAAAGCCACAGGCTGCTAAGGACACTAGAAGGTGAGGAACTAGAGGTGGGGATACTGTTGGGACAATCAGACACACTTGTCCTCTTTAGGACAGAGCTGAACAAGAAGTTGTTGTAGAAGCATTTCAGACTCTCCCTGACCCCATTTAAGGTTTTCTTGGGAAAGATAATGGAGTAGTTTGCTATTTCCTTCTCCAGTTCATTTTACAAATGAAGAAACTGAGGTAAGCACAGTGCTAAATGACTTGCCCAGGGTCACACAGCTAGCAAGTGTCTGAGGCCAGATTTGAACTCACAAAGTTGAATCTTCCTGGCTTCAGGCCTGGCATTCTATTCACTGCATCACCTAGCTAACCCCAAACCAAGGGTCAGATATCAAATATTTCTCCTCTTTAACTATCTGAAAATACTCAGTTTTAATTCCCTAATGCCTCAACATGCTATTCAAGGCAAGAGTCTAGAAAACAAGTTTCAAATTGAAGGTGATTACAAACGTCTCTGAGATAATGCTCACAATACTCAGGGCTCTGATCATGTCTCCAAATTCAGTTTTGGAACAAAGAGCTTGGAAGCACAAACTTCTCTTGCCCCTAGCACAAAGAAGATAAAACCAGGCATGCTATTGGAAATAAAATACTATGTCCAATGGGCTATCAAACTGTGCATACCCTTTGATCCAGCAGTCTCACTACTAAGTTTGTATCCTAAAGAAATCATAAAAGAGGGAAAAGTACCCACATGTACAAAAATGTTTGTAGCAGCTCTTTCTGTAGTGGCAAGGAACTGGAAAGTTAAGTGGATACTCACCAGTTGGGAAATACCTGAATAAGTTATAGTATATGAAAGTAATAGAATATTATTGTTCTTTGAGAAATAATGAGCAGGCTGATTTCAGAAAAGCCTGGAGAAATGTACATGAACTGATGCTGAGTGATGGGAACAGAACCAAGATAACATTGTACACAGCAACAACAATATTATGTGATGATCAACTGTGATGGACTTGGCTCTTTTTAACAATGAGGTGATTCAAGGTAATTACAATAGACTTGGGATGGAAAGTAGCATCCACATCCAGAGAGAACTATGGAGACTGAATATGGATTTTCACCTTTTTTGGTTTGTTTCCTTTTTTTTTTTTTCTTTTTCCTGGTTTTTTCCCTTTTGATCTGATTTTTTTTTTTTTTTTTTTTGGCACAGCACAATGGATATAGAAATATGTTTAGAAGAATTGCACACATTTAACTTAATGGATTGCTTGCTGTCTAGGAGTGGGTGAAAGGGGAAGGAGAGGGAGAAAAATTTGGAACACAAGGTTTTGCAAAGGTGAATTCTGAAAACTATTTTTGCTTGTATTTAGAAAAATAAAATACTCTTAAAGGAAAAAAGAAAAAAAAAAAAAGCCTGGAAAGACTTACATGAACTGATGCTGAGTGAAATAAGCAGAACGAAGAGAACACTGTACATAGTTACAAGATTATGTAATGATCAACTGTGATGAACTTGCTTCTTCTCAGCAATGCCATGATTCAAGGCAATTCAAAAAGACTTGGGATGGAAAATGCTATCTGAATCCAGAGAGAGAACTATGGAGACTAAATGTAGATCAAAACATATAGTATTTTCACCTTTTTTGTTTTTTTTTCTTTTTCATGCTTTTTTTAAATTTTGGCCTGACTTTTTTTTAAACAAAAGTTTTTTTATTTTCAAAATATATGCAAAGATAGTTTTTAACATTCACCCTTGTAAAACCTTGTTTTCCAAATTTTTCTCCTTCCCTTTCCTTCATTCTTCTCTCCTAGAAAAGCAAGTAAACCAATATATCTTAAATATGTGCAATTCTTCTATACATGTTTTCATTTATGCTGCACAAGACAAATCAGATCAAAAATGAAAAAAAAAATGAGAGAAAAAAAAACAAGCAAGCAACAATAAATTAATGATTTATATTGGATTATATCCAACCCTGCAACTTGGAGATATGCTGTTGTGACGGCTGTGCATTCTGAGAGCACAGAGCAAGAATGCAGAGATGTCCTAACTAGTCTCTCCCCCTTACCTTTAGCAGCTCCTCCCTTCCTCATTGATTATTCTAGTCTCTTATTTAACATGACACCAGAAAACAGATGACTAGAATTTTTTTTTTTTAATTTTCAATAGTATTTTATTTTTCAAATACATGTAAAGAAAGTTTTCAACATTCTTTCTGGATGCAGATGGCTCTCTCCATCACAAGTCTATTGGAATTGGCCTAAATCACCTCGTTGTTGAAAAGAGCCACATCTATCAGAGTTGATCATCACATAATCTTGTTGTTGCTATGTACAATGTTTTCTTGGTTCTACTCACTTCATTTAGTATGAGTACATATAAAAGTTTCTCCAAGCCTTTCTAAAATAATCCTGCTGATCATTTCTTATAGAACAATAATATTCCATAACATACATATACCATAATTTATTCAGCCATTCCCAAACTGATGGGCATCCAGTAAGTTTCTAGTTCCTTGCAATTACAAAAAGGCATGCTTACAAACATTTTTTGCACACAGGGGTCCTTTTCCCTTTTTTATGATCTCTTTGGGATACAGACCCAGTAGTGGTCTGATTTTTCTTGTACAATATGATAAATATGAAAATATGTTTAAAAGAATTGTACATATTTAATCCATATCAGATTGCTTGCTGTCCTGAGGAGGAAGGAGATAAGAAGAAAATTTTGGGACACAAAGTCTTACAAAAATGAATGTTGAAAATTATCTTTACATTTTTTTGAAAATACAATACTATTGAAAAAAAACACCCAATATTTTGTCTCTGGTCTCATGTTAAATAAGAGCTAAAACAACCAATGAGGAAGGCAGGAACTGCTAAAGATAAGGAGGAGGAGGTTGGAACATCCCTGTATTCTTACTCTGTGCTCTCTCAGAATGCGCAGCTGCCACAACAGCTTAGCTCCATGTTGCAGGATTGGTCATAAACCAACATAAATCAGTAACTAGAACTCTTCTCCTAGAGGCAAGCAGCATTCCCTTTGTTGTGTCACAGTTCCAACATGATCAAGCATCTAATCTCTTGGTTCACGTATCCTAGAAATAAGAAACTTACCATCTTTTTATTTCCAGTACAAACTTACCTGGAAAACAGGTAGGAACTGATTAATTTCTAACTACATAACCACCTCTCTAATTTTGATCATTTGTCTTCAGTGATTACTCACTTGAAGAGTGAAAACCTGGGTTCAAATCCTATTTATGACACAAGCTGAATGACCACTTAATCTCATTCAGCCTCAAGTTCCTCTTTCACAAAATAGAGCTAAATATTTGTTATGAGAGTTTTCTTTTTCTTTTTTTAAAAAATTTCTGTCTAGGGGAAGAGAGAGAAAAAAGTCATTTTTTTGAAGAGAAAAAAAAATACTACACCTAAAAGATAACCTTTACTAATTACCTTCTAAGAGTTGTTGTGAGGATTAAAAAAAATGTGTAGAGTGCTTTGCAAACTTTAAAGTGTTAGATATTGTTGATTAATAGTATCACTACCAACAACAACTAAATGCAACTCTGAAGCCTTAGTTTTAGAGTGTGAACTTTAAAAGTGTAATGAAAGTGTGAATACTTCTGCAAGAGTGGTGTTTCCTCAATGAAACCCTCTAAGTTTTCAATGTAGATTTATAATATTTACTTTAAGAGAGAAATGACTATCAAATAAGGATGACCCAAAAGACTCCTTTGATTTCATTTATGTATGTGCACAAAAATTCTTAAAATAAGATTAGGATGGGGCAGCTAGATGGCACAATGGATAGAGCACTAGCCCTGAAGTCAGGAGGACCTGACTCCACTTAACACTTCCTAGTTGTGTGACCCTGAGCAAGTCACTTAACCCCAGTTGCCTCAGCAAAAAAAATAATAATAATAATAAGATTAGGACAGACGCATTTTAGAGCAGCCATCAAAATATCATCATCAAAACATGATTATTCAGAATTATTCCCAAGCCTTCTTTATCCACAGATGCTACCTACCTTCAGGATGACATTCAAAACTAAGGCCCCAAATCGGGTGCAGTCACAGGTCAGATTCAGGCACAACTTTTGGAAAAACCAAATATTAGTAAAAGAAAGATGTCCCTTACTTCCCAGATCTCACCGTTTCATTTGCTTCCTGTTGTTTCTCATCAAAGTCTCTGATTAACTTCTTTTTCTCTTCTGAAAAAAAAAAAGTTATATTCTATTCCAGTCTGCTTCTATGACTTTTATACATACCATCCACTCTACTTTCCCCCTATTTTCTGCTAACCTTTGGTAATTCTTTTTTTTTTTTTAATTATTATTATTTATATAGTTTTTTATTTACAAGATATATGCATGGGTAATTTTTTCAGCATTGACAGTTGCCAAACCTTTTGTTCCAATTTTTCCCCTCCTTCCCCCTGCCCCCTTCCACAGATGGCAAGCAGACCAATACATGTTAAATATGTTAAAGTATATGTTAAATACAATATATGTATATTGCAGCAATTATTTTGCTGCACAAGAAGACTCGGACTTTGAAATAGTGTCCAATTAACCTGTGAAAGAAATCAAAAATGCAAGCAGACAAAAACAGAGGCATTGGAAATGCTATGTTGTGGTTCATACTCATTTCCCAGAGTTTTTTCGCTGGTTATAGCTGGTTCTATTCATTATTGAACAAATAGAACTGATTTGGTTCAGCTTATTGTTGAAGAGAGCCACATCCATCAGAATTGATCATCATATAATATTGTTGTTTAAGTATATAATGATCTCCTGGTCCTGTTAATTTCACTCAGCATCAGTTCATGTAAGTCTCTCCAGGCCTTTCTGAAATCCTCCTGCTGGTCATTTCTTACCGAACAATAATATTCCATAATATTCATATACCACAATTTATTCAGCCATTCTCCAATTGATGGGCATCCACTCAGTTTCCAGTCTGGGGCCATTACAAATAGGGCTTACACAAACATTCTTGCACATACAGGTCCCTTTCCCTTCTTTAAGATTTCTTTGGGATATAAGCCCAGTAGTAACTGCTGGATCAAAAGATATGCACAGTTTGATAGCTACCTCTGACAATTCTATGGTAATAACTAATTATGGTCATGACAATAACAACCAATAAATATCGGTAGGGCATTTTTATGTTAATTCATTTAACTCCTTTAAAACAAACTCTATAACATTAAAAAAAAAAAAAAGGGTGCCTTTTAAAAATATCTAAATGAAAAGAATCAACCCAGATTCTTAAAAATTAATTCTTGTGATGTTGCCACTGATCAAAACATTTTGGGAGCTTTTCTTTCAAAAATTTCTTTAATACTTAAGGAACATTTTTCCCCCTCTCCTCAATGGTGGAGAACAGCCTCCTTAATTTAAGTGGATTTTACTTTTCAAAATGTCAGTAAGAAGCACATATGGTAAATAAAATGAGGAATCAACAAGTATTTAATAAAACCCTGTTGTGCCAAACACTGATATGTAAGGCACTGATGACAAAACTGAAAGTCCCTACCCTTACAACATACATGTATTTTGTAAGTATCCTAACCCATGTAATGAGGGGGAAGGGAATACTTCACAGGAAAATGGAGGAAAGTGTTCACTTATTTTGGAGGTGGGGCTTGAGCTGGGCTCTGAAGCAAGTGAGGGATTCTAAGAGGCAGACATGAGAGAAAGCAGTGCAGATATGGTGCAGCAGCAAAGGTGAAGCTACAAGATGAGAGATGGAATATCTTCAATAAGGAACAATATTAGTAAGACCAGTTTGGCTAGAATGTGGGATCAATAAAGGGAAGATATAGATACAGATGAAAGGGACATGATTGAAGCTAGCAGAACCAGGAAAACAACAGCAAGATTGTATGATGATCAACTATAATAGACTTGGGCTCTTCTCAGCAATGTGGTGGCTCAAGACAATTCTAATATATTTGGGGTGCAAAGTGCCATCCGTAAGCAAAGAACGAACAATGGAGACTGAATGTGGGTCAAAGCATGATATTTTCACCCTTTTTCTTTCTCATGCTTTTTTCCCTTTAGTTTGATTTTACTTGTACAACATGACAAATATGGAAATATGTTTTAAAGGATTACACATGTTTAATGACGGGGAGGAGAGAGAGACAGAAAAAAAATTTGCAACACAAAATCTTACAAAAGTGAATATTGGAAACTATATATGTATTTGGAAAAATAAAGTACTGTTTAGGGGAAAATAATTTTTAAAAATGAAGCCAATTCAGCCAAGTGAAAAAACTTGGGGGGCTGAATAAACCCCAATTTATTTAAAATATAATGTAGAATGTATACATATATTGTATTTAACATATACTTTAACATATTTAACAAGTATTGGTCTACCTGCCATTTGGGGGAGGGGATGGGAGGAAGGAGGGGAAAAATTGGAACAAAAGGTTTTGCAATTGTCAATGCTGAAAAAGTACCCATGCATATATCTTGTAAATAAAAAGCTGTAATAAAAAAAGTGATTAAAAATAAATAAATAAAATATAATGTAGATGTGATCGAAGCATTTTTAGTCATTAAGAGTAAAATAAATGCTTCACAAGGTAAACTTCAAAATTATTATTTTCTATCTTATTATTACTCTATCTTAGGATCAATAGATCCCTGGAATATACCCTTTCTTCTGCATAACCCATATTCTACCCTGAGTGAAATACAATAAGTTTCTATAATTATTTATATCCTTTTGATATATATATATATATTTTTTTTTAATGAGCAAGCATGAACTGTCCTTCCTTTCTTCTTGGCAATGAAGAAACCAACATTTAAGAGCCCAGTGGTCAGATTCCATATAGTACAGCAAGGGAATAAATATTAATGATCAGGTATGGGGTATGTACAATCAGTTCTAAAGAACAACTCTCATCAACTTCTAAGACTACCTGCATATAGACTTTTTATTTGGAGACCTCTTCACAAACTCCTCCAAGGCATACATTTTTTCATTGTTATTATTTACTGATTACGCGGTAAACCAAAAAAAAAAAAAAAAAAAATCTTGACATTTTTTCAGCCTTTAAAGTTTTTCCAATAAGGAATCTCTTATGCAAAATTAAAATACAAAATTCCTTGATAAGTCAACCACTGGGTCTAAATAGGAGGAAGATTCCTTATAGAGAGGTGAGAAGATTCAGTTGTTACAGTTTACAGATAATCAAGCCCCAAAGCATGAGGAATTCTATGATTACATAAAAGAGATCAGCCTAAGAATAAAGTCATAAGAAAAACCAAATGAATAATTTATTTTCTGTACTGTAACATACAGCTAAAGACATAATACCTTACCCATATGGGACAGCACATTTTAAGGACAATAAACTTAAACCCAGAATTAAATTGGAAAAGCAAATCTAAAAGCCTTTGGAAATGTGTAGCAGTGCTATCAATGATCCCAAGTTGCTTGCCAACACACAAAAAACTTATCTTTATTAATATTAATGTTCTCCATTTTCAAAAGTTCTATGAAGAAAAATGCTATGCATCTTCAGAGAGAGAATTGATAAACTTTAAATGCAAAGAAAATATACTTTTTTAACTTTATTTTTTGAAAGTTTTTTGTTTGTAGTTTCTTTTGCAACATGATAAATATGGAAATACATTTTATATGACTTTACATATATAAATGATATCAAACTGCTTGTTTTCTCAAGGAAAGGAGAAAGGAAGGAAAGGAGGGAGAGAATTTAGATCTCAAAATTTTTTAAAATGTTAATTTTTTTACTTGTAATTGGGAAACATTTAATGAAATAAATATATATATTTTAAAAATGCTAATGTCCTTTTGGTCATGCTGCAAATGGGGGAATATCACAACAATCAAATAAAGTTCTGGGTGTCCAAAAGTGCAAAAACATACAGCAGGAGGCAGCAATGTATTTCCATTAATTATCTGTGTGCAAGAACTGGTATAAGACATATATTACCATACGACAATGTATTATTAGAAAACTCTGACCTCTTTTTCTTGCTCTGGAAACAGTAATCAGGTTAATATAACCATTGTTACTACCCCATGGTTCCACTAATAATTACTGTAAAACTGCATACCAAAATTCCCTTCCCTGAACACTATTCACAGATGTGTACTACATCTCTTTAATGGAATGTAATTTCTTTCATAGAAAGGATATATCTCCAAGCTTAATATAGTGCCTGGCACATAGTAGGCATGTAAGTGATTTTTCATACAACATTTACCCATGCTTAAAACCTCAGTGTATGTTGCAAAGCAGTTCTCTACTTTGGAGCAGAATGTAACATCCAGAAGAGCAGAGAATTGTCTGATTTAAAGAAATGGAGGAAAGAAGCATTGACACATGTTAAGACGAATGTATTAATGTTAAATAAAATAGAACTATGTGGTAATACATTTGACAAGTTTTCCTTTGCTAACACTGAAAACTATGAGAAGATTCTGAAAGAATACCGATTCTATTTAGTCTGAAATATGCAGTAACATTTATGTTTGGAGGGGCAGCTAGGTGGCACAGTGGATAGAGTAACAGCCCTGAAGTCAGGATGACCTGAGTTCAAATCTCCGAACCGTATTACCTCCTAGCTATGTGACCCTGGGCAAGTCACTTACCCTCCCCCCTCCAAAAAAAATCTATCTTTGGGTCAGGATGCAGGCAGGAGGAAGAGTACCTTAGGTTCAAAAATACCTTGTCACAGTTTTTAAAGTATACATTGTAATGCTTTTGCACATAAGCTACAGAACAAAGGATAAAAGTAAGGGGGCTATGAAACATGCTCGATTTTGTTATGGTTCCTAATATTTCACACAAATAGAAAAAAAAATTTTTTAACTGTTAAGAAATGGCCAGGCAAAGGTCTAAATAATAAAGATGTAACTGACCGGCCAATCTGCAATTTGCAAACTAGTAGATATTAGATTTATCTTAGACATTTTTCCTAACCTTTCTCTGGCTTTTTTTGCCCATAATTGACAAAGGACTGAATAGAGGTGAACAGGTTGAGGATGAGACAGATGTAATCTATTGAGTTTTCTGATTTTCAAAGAAAGCTGTACTTTTGCATCACCAGGTTAGAAATCACTCATCAATTGTTACTCAGTTCATGCACCCCTAAGCACAGAGAACATATTTCTTGTCTCCAAAATGAATCATGAAATATCATCAGACTTCAAATAAAAAACAATCAGAAATGTGCATTGCTTTTCTCTTTAACATTGTAGTTTTCTTATGATCTCAAGTGAAAAGGAATATTATTTCCTCTTTAAAAACTGAAACATTTGATTCCACAAGGATTAGACATCCAAATCATCAGAGCTGAAAATCTGTTGTTTTTAAAGCCTTAGAAAGACAAGACACTCATCAACTTCTCATTAACTTATCCCTAACTCTAATATAACCTTTGACCCAAATTCCCCATGTCATAAAGTGCCTAAAAATTACTAACTTCTAAAAGCATCTAACATTTATATAGTGCTTTAAGTTCTGCAAAGAATTTTAGAAGTATTATTTTATTTGATTATGCTATTCACTGAATTAAACCATCTTTCTCTAGTGATGCTTCCAGGTAAGGAACATCAGAAAGTGTGAAGGAGTGCTTATCTAGCACATAGAAGGTAATTAATAATTAACTGCTGACTTAACATAATTGAATCAGTTGAACAATGTGAGGATGCATAATCGGAAGAATAGAAAAGGAGCTGTATCTGAAGATGAGCTTCCAGAACTATAAAGCGGTTGAACTTTTGAGACACTAGTACTGAAATACATCACAGAAGATTTCTCAAACAGGTGTCCTAATTGGAAAAGCAAAAATGGGGGAGAAACACATCATCTCCAACACTAGTCAGTGCCTCCACTAAGCAACACATAGGAAGCTACATTTAGAGGCACAAACTTGGAAGATGGTAATCATCCACAGTCAAAGCACACAGAGAACATTTTGTTTCCTTCCAGGCACCAAATTTTAGGAAGAGCATCAGTAAAAGAAATAACTTCAGGAAGAAAGCAACCAGCAGAGCGAAGGATTCCAAGAAGCCTTTCCCTTACCCTTTACTAATACTACTGCCTTCTCTCCAAAAGTATTTCCAATTTCTCCAGTACATGTCTTGTTTGTTGCAAGAATGTCTCCCCTATTAGAATGTGTCCCCTAGAAACAATATTATTATTTATTGGACATGTGGTTTGTTTTTTGTCTTTTTTTGTATGAGTAGAGCTCAGCACAGTATCTGGCACATAGTAGACAATGCTTGAAGATATAACCTAACTTGAATTGCTCAAACAATATAGGAAAAATATATAACAGCTCTTCTCTTAATTGGGGGAAGAGAAGAGTCAAAAAGGAGCTGTAATGCTGAAATGAGAGGAGCCTAGTTTTGCTAACTGTTCTCACAAAGCAGAATGAAAAAGATAGAAATAGCCAAGAGGAAAATTTAGCTTTGACTTTAAGGAGGAAAAAAACCTTCCTATCTAATAGTTGTCCAGTGTGGAAGCATCAGCCTCCGGTTGGTTCCCCAAGAGAAAAGTTTTGTCCCCTCATTGGAGTCTTCAAAAAAAAAAATATTGGTAGGTAGTTGACTGATGATGGTCTTCAGAGTACGTGGGAGTGGATTCTAACCAATAAGGCAAAAATGAGAGCACTCCCACATCCACCACCACTCAACCCCAGCATGCAAACAATTACCTACAAACGAGCAATATACACTACGGGTAAACTGAGCACAGCCAATAGTAGGAAAGTGCTGGAATTAAGAGGTACAGGGATAAGCTTCCGTTGGAGAAGGGGGGATTTTTAGCAGGAATTGGAAGGAAACCAGGAGTGTTAAGAAGAGATAGAGCACCCCAAGCACAGGGGACAACCAGAGAAAATGCCTGGAGGCTGGAGATGGAGGGTCTCGTCCCAGTGTCACTGGATCCAAAGGTACGTGGTGAGATGCAAAATGAAAAAACTGAAAGGGGATTATTGGCAGTAGGCTTTGAAAGCCTGCATAGAGGAGTTTACGTTTGAACCTGGAGATGATATGAGACTACTAAATTTATTGTGGAAGGGAGAGAAGAGCACCGTTGGAACTTGCGCTGATCATTCTGGCAGCTCAAGGGTAAGTTCCTTAAAAGTAAGAACCCTTTTCTTTTTGATTAATTATACCTCCAGCGCTTAACTGGCGCTTGATAAAAGCAAAGAGGCGCTCAACAAATGTAACTTGGGATGGACGGGAGTGGGGGACACTAGGTGGCCCCCGAGCCCTTTCCTCCTAAGTCCACTTTGTGACGCAAGTTCCAGAAGGAATGGGGAAACTAGAGAGAATGGGGGCGCCCCGGAAACTCCCGGACACCCGTCCCCCTCCCAGAGGACTCACCCGTCCCTCCGGTCCCCAGGAGCCTGTCGGGGACCCCTCGCAAGTCATCATAGAGCCCGCGGAAGATCTCGTGCAATTTCTCGAAAGGTTCTGAGGACACGGCGGCTGCCATGGCGCAGGGCGAGGTATCCCTACACCGGCAGGGCCGAGGTCCTGGGCCCAGGAGCCAGCTTCTAGCTCAGCTTCGGGGATGCACCCGCGAATCTCGAATCCATTGCCCCCGGCAAATGTCCCTACCACCCCAGCGTAATAGGAGGAGCTTCCGGGGAACTGAAGCGACGGGGTCCTTCAGAGCCGGAACTCTCGCCACGAAGTCCTATCCTACCACCCACAGGGGACATATCATCATGTGCCTGATGAGAAACTTAAAACATTTCCTCGTGGGGACTTCAATGAGTAAGGAAAAGAGAAGCCAAAGCCTCCCTACATCTCTTTTTCTCTCCCCGAGGTGTGCTGTGATTTGTCTGCCAGATTTGGTACGACTAAACTGTCATATATTGGGAAGCGATAACTACAGTCACCCGCCCACTAGCCGGTGAAGGGAAGGAGAAAAAAACAAAAAAAAAGGACCGTGGGAAAACACTGATGTCGCAGTGCCTTGAGGGAGTTGTAGTTCAAAAGGAGCGACTCGTGACAGTCCCAGAGATACGGAAACCCTGGAAGGTACTCTTGGAGCTTCCCGGAGACGCAGTCTCATTGTGCGTCATCACGCATAGTCACCTGTCAGTAGTCCCTAGTACTCTTTTCGTTTCTTTATTGTGAAAGTAGAGGTCTCCAGCTACTGGCTGGTTTGTTGTATTTGTGAGTCTCATGATATTACTCTTTTACTGGTGGAATCACTAAGGCTTGGAGAGGATTTATTCCCAGAAGCATAGCCGAATTCCTACCCCCAATTTTGGGAAGTTTTATTTTTTAAGCTACTGATTTTATTTTTGTTTTTACCTTAAAAGTATAGATTATTCCCGCTTCCTCAGAGTTCTCATAACAAAGTAAAATAGCTGAAACTCGTCATAGAGGAGCCTCATCTGAAAGTGCATGCAACATACTTTTAATAATTTGTTACTTTGGGGGGCTTTGGATCTGCCTTTTTTTTTTTTTCAATATGGCTAATATGAAAATGTTTGCATTTCTGTCTGCACGTATATAATCTATATCAAATTGGTTGTTTTCTGAAAGGAGAAGAAAGAATGTAGAGCTCAAAAAAATTTTAAGAATGCTAAAAATTTTTGTTTACATGTAATTGAGAAAAATAAAAAAATAAAAATGCAAGTGAGAAATATTTAACAAATTAAAATCCATAAAAAAGAAAATGCATCTAACACACCAAAAAAAATGAATTAACAAAATTAGGCAGATCAAGTATGACTGGAATGTAGAAATTATATTGTGTATATATTCAGCAATTAGTTCATTTAAAGACACAGCTGGCAAGTTGAGCCACAAAACTAGACATAAAATGAAAACTACAAATACATACTTGTTGTCTGTCCTTCATTCTTGAAGAGAACCCGTGACATCAGGAAGATAATGTCATGACTTGCAAGTATATTGGAATTTTGTAAATCAAGGCTTTGAAAGTCACCAACTTCACTCTCTAGTAGATAACAGGTGAAGGATTAGGATTAGGGTCAAACAAGCATCCAAAAAAACCACTCAGTGGTGTTGGGGTCCCTTTCCAGCTTAATTGGGTTGATCAATCAGAGATGGCTGCCTAGCTGGGCTAGGGTCAGTTATGACAGGTTTCACTTGGGAGTGATGTATACTGGTCTTTCATTTGGTAACACTGGTCATAATATGACTGTTCTGCAAGCTCTGATAAATCCCTACTGATTCATTGGTGTCTATATACCAAAACATACCTGTAGCCCATAGACTTTGGCAGTTCAGTCTGCAGGTGTTCAAGTGGTATTGCTCCATTTCTTCCCCTTTTTTTGGACAGTTTTTTCCCTAAATTGGTTTTAATCCAGTGATAAATTCATAGATCAGGTAAAAGGTCCTGAACACACACAGGACTAATAAAACAAGAAACATTAACAAGAAGGTGAATAAAGAAATCCAATATAGGTGTAGCTTTAGGGGTATCAAGTCCTTTGGCAGTGAGCTACCATTTTCTTCAAAAGTCTGGTAAAAGCCTTATCTCAAATATCTTTTCCTAGATCAGGACAGATTTGTGGAGGTATTTCCTCATTTCTGGGTTGGAGGCATTTGGAAGATTCTCACAGTAATGTTTGTGAGTGATAAGACAATATAATTTAGTAAAATGTGACAAAATATAAGTAGATGGGTCTTCAGTAATTAGTTCCTCTGGTCCTACTAACAAGAGAGTTAAAAGAATATCAAATTAGTGTTATGCCACAGTTCTCTTTAATTGTCCTTGATGTGGGAAAGATTCTTTTCTAGATTTTCAGCTCCTCCTAGTGAATATAATTACCCTTTAACTCACAAATCCTGGTCCCTTTGTATTCCAATAGAAGATCCAGCCCTGGGACCAACATGGATCCCTTGGTCCCAATATATCTCTCCATTTAATAAACTATTGAATTGGTCTCTGATCTGTGTCTGACTGAATAGTTTGAGACGAGAGTCCTGTCCAGTCAATTGTACTCTCCCATTAATAAAATATTAAAAACTCTCTAATCTCTCTCCTGCCTCAGTTTCTCCAGCATTACATTAGAAACTCATAATTCACTTGGAACTAGCACTTTTTCTTTCTATCACTACCTAACCCCAGTATCTGGTATGAACAATGTCATCAAGAAGCTGCAGGAAGAATCTTTAAAAAAAAGGATCCAAACTATGCTCAAAGGGCTATAAAACTTGTTCCAACTGCATTATTGCTAGATCTATACACCAAAGATTTATTTTTAAAAATTGTCAAAATATTTTTTTTCCTCAATGCTAAGACCAAGCAAGCAGGCTGTGTCCTAAGCCTGCCATAACAATAATCCTTTGCACTCAGGATATCATCCTCCATCAAAGTATATTGCTTGGATTAGCACCAGGTATTCACCGGAGGATTTAGCTCCCCTTATTTCCTAGGGCCAGTCATCACATGCTCACAATCCCTGTACCTTGTCACTGACAGATTCTGCAATCCTATTTCTAAAACAAAGTTCTGGTTCTGTGCCCCCTAAAATTTGAGACAATGGATGTTCCCACAGGACCCAAGAATACCTGTATTATCCCAAGAAATGCCAATCATGAGAACTATTTCAAGATCCAAGAATGATTGTATTTAAGTATGCATGTAAGTGACTCTCAGCATCAGCAGCATTAAGCCCTCCTGGGCTTCCATCTGCAGGAAACAATACCTCACTCTGAGGACCTGACTTGGGATTCTATAAATAGGTGATTTTAAGACAAAGTATCAAAACTATAGCAACATGAAAAATGTTCTGTCACATATTAGGAAAACTATCAATATAATTGGCCATATTAATAATCAAATTAACAAAAACCATATGATCATCTCAATAGATGCAGAAAAAGCATTTGATAAAATCCAACATCCATTCCTATTAAAAACTCTTGAGAGTATAGGAATAAATGGACTTTTCCTTAAAATAATCAGTAGCATCTATTTAAAACCAGCAGTAAGCATTATATGTAACGGGAACAAACTGCAACCATTCCCAATAAGATCAGGAGTAAAACAAGGTTGCCCACTATCACCTTTACTATTTAATATTGTATTAGAAATGCTAGCTTTGGCAATAAGAGTTGAGAAAGAGATTAAAGGAATAAGAATAGGCAATGAGGAAACCAAATTATCACTCTTTGCTGATGATATGATGGTATACTTAGAAAACCCCAGAGATTCTACCAAAAAGTTATTAGAAACAATCTACACCTTCAGCAAAGTTGCAGGATATAAAATAAACCCACATAAGTCATCAGCATTCTTATATATCACTAACAAAACCCAACAGTTAGAGATACAAAAAGAAATTCCATTTAAAGTAACTACTGATTGTATAAAATATTTAAGAATCTATCTGCCAAGGGAAAATCAGAAACTTTATGAGCAAAACTACAAAACACTTTCCACACAAATTAAGTCTGATCTAACCAACTGGAAAAATATTAAATGCTCTTGGATTGGGCGAGCAAATATAATAAAGATGACAATACTACCTAAATTAATCTACTTATTTAGCGCTATACCAATCAGACTCCCAAAAAACTACTTTGATGAATTAGAAAAAATAACAACAAAGTTCATATAGAAAAACAAAAGGTCAAGAATTTCAAGGGAATTAATGAAAAAAAAATCAAATGAAGGTGGCCTAGCTGTACCAGGTCTAAAATTATATTATAAAGCAGCAGTTACTAAAACTATCTGGTATTGGCTAAGAAATAGACTAGTTGATCAATGGAATAAGTTAGGTTCAAAGGACAAAACAGCCAATAACTTTAATAATATAGTGTTTGACAAACCCAAAGACACCAGTTTCTGGGATAAGAATGCATTATTTGACAAAAATTGCTGGGAAAATTGGAAATCAGTATGGCAGAAACTAGGCATTGACCCACACTTAACACCATACACCAAGATAAGGTCAAAATGGGTTCATGACCTAGGCATAAAGAATGAGATGATAAATAAATTGGAAGAGCATAGGATAGTTTACCTGTCAGACCTCTGGAAGAGGGAGGAATTTATGACCAAAGAAGAACTAGAGATCACTATTGACCACAACATAGAAAATTTTGATTATATCAAATTGAAAAGTTTTTGTACAAACAAAACAAATGCAAACAAGATTAGAAGGGAAACAATAAACTGGGAAAACATTTTTACAATCAAAGGTTCTGATAAAGGCCTCATTTCCAAAATATATAGAGAACTGACCCTAATCTATAAGAAATCAAACCATTCTCCAATTGATAAATGGTCAAAGGATATGAACAGACAATTCTCAGACGAAGAAATTGAAACTATTTATAGACATATGAAAATATGCTCCAAATCATTATTAATCAGAGAAATGCAAATTAAGACAACTCTGAGATACCTCTACACACCTGTCAGATTGGCTAGAATGACAGGGAAAGATAATGGGGAATGTTGGAGGGGATGTGGGAAAACAGGGACACTGATACATTGTTGGTGGAATTGTGAACACATCCAGCTATTCTGGAGAGCAATTTGGAACTATGCTCAAAAAGTTATCAAGCTGTGCATACCCTTTGATCCAGCAGTGTTTCTACTGGGCTTATACCCCAAAGAGATACTAAAGAAAGGAAAGGGACCTGTATGTGCCAAAATGTTTGTGGCAGCCCTGTTTGTAGTGGCTAGAAGCTGGAAAATGGAAGGATGTCCATCAATTGGAGAATGGTTGAGTAAATTGTGGTATATGAACGTTATGGAATATTATTGTTCTGTAAGGAACGACCAGCAGGATGAATACAGAGAGGACTGGCGAGACTTACATGAACTGATGCTGAGTGAAATGAGCAGAACCAGGAGATCATTATATACCTCAACAATGATACTGTTTGAGGATGTATTCTGATGGAAGTGGACCTCTTTGATAAAGAGAGCCTTAATTGAGCAAAGATGGACAGAAGCAGCTACACCCAGAGAAAGAACACTGGAAATGAATATAAACTGCTTGCATTTATGTTTTTCCTCCCGGGTTATTTATACTTTCTGAATTCAATTCTCCCTGTGCAACAAGAAAACTGTTTGGTTTTGCACACATATATTGTATCTAGGATATACTGCAACCCATTCAACATGTAAAGGACTCTTGCCATCTGGGGGAAGGGGTGGAGGGAGGGAGGGGAAAAATCGGAACAGAAATGAATGCAAGGGATAATGCTGTAAAAAATTACCCTGGCATGCGTTCTATCAATAAAAAATTATTTTAAAAAAATGCTCTGTCACTACTGATTAGAAGAATACAAATTAAAACAACTCTGAGGTACCATCCCACACCTATCAGATTGGCCAATTTGATAGAAGAGGAAAATAACAATTTTAGAGGGGAAATTACAAATATCGTAAGAAAATTGAGATACTATACATTGTTTTTTTTTTTTTTAATTTAAATTTTATTTTATTTAATAATAACTTTGTATTGACAGAATCCATGCCAGGGTAATTTTTTACAACATTATCCCTTGCACTCGCTTATGTTTCGTTTTTCCCCTCCCTTCCTGCACCCCCCCCCCCCAAGATGGCAAGCAGTCCTATATATGTTAAGTATGTTGCAGTATATCCTAGATACAATACATATTTGCAGAACCGAACAGTTCTCCTGTTGCACAGGGAGAATTGGATTCAGAAGGTAAAAATAACTCGGGAAGAAAATCAAAAATGCAAATAGTTCACATTCGTTTCCCAGTGTTCCTTCTCTGGGTGTAGCTGTCTCTGTCCATCATTTGAGATACTATACATTGTTATGGACTGATTGAACCATTCTGGGGAGCAATTTGGAACCAAGGGTTATAAAATATGTATACTCTTTAACCAGCAATAGTACTACCGAGGGTTTCCTAAAAAGAGATTAAAAAAAAAAAAAGAAAAAGGATTTTTATCTACACAAATATTATTTTTTGTTCGTAAAGAATTGGATGCCCATGAATTGATGAATGGCTGAACAAGTTGTGGCATATGAGTGTCATGGAATGCAATTGTCCTATAAGAAATAATGAACAGAATGCTCCCAAGAAAAAACCTGTAAAGACTTCAATGAACTGATGCAAAGTAAAATGAGCAGACTCAGGAGAACGTTGTATACAGTAATAGCAATATTGTATGGTGATGGATTGTGAAGAACTTATTCTCAACAATACAATGATCCAAGACAATCTAAGAACATACAATGAAAAATGCTATCCATCTTCAGAGAGTCTGAATGCAGATCGAAATCTACTTTTTTAAAATTTTTTCTTTGGGGGGAGGGGAGAATTCTGCTTTTCTTTTACCATATAACTGATGTGAAAATATGTTTTGCATAACGACACATATATAACCTCTTTCAAATTACTTGTCTTCTCAAAGAAAGAAGAGGAAAAGAAAGAATTTGGAACTCAAAATTTTAAAAAACAAATGGTAAAGCCATTCTGGAGAACAATTTGGAACTATGTTCAAAAAGTTAGTAAACTGTGCATACCTTTGATCCAGTGTTTCTATTGGACTTGTATTCCCAAAGAGATCTTAAAGGAAGGAAAGGGATCCACATGTGCAAAAATGTTTGTGGCAGCTGTGATGAGATCTAGATTTGGGGTGCCTAAATGAAATTAGGGTTTAGTTGAGGTCTATGGCAAGTTTGGGGTACAGGGAGTCAAACAGAGCTCCCCTGCAACCCCCTTGGATTCAGCTCAAGGATACAGCAGTAAATGAGGTCTAGTAGTGGCACGACTCCCCAATAAAGGGATTTATCAGCCCGAATTGATATAATTGACTGATTGAGAGATTAATAAAAGAGGTTTATTATTAGGTTTGGAAGCAAGGTTAAAGCATAGTTAAGGAAATAGGCAAGTCCTGACATGGCTAGCATGTTTGGGACCTCTGCCAAGAGGGGGTACCAGTGTATCCCTTTTATAATGGGAGATTTAGCTAGAGGGGCCTTTTGGGTGGAGCCCCAAAGTTGGCTCAGATAAGGATGGGGGCTGGGACAGGTCTGGATCTTCTATTGGAATACAAAGGGCCCAGGATTTGTGAGTTAAAGGGTAATTACATTAACTAGGGGGGGAGCTTGGGAGTCACAAAGAAAGGAATCTTTCCCACATCAGTAGTGGCAAGAAACTGGAAATTGAATGGATGTCCATCAATTGGAGAATGGCTGAATAAATTGGGGTATATGAATGTTGTGGAATATTATTGTTCTGTAAGAAACAATCAGCAGGATGATTGTAGAGAAGCCTGGAGAGCCTTACATGAACTGATGCTAAGTGAAATGAGAAGAACCAGAAGACCATTATACATGGCAACAGCAAGATTACACAATGATCAATTCTAATGAACATGACTCTTTCCAATAATTGATACTAGTTCCAATGATCTTGTGACAAAGAGAGCCATCTACACCCAGAGAGGGGACTGTGGGAAAGGAATTTGGATCATAACATAACATTCTCACTCTTTTGTTGTTAAATAAATTTCTTACTCATTTACCTTTTTTTATCTGATTTTTCTTGTGCAAAAAGACAATTGCATACATATGTTTATATATATTGGATTTAACATATATTTTAATGTGTTTAATATATATTGGATTGCCTGCCATCTAGGGGAGGGGGGAGGGGGAAAGAGGAGAAAATCTGAAACACAAGGTTATGCAAGGATCAATGTTGTCAAATCATCTGGGCATATGTTTTAAAAATAAAAAGCTTTAAAAATTTAAAATTATGATAAAAATTATTTTCACATACAATTAGAGAAAAATAAATAAATGATATGTGCATGTATGTATGTCTGTGTATGTGTGTATAATTTCACTCAGTCATCTCATCAGCTCTCATGGATTCAATTATAATCTTACTCAATTGATTCTAATAAGTATTTGTTCAGTCCTAATCTATCTTCTGATCTCTAGTCAAGCATTTCCAGCTGCCTATTAGTCATCTCCAACTAGATATCTCATAGATATTTCAAACTCAACATGTCCAGAACTGAACTTAATATCTTTCCGTCTAAACCCTCACCTCCTTTATCCTTTCTACTGTCAAAGGCACCACCTTCTTCCCAGTTATCCCAACTTTTGAAGTTCTTTATAATCTGGCTTCTTTTTGCCCTTCTTGTCTTCTTACATTTTATTCTCCTTCACGTATGTATTCTGCAGTCTAGAGACACTGGCCTCCTTACAGTTCTTTGTGCAAAAAGGTACTTTATCTCCCAACTCCATTCATTTTCTCTAACTATTCTCCATGTTTAGAATTTTCTCTTATCTCTGCCTCTTGGCTTCTCAAATCCCAGCTAAGGCCCCACCTTTTACAAGAAACACTTCTTGGTTTTCCTTGATCTTAATGTTTTCCCTTTGAGATTATCACCAATTTATCATATATGCATGTATATTTATTTATCCTTAGATTATTTTCCATTTGTCATATATATGTTAGCATAAGTATGTGTGTTTGTTTTTTTAATAGTCCCTGTGATAAGCACTGGAGATACAAAAATAAAAAATAAAACACACAAATATAAATTTGCATATATATGTGAGCATGCAGATAAATGTGTGTATGGTATTCATATATATGTATGCATTCACGTATATATACACACACACACACATATATATGTATACATAAAAATCTTGTTTGCACATAGTTGTTTGCCTGTTGTCTCCCTCATTAGACTGTGAGTTCTTTGAGAGCAGATGTTGTGTTTTGTTTTTCTGTGTATAGCCAGTGTTTGACACAAGGCCTGGCACTGCTAGGCACTTGATAAATGTTTGTCGACTTGTATCATTTTATCCTAGTTGAATATAATAAGAATCATGGAATTTGAGAGTTGGAAGGAAGGTCAAGAGTGTACATATATATCATCAACTGAGAAAAAGTGATCATCCAGTCTATGCTTAAGTACTTTCTGATGCATCACATTCTACTTCAGTATACTTTGATCATTAGGAAATTTTACCTGACATAAATCTAGAAAGGCAGTGTGGCATAGTGGATAGAAACTTAGCTTCCAAACAAGAAAATCCTGGATTTAAGTCCTACCTGGGATCATCCTGGGCAAATCTCTGAACCTTTTAGTGCTTTAGAACAGACTCAAATAGAAAAAAGTCATAAATTTTCTGTAAGCATCCCTGTAGACTACACATTATCTTAAAAACACACAATATTACCTATATGCTATTGTATTTTTAATTTTAAAAATATTTTCCAATATTAATCTGATTCTGGCCCACAGTCAAGATTGTTTCAGCCTGGTTTGACATTTCTATTATAGGTCATTTTCTAAAATATAAAAAAATGAATGAATGAATAAGTAAAATATCCTTGACCTGGAAGCAAATTTTTTTTTTAAATCCTTTTTAGTTTCTCTAGAAATATTAAGAAATTTTTTTTTTCTCCAACAATCTCTCCAAAATCTTTGGAAAGGTGAGTGATGGGTCAGAAAAAAGATATGATCCAGAAGGAATGAGAGAGTGGCTTGATTATTCAGTACAGGAATGTTAACCCAGAATGAACCACCTATTTTTAACTAATTCAAGATTTCTATCTATAAATATTAACTGAAATTGTGGGACAGAGTAATGCTAGAGGACATGGGTACAGTCTGGACATTTCCTATCCAAGCTAAGGATGGCTTGGATATAGATAAATGATAAATAAAATTGGGAAAGACAAGCCAAAAAAAAAAATACAGATTTTGGATTTTTTTAATTAGGTATTTTTGATTAAAAGTTTTACTTTTTTTTCATTAGTGATAATAACATTTTTTCTTGGACAACACAGATCATGTCATCTATAAATTTTCATTTTATGCATCTCTTGTCCATGCCTTCCTATAAATCCTGCAGGAGAGATTTTCTGGCAAAAAGTTGCATTTAGATCTCTTGACATTGCAAGAATCCATACCAGGGGAGCATATTCCACTAGTGACTCCTCGTTCTTACTACCTGACTTTCCCACTTTGTTTCCTAGTCATACATCTCTCCATTAAAATTAAATAATCTCTTAGTTATTACTCAACATTGTAGCCTTTATCCAGTATGTTTATTTTTTGTCTCAGATTTTTGTTATTTATAAATCTGAAAGTATATTACCTTTGCCTTTATCCATAAAATGGATAAAAATGTAAAACAATATGGGATCAAGCACAGATTCCTGAGGCATTCAGGTTGTGGAGAATTCTTTTCCACCATGACAACTAATTATTAACAATTAAGCATAGGAACCAACCATTCAACAACCATTTTCAAATCTATAAAATCTACTCTATTTTTTCTACTCCACATCTCTCCATTTTTTCCCCCATAGGAAAAGCATGAAAAATTTTTGTCAAATGATTTGTTAAACTTATTTGTAGCATCTTCTGAATTACCATTTTGGCAACCTTATTAAAAAAATAAAATTAATGTGATGACTTTTAAAAAATCATTGTTTTTCATAATTGAGCTTTTTTTCTTACCTCCCCCAGCTTATTAGAAAAAGAAAGAAAAAATCAGTTGTGTAACAAGAGAAGGGAAGCAAAACAAAGTTACAAAATGGCTATGTTCAAAAATGTATCTCTTTTAAAAAAGTATATAAATTGGTATTTTTAATGAAGAATGAAGTTGATATGGTATCTACTGTGGATCACACTCTGGTGATGAACCTCTACAAATCTAGCTGGGTTGTTTATTAGGTCACAGAATGTCAGGCCCATTCTTAAAGCCTTTCCAACTTGGTAGAACCTATCTGAGATGTATTTCAGGGGCAAAGCCTTCAAGAATCCAAGGTCACCTTCATGCTGGGATGAGGCATAC
This sequence comes from Antechinus flavipes, assembly GCF_016432865.1. NCBI lineage: Eukaryota > Metazoa > Chordata > Mammalia > Dasyuromorphia > Dasyuridae > Antechinus > Antechinus flavipes. Next base: position 339,842,664 of record NC_067399.1, read on the forward strand.
TAGGATTTTGTGGTCAGTTACATACACATAGCCCATAATTTTACTAGTAAAACACAGGTCAGAATATTATAGTTAAATCAGAGTTAATTTTTGTTGCAGTTTCCTGGTCAGTGGGGGAAAAAGAATGCTAAGGAAGGACATGGAATGATGTCATCTGCTTTCTCTGAAAAAAATAGTCACTGAACCACTCTCCTCCACAACCATATCCCCTGCTTGGACTGAAGGTGGGGGTTATCAGTAAGATAATGGTTTATAAAGTGCTCAACATAATATCTGGCACATAGTAATAATATAATAAGTAATTAAGTAATAAATTAATAATAAATGCTTGCTACTTTTCCATTGTCTCTACTCAGAGAAGCTGGGAAAAGATAGTGAATAGAAAGTGATTCAGTTTCTATTAATCCTCAATGGAGGAGTGACCCCATTAACAGAGCCAAAATAATGGACCTAAGCCTCAGCATTTAACACAATGCCTGCCCTTAGTAGGCACTTAATAAATGTTGATTGATTGCTTGATTATGAAGCACAATAATAAAAATATACCTTTCAGAATTAGCTGGGTCTTCTTTGGGCACAGGTATCAGAAAGATTTTTTTCTTCCTTTTTTTCCTAATAAATTCCTCTATACAAAAAATTATATTCTGCATTTTTCTTGCTAAAGAACTGCTTCTATCCCTATTAGAATTGTTTTCAGAGAAAAGATGAATATATAGATCTCTGCAATATATTGAGGGAACAATTTAGTAAAATAAGGAAAGTACTTTGTCACTGGGATGAGAAAATTTAGCAGCATAATGCTTCAACATAAACACCATTATCTGTAGAACTAAATTTATATTGTTTTTCAAGTACATGATAATAACATGTAATAGATTTATTACGATTAAATTAATAAATATTTTAAAATTTACCTTAGTTTCTAATACATTAAATACTGATAGATATAATCCACATAAACAAAAGTTCTTTGAGTTCTTTCATAATTTTTGAGAGTATAAGGGATCTTATAAAGCAACAATCATCAAAACTTTTTGTTACTGGCTAAGAAACAGAAGGATCAGTGAAAGGCTAGATACACAAGATGGTGGTCCTTAGATCATGCTCTAAAACTCAGCAGAAGAGTCACTGCACATTGTTTTGATGGGAGTTTCCTCACTAGGAGTCCAGTTTAAAAAAAAATAATATTATGTTTTGTTGCTTTTTTTTCTTTCTAATTTTTCCCTGTTTTGATCTGATTTTTCTCCCACAGCATGATAAACGTAGACATATGTTTAGAAGAATTGTATATGTATAACCTATTTTGGATTACTTATTGTCCAGAAGAGGTGGGGCAGGGAGGAAGGGAGAAAAGTTTGAAAGGTTTTGCAAAGGGGAATGTTTAAAACTATTTTTGCATGTATTTTGAGAAATAAAATTACAAAAAAGAATTATGTTTACCATGAGGAAAAAATCAATAACAATACAGAATGAATAGCATCTATTTTTATTTATCATGTTCCATTCCATATAAGTTAAAAACCAGTGTTAATTCAATTGTTCTATCATAATGTCTTATAAAACAGAAAAACTTCCCCTCTGCTGCAATAACAGATCCGTTTTCTAGGCCACAATGATGACAATATGGAAAAGAGAAATGTAATCATAAGTAGGCCTAAAATTATACCTCGTCAAAGTTAAACATCTGAAATGTCAGTACTGGAAAAATAACATCCAAACTCTAGCAAGTCACCATACTCTGAACAGTGAAAAGAAACACTTTCTAATCCCCATGTTTTTCTTTGCAAGCATTAATGATATAAAAAGTTAAATTCCACATGTAGCAGTTCTAAATGTATCTACATAATCCCAATGATAAACAAATACTCTAAAATAATATTATTATTATTATTATAGCTAATGTTTACATAATATTCAGTCAATGTCCAGTAGTACTCAGCTAAGAACTTTACAACATTCGAGCCTTATAACATCCCTAGGAGGTAGGTGCTATTATACAGATAAAGAAACTGAGGTTGAATGACTTGCTCAAGGTCACACAGTTTAGAGCCTAAGGTTAAATTTGAACTCTTCTTGACTCCAGGCCCAGTACTCTATCCACTGTGCCACCTAGCTGCCTAGAAATTGAATAAAATGATGCATAATTTCAGTATGTTTTCATCTGGGTTATAGAAAAAGATTGCTTACAGTATGAAGGTGCTTTCCCCAGCTCTATTAGTGCTGGATTAGGACTGCCATTTTAGTTTATCTACTATCTCACAGACGAGCCTCTTTTACTCCTTATAACACCATTTTGACCCCACAATTTGTTCTGTTACCATCATTCAACTTGCAACAACCCCACCCTGCCTTTTCTAATTCTTTGTTTTCTGTCTAATTTCTCCACATACTCCCCCACCATTTGCACAAAGATACAACTGAAAGGAAGACCTAGTCACTTAACTGTTTTGTAATCATCAATGACCCAGAAGGGCAAAATTACAAAGAAAAATAGACTCTGTTGAACAGGAAGATCAAATGACAATTGTTCCCTTCTCTCATTCATATTATCTGTTGTGTAACAATGGGTTCAATCTCTACTGTTTGATAACAGTCACTAATTAAACCAGTCATACATGTGACTGGTGATGAACAATAATTAAATAGCCTTGCCCTCTTCCTTCTGACTTTTTACAAAGAGAAATTAAGGGAAAAGGAAGAAGGAAATGAGAAGCCTGATCCTTAGGTTGGAAAAAAATTTTTAAGCTATCCTATTAGAAACACAGCCTGCTCCACCATAATTACACTGGCTTCAAGATGCTCAAAGGAAAGAGTCAAAGGTCTCGATTTAATAAAGATTTTCCTGAGTAAGTCTAGACATCAGTTTTGGATTGGTTTTACCAAAGGAGGAACCTGGGAATGGTCTTGAAGAAGGGTCTACAGAACTATTTTCCTGAAGATGAAGATCAGTTTGATAGGAACTTGACACTATGCAATTAAAGGTCAAAGAGGGCTAAACTTTCATTATAATCCTTCCCTCTTGAAAGTTTGGTCCCATTCACCTAGAGGTGAATAGAAAGAATGAATTATCTGCCCACATAATTTGGGGTCTTACTGACCTGTAATATTACAAATAGCCCTGGCAAGGACAGAGACAAGGCAGAGACATACAAGTAAAAAAGACATAGAAAGATCTGGCAGTGCATTAGATTATTACCCTGATGTCAAGTAGGCAAATGTGTTATTAGAAGAAGGATTGTGCTCCCTTTGAATAAACTTTGTAGAAGTCCTTTTGGCACTTTAAAACCAAGCAGTCTGAAGTTGCTCTTTGGTGACAGACCACCCCATCCATCAGTCCTGCTGGATTCCCAGCAGGTTACAGCTAACATCCCATAAGCGCCTTGCTGTTGTCATGTTGCGTCCCCGGGAAGAAATCCATGCAGGACTGCATTCACTAGAGAGAAAAGAGAGATTGATGTTACTGATTGTGTCCATGAAGCAGACTAGTTTGGTCCAAGCTCTGGATAAAGCAAAGCAACAATAATAATAGCTAACATTTATGTTATTATCTCATTTAACCCTCACAATAACCCTAGGAGGTAGGTGCTATTATTAACAGATGAGGAAATTGAGGCAAACCTGGCTTGCCCAGGGTTATATGTTAGTGTCTGATGCCACATTTGATTTCGGGTATTCCTCCTCCATGCCCAGTGCTCTATACACTATTTCACCTAGCTACCTAATATAACAGAAAAAGCACTGTGTTGGATTCCACAGGCTTGAGTTCAAATCCTAGTATGAGCCAGAAACAATCCATAGGATTAAAGATGAAACACACTATCTACCTCCTGCCAGAGGTTTAAAATACAGGATAAGACATGAATTTTTGGACATGGTCAATGAGTAAATTTGTTTTGCCTAGATTATTTATATTATGAGAAAATTAGCATTTTCTTTTAGAAAAATTTTCCAATAGGATAGAAAGAGTAAGAATGGGAAGGAGAAATCATGTTTCTTTTATATATGCCATGTCACCTCTCTAGCCCTCGGTTTCCTCATCTGTAAAATTAGGGGATTGGACAAGATGATCTAAGATCCTTTCCAATTCTAATATTCTTTGATTAATGGATGGTTGTTGAAAAGATAGAATGAGCTATTAAAATGAAACTTTTACTTTACCACTTGATAGTCGTTGGTACAGTATACATTGTCATTATTTATGAACCAATAAGTCTTAAGTATTTATTATGTGCCAGGCACTGCATTAGGTACAACAGATAAAAAGATTAAAATGAAGAGTCTCTATGTCCAAGGATTTTCCAACCCCTCAGGAGAGACAACATATATATTTAAGAAAATATAAAAAGCGATTACAAGATATTTTGAAGGACAAGGTAAAACACAAGCATCTGGGGAATTAGAAAAGACTTCATGTAGGAGGTGGTCCTCAAGTGGAACTCTGAAATAAGTGAGAGACTTTTAAGAGAAAGAGATGTAAAGGGAATGTGTTCTAGGAACTCACTGTCAGTGAGTAGGATGAGTAACATGAGTTGTTATGTTTGAAAAATAGCAAGGTGAGTTTCTTTGACCACAAAGCCCATGAAGGGGATTAATGTATAATAATTAGATTTTAAATTTCTTGACGGCAATGTAGGTATTTGCTTTTTTTAGTATCCCTAATACTTAGCACAATACTTGGCACATAGAGGCTGCTTAATAAATGCTTTATTATTTGCTAGGTAATGATCCTGGAAAGGTAGACTGAAACCTACTGAGAAACACCAATGGAGTTTGATCCTAAAGGCAATGGAACTTATATAACAAAGAAGTGAAAAGGTTAAACTTGATTGAAGGATGGACTCCAGGGCGGGAGAGACTGAAGACAAAGAGGCTAATTAGCTTATGTGAAAGATAATGACTGTTTGAATTACAATAGTGGTGTATTAAAAAAGCTCCATAAGCACAAAGAATATATCTTATTTATCTTCATTATATGTCCTCGTGCCTCAATAAATGCTTGTTGAATGTACAATTGACCAAAGCAATCAGACTAAAATTAAAGTCCATAAAATTGGAAAGGGATCCCTCTTCAAAGATCATCTTTGTCTTGATTCGAAGAAGACTGCTCCTAAGCCAGTGAAAATAAAGATTTATTTATTTGCTTTTTCTAAATTTATAGATGATAAAAATATTTTATGGCTGTTTTTGGAAACCTGCTCTAGTAGATAAGTGGTTGGAACCCTAAATCTCACTCTAGAATGTATATGGCCACAATATTCATAATCATGAGTTTTCAGCTAAATGCCATCATCATCTAGATTGAGAACTATGGAGATTGAATATGGTAATTTATAATAAGAGTATAGCCCCAGGTGAAAACCTGTGTAATCGAAACTATGATGTACCCACAACTATGATGTACCCACAAGAGAACACATCTGAGGTTAACTGACTCAGATATTCCTGTTTTATATGAATGCAGGAGTGTCTGTTTTGGTTGTCCTTAGGTGTCTGAGAGCCACTGTTGGTTAACTTTAGGAGTGTAACTATAATCATTATAAAGTGTATTTTTACATTAAAATGATGAAGAAACAAAGGACAAAACCTTCTGGCTTATTAGGACAATAGAGCTTACTAGAAAACCTTACATCATAAAGTTCTGAAATCTTGTATAGAACAGATGTACAGGACAAAATTGAAATATATATGAATCAAGAGAATTATAAATAACTGTGAATTTTGTAACTCACGGTATCATAATTAAGGTGCAGAAGATCCATAACAGTTCAAATATGACTTAGACAGAAGCATGATGGACAAATCATTCAAGAGCTGCCCAAATCAATATAAATATGCAAAAAAATTATAATATTTATCAGTAACATGAAAATAACTCAATAATTTATATTTCTATCAATATAAGGCTTATTTTAAAACTCTGGATATGTTGCCATGCAAATGACATTCTATGGGGGGAAAATTTTACCTCTATAAACAAAGTCATACCTGAAATGTTTCCCACTCAGAGGCTCAAGGCCCTCGGTCACAGCACAATACAGGCTGGTCTGAGCTCCCTCCTGCGGGGTCTTAATAAAGGAGGAGAACAGCTTAAATATCAGTTTCATGCAAGTTGAATGCCGGAACAACTCGGAATTGACAGTTCCAGGGTGCACAGAATATGTAGTTACTCCAGTACCTAGAATGAGAAGAACAGGGATTGTGGGAGGTCACATACAAAAACTTAAAATCTCAATCATTGGCTTATTACCAACATCATCTTAGAAATCTAGGGCATAAGGCAGGCTCCTGAGGGACATCAATGGAATCCAGCTTTACACAGAACAAGCCTGGAAACCTGCTGCTTTATTTGACTTAGAAATGGTAAGATTCCAAACTTCCACCTTGATAAATGAAGAGCAAGTCCCTAGCTACCTCAGGTTGTGGGTCCTTATTTATTTTCCAACTGGCCACTGAGATGCTTGAAGAAGTAATAGGTGAGGCCCACATTGTAGGATTCTTTATCCTGTACATTTCAGGAAGATTCTGCCTAAGTGAAGAGGGAGGGAAGACAACTGGATTCCCTATTGCTTTTTACCACTTCTGTTCTACTATCTCCATTCTTCTGCAGGTCTACCTTTTAGTCTCCGAGCTAACTCCTGGGTAAAAAGCACATTGGCCAGCTTGCTGTGGCAGTAGGCAAGGCCCCGGTTATAGAACTTCTCGCCATGTAGGTTGTAAAAATGGATCCTGCCAAGGTGAAATGCCAAGGAAGACAGGTTTATCACCCTTGATGGGGCTGATTCCTTCAGCCTGTCCAACAGCAGATGGGTCAGAAGAAAATGACCTGAGAAGGAATACAGAAAAAGAGAAAGTTCAGAGGCAATAATAGTATGGGGGCAATTAAAGAAAATGTCAAGTCAAACTCTTCATTTTATCTCATCACTAGCATGTTTACAGAGCATGCTAAGGTTCATAAAGTGCTTTACATATATTGTCTCATTTGATTCTCACCAAAAACTTGGGAAGATTGGTACTTAATGATATTATTCTCGTTACGGATGAGGGACTAAATTTTCGACTTGCCCTATGTTTCTCAACTAGTAAGCTGGGTCAGAAGTGGACTTTTGGTTTCCACTGTTCCATACTATCATTTTAATGAAAAATTAAGACTATTCCAAAGATAAATGTGAAGTAGCCAATATGACTGTAGAAGTTACTAGGCACAAATGCAGTGGCCCAGATAGAGTACCAGAATCCAATCTTTTGGATAAATAGTGGATCAAATCTTTTTGTGAACAATTTGGATGAAGTGGCTTCAGAAGTTAGAAGCCAGAAGTAATTTCTGTTCAACAGGAACTGCCTGAGATTAGGAATTTCTCCTATAACAGGTTCAAAATATGGACATGATGATAAGAGATTATTGCTGAAGCAACTGTAGGTATAAAAGCAATGTGGTAGCTGTGAACATCCTAAACTAAACTGAATCTAAATCAGAGACTTGTAAGGAAGGAGAACTTAGTAATATCTTCTGCTTTCTAGCTCTGTTAGATTTCTTACCTAAGTGATTGACTCCGATGTGCATCTCGAATCCGTCAGCTGTCTTAGAGTAGGGACACATCATCACTCCTGCATTGTTGATCAGGATGTGAAGCTGTTTTTCCTCTGCAAAGTACAGAGGGAGAGATGAGGATTTAGCAGCAGCCATAAAGCTACCCATGGCCTGGATACATGCCCAGCCTACTTGCATATGATGAGACATGAGGAAAAAAAGAGACTCAAGAATCAAATCTTTATTTTTCTATCAGTTGCATAGGTCACATTCAATTCATAGATCAATAATCAATCCTGTAGCCTACTAATAGATTTTATCTAATTCCATATGCTACAAAGAAGATAGACTTGCATGAAGTAGGCATGAAATTGACAGATGCAGATAACTTTCAAACCCTTAAGAGAAGAATCAGAAGTCATCTATTTATGGAAAGTGAGGCGTTTCTTAAATGTAGAGATTTTTTTAGAATAGCAAGCCACACAGTGAGAGTGCTATTTCCAATCTTGTTCTTTGTCCCTTCTTTGATCCTTTTCTCCTGATTATTCAGTTTGACTCTCACCTGCCAAGAAGGCCTCAGCAAAAGCTCGTATTGATTTGGTGTCAGACAGGTCCAGCTTCCGCACCAGCACCTGGTGGTTTCCCGTCTTAGCCCGGATTTCACTGGCTGCCAACTCCCCTTTTTGTAAATCCCTACAAGCAATATATACTCGAGCTCCTAAGAGTAAAGATATAAACAAGTTCAACTTTTGTGTACAGCACAATACAATTTTAACTTGATTTTGAAAACAAATCTGGTGGTAATGCTCATGATGGACTTAGGGGAGATTCTTACATAACTGAAAGGGGCATTGTCTTGTAAGTCTATACTCTATATACATCATCCCCACTCCTAATTCTTCATCATGGGGATTTCACTGGCTGCCAACTCCCCTTTTTGTAAATCCCTACAAGCAATATATACTCGAGCTCCTAAGAGTAAAGATATAAACAAGTTCAACTTTTGTGTACAGCACAATACAATTTTAACTTGATTTTGAGAACAAATCTGGTGGTAATGCTCATGATGGACTTAGGGGAGATTCTTACGTAATTGAAAGGGGCATTGTCTTGTAAGTCTATACTCTATATACATCACCCCCACTCCTAATTCTTCATCATGGGGAAAAGGGAATCCCAAGTTGGGATCCAGAATATGGGGGAAGTTAAAAAGGGAAGTTAAATCATCCTATTTGGGTGAAGGGGAAGTATGATCCACTCAGTTTAATTCCCACCAGGCTTGGGAGCCCATGCATTGAGATGAAGTGCAATAGGGAAAGACAAAATAGTTACTGAATAAATCTAAGGTAATCAAAGGAGATAGGAAAGGGGGAAATACTCAGAATTCAGGAGGGTATAAATAGGGTATAACAACAGAGATTCTTTTTTTCCTTTTTATAGATTTTTATTGACAGAACATATGCATGGGTAATTTTTCAACATTGACTCTTGCAAACACTTCTGTTCCTACTTTTCCCTTCCTTCCCTCCACCCTCTTCCCTAGATGGCAGGTAGTCTCATACATGTTAAACATGTTAAAGTATATCTTAAATACAATATATGTGTACATATTTATACAATTCTCTTAACAACAGAGATTCTTAAAAGGACAGTAAGCTCAGACCAATCTGACCAACCAGGATGAGCTATTCAAGGAGGAATCTATTAGATTTATTTTACAGAGAAGGTAGCTGGGGAACAAAGTATTAGAACTTTATTCAGCAAATTATTAACATTCATAGTACACATCATAGTATGCAAAGCTTTGTGGTAGCATAGGATCAGAACTCAGTGGGGGCAAGGAAATTCAGGTTCCAAGATACTCTTAAATTCTGAACCATAAATACCTAAAAGTAAGAGGGAAAAGATGAAATAACAAGAAAAAGAAAATAAAAGCTGGAGAGGACTGGAGGAACATAAACTTGCCTCTCTGAGCAAGGTCTTTGGCCGTCTCCTTCCCAATGCCTGTGTTGGCTCCAGTAACTATTACTACCTTTCCAGGAAGCTGAACAGTTGATGTACATACTCCTTTGGAAACTGCTTTCCTATAGAGGAAAAGAAAAAAATTCATTTTTTCCCCCAACAAGCTCCCCACCTCAGTTTGGATTTCTTATGCTTATTTGATTTTTTTTCCCATTGCAGTGTCTTTCAGACAATAAACATCTTTTATTATCCTGTGAAAGATTTTTGAGGCTGGGCTTTTTTTTGGAGAAAAAGATGGGAGGAACTTGCAGAGACAAGTAGTCTTAATGCTCCCAGTTAAATGAATTGCATCTATTTCATGCTGGTAGTAGAGGCAGCTAGATGGTTAATGAATAAAGCACTGGGCCTGGAGTGAGAAAGGCCCAAGTAAAATTCAGTCTTAAACATTTACTAATTATGTGACTCTGGGTAAATCATTTAACCTCTGTTTACTTTAATCCACTGGAGAAGGAAATGGCAAATCACTGCAGTAGCTTTGCCCCCCAAAATCTCCTGAATCCACAATCTTCTCCAGTCTTCCTAATCTGTATTTTCCCACTAGACCCAGGTGGCTCTGGAGGGGAAAGTGAGGCAGGTGACCTTGCACAGCCCTCCCTCACTTAAATCCAATTTACTTGCATGTCATGGCATCATCTCCCTGATGTCAGGGTTCTTTTAGAAAATGAAGGACAAACAACAAGAGCTTAAGAACTAGGACTAGAAAAAAATGGAAACAGAATGGGTACCCATCAATTGGGGAATTGTGATATATGATTGTGATGGAATGTTGTTATGCTATAAGAAATGATGAGCAGGATGCTTATAGAAAAACCTATATAGTCTTACATAAACTAATACTAATTGAAGTAAGCAAACCAGAACATTGTACATGGTAACAGCATATTGTAATAATTATAAACTGTGGAAAACTAAGCTACTCTGATCAAGACAACAATCCAAGACAATTCTAAAGAACCCATAATGAAAGATGCTATCACCTTCTCCCCAGAGAGAAAATTGATGAACACTGAGTACAGACTGAAGTACTTTTTTCACTTTCTTTTTACCCCACCCCCACCCCAGCATTTTCTGTATGTTTTCTTTATGTTTTTCATGTTAGCAACATGGCTAACATAAAATTATATTTTGCATGACTTTGCATGCATAATCAGTATATTGTTTGTTTTCTCAAAAGGTATGGGAGGTGTAGGAGAGAGTGAGAGAATTTAAAAAAATGAATTTTAACAAAATTTTTAAAATGTTAATTAAGAAATATTTAACAAAATGCCATGTTTATATATATTTAAAAGTAACAAACTAATTCAAAAAAATGGGGAAAATATACGAATTGATGCAAAGCAAAACACAATATACAGATCTACTATAATGGAAACAAATAACCAAACTTGGGTTTACTGAAAAGACCAATTTTAATCTTAGAGAACAAGCATTGAAGGATACTCTATACCTAAGCGGAGAGTTTGAAGTGCCTTGGATATGGAATATCAGAAAGTTGATTTGCAAGTTATTTAACTGTCTCTTTATTACAAGTGAGGATTCATTATGAAGGCATATTGGGAAATAACTGTGATGTGAAAAATGAAGCTAAATTTTTTTTTTATTTTAAAATGGCAATTAAAAGAATGAGAATTAGACTCTCAGTCAGCAGGGCATTGAGTTTCAATTTCAACAATTAACTTTCTGCCTTTGTATCTCTAACACTTAGCACAGTGCTTGGCACATAGCAGATCACAAGCCTTATTCTATAGAAAGATTACATCTCTGTTGCATACTAGGCATGCTTTCTTATTGCCTTGGCACAAAACCAGTCCTGTGAAAATTTTTTTTTGAAATTATAATACTTGATCATTGTGTAAGAGGTTTTGTTTAGAGGGGCGGTAAGATGGAAGAAGACTGCTTGGATTGAAACCAATTCTGGGATAGAAATCTAGTGCTGGCATTAATATTCATTTCTCTGAAACTTTATGTTCTAAATTTTTCTCCCTCCTTCCTTTATCCCATCTCTAACCCAAAACAGCAAGCAAGCATATAAATTAAATATGTACAGTCCTGGTGCTGACTTTAGCTATGTGTCCCTGGGTACAGCAACTAAACTTTCTGGGCTAGAGTACCTATAACTGCAAAGAGTGGGGTAACATCTATACTACCTTCTTCAAGCATTGGGAAATATTTTATAAATCTTAAAAAATAATACAAATATAAATTATTTCCTGGATTGCCTCCAAAATCTTTAGTTTGCACCTTTATCGCCAATCTGCAGATAAGATTATCTATACGGTATATAGGATCCTAAACAGGATCTCTGAAAAAAAGAAACAAAAATAGTAAATAACCAACATGAGGACAAACAGCATTCAGATTAAGAATAAATATAGCTAAAACTTGTTAAGATTTGTTTATCCCATATTATGATCTCCTTTTCTACCAAGCCATGATAAAGGCCAGCTTTTTGATTCTTAGGACTCTTTAAAAAAACAATCTATTTTTCATGCCACAGAGGCTATTTTAATGGGCTTTTTTTCCCCATTCAAATCTTAAATCTGTAAGATGCAATTTCATACATACACACTCACTATTTTATGTTTGTAACAGCCTCTATGGTCTATTCCATGGACTATTCAATGTTTAAAACAAAACAAAACCAGAGAAAATCAAACCACCAAAATTTGCAAACAGGGCTCCCTCCTTATTTCCCATAGCACTTTGATGTTTCAGTCCTTAAAGTTAAAGAATCTAGACACAGATTATCTAAATCTGCGATTTCATCAGTTTCATCCAACTACCTCTGCCAAAGCTGATCAGTGTGACACCGAATTTAAGGAATTTTCTCACTGTCACAAAATATTACATGCCAGAAGCCAAACCTTAACTCAAATCTCTTGAATTTAAGAAGAAAGAGTTACAGAAAGAAGAGAATATAAGAAACTTAAATTTAAATCCTTAAATGCCATTTAATGCCACTAGTTGCCCACCATCTTTTGATGCTCCAAAATTATTTTTGGTTAGTCATCCAAATTCAACCAGTCAACACACAGTAATTTTTCCTTTTTGCTCAGAGGAAATCTTTGTCTTCCCTTTGATTTTGAGAAACTGAAGCCCATTCAAAAAAGTGAGCAGTTATGTTTCTAAGTCCTAATGAAAGGAGACGCAATGCAGGAAGTAACACGTGTCCCCCTCAGCCTTAATAAAATACACTCTGTGAACTTTTTCACTTGACTCTGAAACTAAGAGAGCAACTGAGTCATTTTTTTTCCTGGCTCATACTCCTAATGAATAATGGAATGTGTTACAATTCTTTGGAGCCTTACTCTTTCAGGGAGGTTGTACTTTTGCCGGAAGGTCAAAAGAGATAACAATCAAGATGTAGCCAGAACCACGATTTCGTAAATTATTTTTGCAGACTGGAATTATGGTCGGGGGCGGGGGGGAGGAGGGGAATGTGCTCCCTCTTATCTGAAGGTTAAGAATGTTGAGTTTGGGGGGAGAGGGGAGGTTGAGTCCTAGGTCTATGATTTCTTCAAACTACTTCCACTAGAGAAAACAACTTCGTGAATGTTGCATTGATCCCAAGAAAAACACTATTTTTTGCTTTTCATCTTCTTTCACCGGGACTGTCCAAAACCCCAATTGAGCCCCTGCCACCAAGGGCATGTCAAACCTCCTAAAGGAAGGAGACGCCCTGATCTCCTAGGACTCTGGCCAGTGGGAGTAGATCAGAGATTGGCCACCGGACTATAAGCCGGGCCCGCAAGCTCAGCCCTCCTCGGCGTTTGGCTAGGACCACCCTTTGCAAGGGAGCCCCCGTCAAGCTCAGCCCTCGGAGGCCCTCCAGTTAGGAGCTTCCTCCGCAGCGAGAAGCTCCTCACCTCTTCAGCAAGGGGGGCTGAGGAAGAAAGGGGAGGGGGATGGGATGGCCGCAGAGTCGGCCGCATCGGCCCTCACTCACCTGATGTAGGGTGCTGCCAAGATCAGGAGGAAGACAAATGAAGCCAAGAGAACCAGAACCCCTAACATCTTTCCCTAAATTGGCAGGGCTGAGCCCCAGTCAAGGATGCTGCAGAAGTCTTGGTGGCTCTAACTAGCACCAGATACTATGGCTGGCTTTCTCTGAGCACTTCCCATTTAAATTGCAATAGGTTCAACTGGGGAAAAGAAAAAAACAAAGGCTTCTGGGCAATGTAGTTTAATTTAGACTTTTCTTAGAAGCCGAAATTTAGAAGTTGGGATTAATGCTACAGGATTTCTAGTAAATCCCATCCCAGAGGTTTTTACCTCTTCATTTGGGCAAGCTGAGAATAAAATGACTTTTTGAATTTACTAGTGAATAATTGTCCTACCTGGTTTCATATTTAAAAAAAAGTTTATCAGTTTCCTTTGTCTGTATTTTAATTACACATAATTTAGTCATTTAACCTTAATGACCTATAGTTTCATCATCTGTAAAATGGGGATAATAATAACATACACCCTCCCCCCACCCCACCAATGAAATAATAATTGTAAATAACTTAGTACAGTTCCTGGCACATATCAAGTGCTATATGAATGTTAGCTATTTTGGTGGTTTAGTGATAAGTGCCAGCACTGGAATCAGGAGGACTGAATTCAAACATGACCTCAGACATTTATTATCTGTGTGATCCTGGGCATGTCATTCTACCCTGTTTGCCTCAGTTTCTTGTAAAATGAACTGGAGAAGGAAAAAAACTACTCCATTATCTTTGCCAAGAAAGCCCTAAATGGGGTCATGAAGAATCAGACACAACTAATCAATCAAAAAATAAATCTTCATCATCATTATTATATAACTTGAAGGAGAAGGGAAAGATAGTCTTTGTTTCAAGGACAGTTCCCTGTAGTAAAAGCTGATATTTATATAGTTTATCAAATATTTTCCAGAGATTATTTTATTGGACCAACACTTAAGTCTTTGTGGACCTGAGGGTCAATGGTTTTTCACCTAAATCCCAGAGAATTATCAGAGGCAGGATTTAATTAACTTAAATTCTAACATTCTTTCTACTATACCATACTGTCTCTCCATTATATATAGCAAACACTTAACGAATTCCTTTCTGGAAAAATTCAATCCCTATTTCATTTGGATAGATTACAGTTTTTAGTGACTCATAGGATAAAACATTTCCATTGGTTTAATATTAATCTTCAATTCAAATCAATAAACATTTATTAAGTACATTTGCTACATATATTTAAAAAAAAGGCAAAAGACAGTTCCTGCTTTTCAAGGAGCTTACAGATTAATGGATCCAATAATCATTGATCTCTATTATGTTGTAATCCTAATGTCTTACATTTGCAGCACTACTGAGATCTTCACTCACCTCATTTGAGCCCCACAACAATATAATATACCAGTATAATTTGGTATATTAAATTGTCTGACTGGAATTTTAAATTGTAATTTAATATTTTATTTTTTCCCAATTGTATGTGAAAACAATTTTAACATTTTTTCAAATTTTGAGTCCCAAATTCTCTCCTTATCTCCTCTTGCCCCCCTCATTGAAAAGGCAAGCAATTTGACATAGGATATACAAGTGTAGCATCTCACTGTTTTTTTTAAATAGCATTTTATTTTTCCAAATACATGTAAACATAGTTTTTAATATTCATTTTTGTAAGACTTGCTGTTCCAAATTTTTCTCCCTCCCTCACCTCCTTCCTCCCTAAGACAGCAAGCAATCTGATATAAGTTAAATATGTACAATTCTTTTAAGCATATTTCTACATTTGTCATGTTATGCAAGAAAAATCAGAACAAAAGGGAAAAATGTAGTGTCCTTCTGGAAGCCCCACGTTGGGTGACAAAATGTAATGTCTGGGCTAGCTTTCTGGAGGTCCTCCGGATGGGCCTTGGTCTTAGCAGGATAGTTACTATGAGGATGGTTAGGAATAGAGTCTAATATCTTTATTCTCTCCTTCACAGTCTGTCCTAGTCTGACTTCTTTACAGTCTGTTCACTCTACAAAAAATCACTCATTTCACTGTTTTTAAAGTCATAATTGTTCTATGTAGTCTTTATTTTTCTAGACTTTGAAACCTAAATCCATGAAAAATTAGTTTAAAAGATGAAAATGACAGATATTTAATTTTATTTTCAGTTCCAATTCTCTTTCTTGCCCCCATAATAGACTTTAAAGTGAAAGACAGTTTCTCACTCTCTTCTTTCTCTTCTGAACATGTGGCTTTAGACCTTAACATCTTTCCTTGAACCAAGGGAGAAAAGAATTTCTCTTCTCTGTACTCTCCCTCCCACTTCCCAGATATGGCAGCTATGGGTACATGGCAGAAAGTACATGTGCTTAAGTAGATGTCCCTGAGATTGGACCTCAAATTTCTGGTTTTCTTTTATGCTTTGGGTTTCTTTCCATGAGCATAGGAGCTTGTGGCTCTGACTGTTGACTATTCAGCAGGAAGTGATCTCTGAAAATAATTTAAAAGAGAAGATGACCACTTCTAGGAGTCTGAGCCCAATCAAAAATTACAGAACTTGAACAAACGATCCAGACATTTCTTATGGGGCAGTAATATCTCACGACATAGATATACCAAAATATATTTAATACTTTCTCAATTGATAGGTACAGAAACATGTAACTTTAATCCCAAAAGCCATTGGTAAGGGACTCTCTCCTCATTGGTGGAGATGAATATCCTGCTTGTATACATCTGTAGGTGCATTAATGGTCCTCAAAATTTTCAGCATTACAAATAAATCAAATTATTAGTCTTTGAATCCTTGTCCTGGTTTTGCTTTTTTTTTTCTCCTATTTTTAACCATATCCCTAGAGAAAGAATTTTCCAAAGTGTGGGTCATGTCCTCTGGAAGTTCAAAGAACAAATGCCACAAATTACTGGATATTTTTTAGGTCAGCTTCTATATAAATATTTTTGCTGAGTCGCTTTTCAGTCATGTCCCACTATTCATATCCTCATTTGAGGTTTTCTTGGTAAAGATACTGGAGTGATTTGCTATTTCCTTTTCTCACTGATCTTACAGATGAGGAAACTGAGGCAAATCGGGTTAAGTGACTGGCCCAAGCTCATGAAGTTAGTAAGTGATTAGGGTCAGATCTGAACATACTTTTAGTTTAAAATAGCAACAACAACAAAGTATTTTAAAAAAAGCTTAATGAGATAAATTTGTTGTAACCCTTTTTAGGGTAAGCAGAAGGAGAGTGTGATGGGAGAAGGATGCAGCAGACAGTAGACCTAGGTGCCAGCAGTAAGGATCTCACTGTGCTTCCCATCCTGCCTGCTCCCCCACTTCCACTTTCACCCTCAGCTTAGAACTCTGAGCGCCCAGCTCCTCCTTTGACTAGGGAAGGGAGGCTCAGGTGAAGGTCCTGATTTTTTTCCAGAGGGAAAGAATAGGTAGTTTTCTGGCAGATATCCTGCCCATTGGTAAGTCCGTATTACTGTTTCCTTAGGAACATTAAAACCTGCAGAGGTTTCCCAGTGACCTTTCAGTGTCTGCTTAAACGCTTTTGTGGTTGGGCCTGGTCTGACACTTTGTGGCCCCATTTGGATCACAAAGTACAAGGTAAGCACCATATAAATACTCAATCCTTTCTCTGTGATGCTAAATCCATGACTCTAGGATAATGTGGTACGACTCTTACTGATGTTTTATCTTCATATAGAAATTCTAACAGCTAAGTGGTGCAGTGGTTAGAGTGCTGGGCCTGGAGTCAGGAAGACTCATCTTCATGACCCTTACTAGTTGTGTGATCTTGGGCAAACCACTTAACTCAATTAGTCCTCAGTTTTTCATCTGGAAAATAAACTCAAGAAGGAAATGTTTCTCCCAAGAAAACCCCGACTGAACACCCAGCTGAAACTACTAATCAACAGCAACACTATTATAATTATTTTGGGGTTCAGGATTAAAAAGGTATTTCTCTGATCATTATTTTTTCCCTGCCAAGTAAATATGGAGGAGGAAGGTGGAGAATAGATCCACTGAATACCTGTTAGTTTAATCTCAACTAGTTGAGTGACTCCTTCCACTATACACTTATACAAAATATAATTAGGAATAATGAGAAAACATATTTACCAAGATAAGTAAGTAAAAGAGTATATACAGATTAATTTAGCTAATAGAATACTTTTAATCAGTTATTCTTCAAAATTAGGAAGCTCTGTTCCACAGAACAAGGCAAAGTCTTAGCTCAACCAGAAAGGGAATTATCTCTACTAATGAGTCTACCCTTAATCCCTCCCAATCAAGGCATGCCAGCTTTTTCTCATGTGCCTGCTTCTTAGTGGAGGGATGAAGGAAGGGTCCCTTCAACATTTAAAATCCATACCTTTCAAAGATGATAAATCTGGATATTTTAGATGTTTATCAAAAGTCTTTCATTGGGAAGTAAGTATGAAGTAAGCGTATGAAATACATGTGTGACATGTGTGATTTATAACATTTGTTCTAATAAACTTTTGAAAACTTGACACAATTTTGGATTAATTAAAAAAGCATGACTTTTGAAATCTCTGATTGCCTTAGTTCACAGTATTATCATTCTCTATTGAATTTATTTCTTATTAAAATATATAGTTTTAAGACTTTTTCTGACAATATTATATAATTTTTTTTAGCATGGGTAGATGGGAATGTTGTTTGTATGTTGCTGTATTTTGTCTATTTATTATCTTAATTTCATGCTATGTATCTAACATAACCTACCTATGAGAAACATGTTAGATAATGTAACTTTGTTACAAATTTATAATGTATTTTTCTATCTTGTTTTATATGTGTTATATAACATTCAAAAAGAATTTTTTTTCCCTGATTGGTAGAAGAATACAAAGTGCAAAACCTACAATTTTGATAACTGAAAATTGTCAATTGTTTTTCAGTTTCTTATTATATTGAAAGTATTGTTTTATCTTGGGCCTGGGCTTGTCTAACTACTGAATGAATACATTAGACACATTTGGGATTTAGTGGGGATTTTGCTTAGCTTGCATTTTAATTCTTTGGTTCTTTGCTGTTTCTATTAACTCATAGCATTATTTTAATAAATGTTATAATATCAACTTTAAAAAATTCTTATCTAATATCTCTTCTCTTCCTATCTTCTCTCTCCCAGAAATCTCTTAGCCAGTCAGGAGTCCCATCTCTGTGTTTTTATGTAGCTCATAGAACTATTCTTCAGGAGATCAATAAATAGCCTGAGTGAGGAAGAAGCTACACTTGTTTCAGACTTTGTTTTGTGTGTTACAAAGAGATAAGTATAAGGATTAGATCTATTGGTATAAGAGACTTTTGGGTGAGGAAACTATGCAGTTGGGCAACTTCTCTGCTTCCAGTACACTGAGGTTTACACAAACAGTATGTGTCAGAGACAAAGCTTGAAATCAGGTCTCCTGGCTTTGAGGCCTGCTCTCTTTTCATTACTCCACACTGCTTCTGTGTTACAAAATTGTAATAAATTCTTAATTTTAATTGAATAAAATGTCCACTAAGAAAGACAACTAGGTGATACACTGGATAGAGCACCAGGCTTGGAGTCAGGAGTACTCATCTTTGTGAATTCAAATCTGACTTCAAAAAAATACTAACTATGTGACTTTGGGCAAGTCACTTATCTGTGTTTGCCTCAGTTTCCTTGTCTATAAAATGAACTGGAAAAGGAAATGGAAAACCACTCTAGTATCTTTGCCAAGAAAACCCTAAATGAGATCATAAATAGTCAGACGCAACTGAAAACAACATTCCCTAAGAACATTTTTTGTATAGATCGTTTTGTAAAAAATAGGGTGTTGTTGCTTTTTAATAAAAAGGGAACCATTGCTACATAGATTTTGGAAATCACCACTCTCAAGGTTCAAGATCATAAGATAACCCAGAGATTGAGGACTTTTTCAAATGCATGTAAAAAACTGTATTGTCAAATGAGACAATATTGTCTCATTTGACTCAATTTAACTGAATGGGAACAGTTAATGCCATTTACTCACAATCAGTCAATATTTATTAATCTCTTACTATGTTCCCGATACTGTACTAAGCATCCAACTTTACTTAGAGCCTTGGAGTCTACATTGGAGTCTAAATATTCTCCTTCTCTGTGCTGAATACAGGATTCCCATCAAACCATTCTCCATAACATCCCTTTGTCCTACCCCAAAAGAGCTCTCCCCTTGTCACCATCAGATACCTCTATGTCATGGAAGTAAGCCTTTTATCACACATGTCCTTTAAGCCTTAAAGTTAATATAGGACATTGTGCAGGCAACACCTCCTCCCAACTATTTTAATTTAAAAAAAAAATTCTTACAAGTAGATGTAAATCTTCATTATCTTTTTATCTGTTTTTTGTTTATCTGTTCTCTTCTCTTTCCTTCTTCAGAACAATTGTCCCATATAACCAGCAATCAATCCATAGGATATTGTCACATTCCCTACCAAGGAAAAATTGGCAAGGCAAAAAACAGAACAATCTCATATCTTCCCTAAAACTATCAGAAACATTTTCAGATTTTATGTTATGGGGCTTGATCCAGTTTTAAACCAGTCTATTTAACTTAATTTGACTTTTTGGTCACTCTAACAGCTTCTTTGAATATAGTTTTATAGCTAAGTCTTCTCCCCACTCCCCTTTAACATCATCCTTAAATCTAATGGTAGGTTCAGTGTATCAAAGGGCACAACTAATTTGTTAATCTTATTATGTAGGTATGTATAAACATACAAATACATATAAAATGCATATATTTCTTGTTTGTTTTTATTTATGTATGTGTGAAAAATGTCTAATGGAAATAGATCACCGAGGTAAGCAAGAAGACCTGTTCTACTGGTCTGAGAAAGCAATACATACACACATACACATGCACCCATACATACATATACATATACATATATAAATATATGTATATATATTAAATAAAGATGTGTTAAAGTCTTATTGCAGTTCTAAGCTTTAATAACTTTAAGAAACATAAATGATACAAAGTTTTTAAAAATGATTTGAAAAGATAATTATTTAAATTTTAAAAATATTTTAAACTTCTTATTAAAATATAACATAATCATCATCTCATACTATATAGTTCTATTCAGTTTTCTAATTTTGTAAAAACTTACTTCTCAGTGATTAAGAGAATTGTATTTGTTATCTGTCAGATCTGAAAACAAATGACCAAAAAGGTATAGAAGTTATGCAACCAATATTAACTCTGAAATTACCAAAGAGTTCACACAAATGATCATAATCACAATTAACTCTAAGAAATAAAATAAAATAAAAACAAAGAGTTAACAGTGATCATAAGCAGAAAGCTTTCTTTATTCTGTTGGAGGAGAGAAGCTCAAAGCATGTGCTGGAAACTGGGCTTTACTGAGCCCAAATCTCAATACTATAGCAATGGCTATGTATTCCTGACAAAGAGTTAAAATGGGAGAAGTTTAATTCAGAGCAAGGCTTTATGACCAGAACAGGGTTTCTGCAAGTGTTTGTCCAAGCTCAGAGACCAACTGGTGCTAGTGTGAAACCATTCTGCGACTTTGCTGCAGCTGAGTTTATTCAGAAAGTGAGCACAAAGAATTGCTATTATACTAAGCTGAGGGTATATTTGCTGGGTCTTAGTTCTAGAAAACAGGCTTTCTTCTAATAATAAGAAGAGAGGAATAAAAAGAAAAGGATGGTCTTGGCATGGGGAACCTAACAAATCTAAGCCTTAAGATTATCCAAAAAATGAGGTTTGATACACATTGCTATTACCCCACAAGAAAGCATCTAATGGAAGCAGATCAAGTGACTGAGTTAAAGTAAGAGGACACCTTCCACTAGTTTGGTAAAGCATCATCCAGAAATTTGCATGCATAATACAAAATGAAAGAACACCTTATCTTGTTCAAATTATAATTTAAAATGTTATTCAAAATTCACGAAAAAACGAAGTATATTTGAAATACATTCAATTAGTATATTCAAT
This sequence comes from Antechinus flavipes, assembly GCF_016432865.1. NCBI lineage: Eukaryota > Metazoa > Chordata > Mammalia > Dasyuromorphia > Dasyuridae > Antechinus > Antechinus flavipes. Next base: position 339,864,187 of record NC_067399.1, read on the forward strand.
TCAATTCAAATAATTCAACTTTTAAATAATGTTTTTTGTAAGTTTGTAGGACATATTTCTGAAGTTATTAAAGCTTAAAATTTCACTAAGATTTTTGGGACAATCTATAAATGAAGAGCAGCAGTCTGATATTGTGGCTAAGGGGGGAACCTTAGGAGTCCCCAGTTGCAAGTCCTGTTTGTGATATACTGGCTTTGTGATTCTGGCAAATCATTTAACATGCTGGTGTCCCAGGCAATTCTCTAAAACTATAATTTGCAGAGCCCTTAGCTGGTAGAGACAGTTTCCTCACTAAAAACTCCTTTAAAAAATGAAATTAAAGAATTAAACCAAAAAAAATTTTTCAGATTTTTCAACAAAATTCACCATTTCACAGCTCCCTCACCAATGTAACAGCTTTTCTGTTTTCCTATAATCTTTCCAATATTTGAATTGTAACATTTTGATTATCTTTGCAATTTGATGGATCAAAGGAGATAGCACTCTTGCTCAATGTATGTCAGTACTTTTGATGTGGTTTAGCATTTAAGAAAGATGTAACAATAGCCTTAAGGCCACTTGGCCTTGGGAGTATTGTGGTTAGAAATGATATATTTCTTCCTTTAGGCTATCTTGCCTCAGTTTACTCTATATGACCAATATGCTGAGCCCACAAATAATGCTGTCAGTTAATAGCCTGTTGGTCAGTGATAACAGGATTCTGAAACTAATAAGCAACAATAATGAGGTACTTAAAATTAACAGAGGACAAAATTGGGTGTCTGCCACTTGTTTCAAACCTAAAAACACATCTCTGGAAGGTTTCCCCCCTCTCCACCCCAGCTCTGCCCACAGAACTATGTGTACTGCACACTGTGCACAAAGTCAGAACCACTCCTCAACTCTGCCTCTAAACCATAAAATTAGCATATCAATTACATGAAGCACTTGGATTTCTCTAACATTTACCTTCTTGCTCCTGATTTTTTGCTAACTTCTTTTGGAATTTAGCTCATTTTAATTGACATTACAATTATAATAAACTTTGCTCCTTAACTTGGAGATGGGTCCAAGTCTGTAAGTTCATACCACTCTGGAGCCCCAACATTTTGGGGGCCCTTTGAACCCCAACACCTAGAGGCAGTTGGACTCCTGGCTTGGAGTCAGGAAGACCTAAGTTCAGATCTAGCCTTAGATATGTAATAACTCTGTGACCCTGGGCAAGTCACTTAATCCTGTTTACTTAAGTTAAACATGGAATTAAACATGAAGGAGTTGGAGAAGAAAATGGCAAAATACTCCAGTATCTTTACCAAGAAAATCCCAAAAGGGGTTACAAAGAATGGGATACAACTGAACCACAACAACATAATGGTGCTTTCTTTCTTTCTTTCTTTCTTTCTTTCTTTCTTTCTTTTTTTTTTTTACATTTTAAATTTATTGAATAAAACAAGCGTTTCCATAACATAATAAAATAAAAAATGATTGCATATAAAACTGAAAACCTACTATGCACAATTTATTATTCCTTTCAAAAATGCAACAAAATTATCATGTGAATTTCTTTTTTTCTTTGTTCTCCCCTCCCTAGAGATAGCTACCATTAGGCCCCAAAAGGCAGATATATGTACAATTATTCTGTAAATACTTCTACCAGTTCTTTCTCTGGATGCAGATAGCATTTTTCTTCAAATGTCCTTTATAGTTAATTTGGATATATATTCAAAATAATATTCTCTCAAAGTCATTTTTTAACCAATTTTGCTGTTACTGTATATAATGTTCTCTTAGTTCTGCTCTTTTTACTCTTCATTATTTTGTGCAAATTCTTCCATGTTTTTCTAAGATTATTGAGCTCATCGTTTCTTATAGCATAGTAGAATTACATCAAAATCATATACACAGCTTCTTCAGCCATTCCCCAGTTGATGGGCATCTCTGTAATTTCTAGTTCTTTGCCATCATAATAACAACTACAAAAAACATTTTAGAACATATAGTCTTTTCCTTTTTCCCTAATTATTTCTGGAAATAGGCCAACTAGTGGTATTGCTGGGCCAAAGGGTAGTTTAATAATTCTTTGGGCATATTCCACCAACAAACATTAGTAATACCAAAAGACTCTGAAATTATATATCTAATTCTAGTTTTGTCCATAACCAATGTATCTCTATTTAACTGAGGAGTCCTTGCCTCACCTGCTGGTGAACTATCTCTTCCTGCCCTAGAGAATCTAGTTTTGCCTCTTCTTACATGTTAGCTGTTGCTTGATGACTTGAGAATCCTCTTCAATCTCCTTGCAGTCAAGTCTTCTTTCCTTATTAGAGCTTCTACTCTGCCAATCAACTACTCGTATTCCTTAGAAAAGGAGATCAATTCCCAGGTACCTTCTTGTTCTCAATCCAGCATTTTCTCAGTCTCCAATAAATCATGCAATTCACATGATTATATTGTATTGCCTCCCTATTCCTGTCCTTGCTTTGAGTTATCTTTTGCTGTTATTCAGGCATACCAGACTTTTCCTTTTTGGAATTTTCTTTCTTTCTTTCTTTCTTTTTTTTTTTTTTGGTAATTTAATAATTTTATTAACAAGGTCAATAAGATATTATATTAAAAAGGATAGACATTTGGATATCTTTTTTATTTTATTTTTTGCTGAGGCAATTGGGATTAAGTGACTTGCCTAACACAGCTAGGAAGGGTTAAGTGAGGTCAAATTTGAACTCCGGTTCTTCTGAATGAAGACTGGTGCTCTATCCACTGTGCCTTCTAGCTGCCCCTGGACATCTCTTAGACAAACACTTCATCAAGGGTTTCTTGGGACTTATGAGGAGAGATAATGTGAAAGGAAGAATAGAAAAATGGGTGGCACTTGATAAAATGTAAAGAGGGCAATCCCTTTTTACAACATTGACAAAATCAAAGAAGGCGACTGCCTTCAAAGGGAACTCCCTTTGATAAATAGATCTTATAGATAAAAGATGCAAAGGGAAAAAGTAGGTGTTGGGAATTTTCTTGGCAGAAATATTGAAGTAGTTTATCATTTTTTCCTCCAGTTCATTTTATAGATGAGGGGACTGAGACAAGCAGGGTTAAGTGAGTAGCCCAGAGTCTGAGGCCAGATTTGAACTCAGAAAGATGAGCCTTCCTGACTTTAGACCTGGCACTCTTTCAATTGGGCCACTTAGCTATTTTGTAACTTATCTTGCCCTCTCCTAATTTCTTGATCTTTATTTTTCAACATCCTTATTCTTTTTTCAAAATTGCAAAAATGAAACTAAATATAATTCCATCCTCAGAACATCAAAAGAAAAAATGAAATAAAATAATAAAACTAGTATTTTTCAGAGTTAATTCTGTTTGCTTCCATTTCTTCATCTGTAAAATGAGGTCATTAAGAGCTCATGTTTGGTCTCATGTGACTTTTATCTCAGATGTAACTAGGTGACCCCTTTATCCCTCAAAAAATTTAATAGTAAGATTTAAAATTTTTTTTTTCACATACATACAAAGATAGTGTTCAATATTCACTTTTGCAAAACTTTGTGTTCTAAATTTTTCTCCCTCTCTCTCCCTCTTTCCCCTCCCCAAGATAGCTAGCAATCTGACATAGGTTACACATGTGCAATTCTTCTAAACATATTTCCATATTTGTTTATGCTGTGCAAGAAAAATCAGATCAAAAGGGAAAAAAAAACACAAGAAAGAAAGGAAGCAAGGAAACAAACAACAACAACAAAAAGGTGAAAATACTATGCTTTGATTCTCATTCAGTCCCCATATTTCTCTTTCTAGATGCAGATGGCTCTGTCTATCCCAAGTCTATTGGAATTACCTCGAATCACCTAGTTGAAAAGAGCCATGTCCATCACAGCTGATCATCACCTAATCTTGTGTTCGGTGTTCGGTGTTCTCTTGGCGCTGCTCATTTCACTTAGCAAGGTTATGTCCACTTTAAAATAAACTTTGCTCTTTGTGAATGTTATTGTTATATCCTTCATTTTCAAAAAATACCAATGGCATTACCACCAGTGATTGGATTTAAGTGAGGCAGAGTTGCACAAAGTCATCAGCCTCATTTTCTTTTCTTGAATCACTGAAGTTCAAAGGACAAAAGTCAAGATGACCAGTGATGGGCTGGAATGAAGTACAATCTTGTGTCTGCCTGACTAAACTCTAAGGTCTCCACAGTGCCTGCATCAGTATTGGAACAAATTGCTCTCATCCACCAATCCAAATGCTTGAGGTAGATATTCACATAACATACCAACAGGTCTGAAGTCTCAGTCTGGTTTAGCTACCTGCTGAGATGGTTTTTTCCAGCATGTGCCACAGCTTCTTAGAGTCGAGGTAAGAGCTAGGTGCCAGGCAAACACCAAAGGTGCATGAACAGCTGTCCCACCAGAGGTGCTAATCCTTCTAAATACCCAGTACCCTTTTGGTATATATTATATATATATTGAAAAAAAAAATTTAAAGCAAGCAAATCAGATCTGACTAAATCAATAGTACAATTCAAAGTAATCAATAGTAGACACTTACATTTATATCCAATATAGGACTGTGACAGATTGAGTGTAATACACATGAATCTAAAAATAAAAAAGAGAACAAAACTAAAGCAAAATCAAGAGGAGAAAGAAGAATAAAAGAAAAATCAACAGACTATAAAAAAAAATCATTGAAAATGAATGTGATTTTTTTTTTTTTACTAGATACATTTAGTAGAGAAGTAGGTTGAGAGCAGTTTCATGAAAACTTAAGAGAGGAGCGATATCCAGGAGAAAAGAAGGATCAACAATATTACAGGCTACAAGACCAGTCAAGAAGAATGAAAAATAAGAAGAGGTCATTAGATCTGGCATTTTAAAAATCCTTGATTACTTTGGAGAAAACAGATTCAGTTTAATGATGAATTAAAAGCCAGATTGCAGAGGGTTTAAATAACTTTTTCATGGAATATAGACATAAAAAAGAAGATTAAATAGAATGATAATTAGAGGGGTTAGAACAATAGAATAGAACAAGGGAATAAAACAATTAGAACAATAATTGTAAGATTGAATGAAAGTTTTTAATGGACAAGTTTTGAGAGTATTTATAGTCAAAAGAGAAGCCAGTATACAGGGAGAAACTGAAGACAGTCAGGATTCTGAACTCCAGAGCCTTGGGAGTGCTCCCCAGGGCACCAGACCACTTCCAATCCAGTCCTGTAGCCATCATTGAAGGAATAAATCATGGTGAAAAGGAGGACCACCTTCTCATCATCACCACTATGGACTACTGACCAACTGCTACCAACAAGAAAATGAACACAGGATCCCCAAGAATGTCCCTCCAAACCTCCGGTCCTCCTTTTACCAAAGCTCTCACAACCTTCATCTGGGAGAAAGCTATTATTATTATTATTATTATTATTAAAGCTTTTTATTTACAAAACATATGCATCGGTAATTTTTCAACATTGACTTTTGCAAAACTTTCTGTTCCAATTTTTTTCCTCTTTCCAACCACCCCCTCCCCTACATGGCAGGTAGTCCAATATATGTTAAAATGCATGTTAAATCCAATATATATATACATATTTACACAGTTATCTTGCTGCACAAGAAAAATTGGATCAAGAAGGGAAAAAAAAACTGATAAAGAAAACAAAATACAAGCAAACATCAGTAGAAAGAATGAGAATGCTATGTTGTGAACCACATTCAGTTCCCATGATCCTCTCTCTCTGAGTGTAGATGGCTCTCTTCATTACCAAACAAGTGAAACTTGTTTGAATCTTCTCGTTCTTAAAGAGAGCCTCGTCCATCAGAACTGATCATATAGTCTTCTTGTTGCTGTATATAATGATCTTCTGGTTCTGCTCATTTCACTTAGCATCAATTCATGCAAGTCTCTCCAAGCCTCTCTAAAATCATCCTGTTGATCATTTCTCACAGAACAATAATATTTCATAACATTCATATACCATAACTTATTCAGCCATTATCCAACTAATGAGCATTCACTTGTTTTTCAGTTTCTTGACGCTACAAAAAGGGCTGCCACAAACATTTTTGTATATGTGGGTCCTTTTCCTTCCTTTAAAATCTTTTTGGGATATAATTCCAGTAGAAACACAACTGGGTCAAAGGGCATGCCCAGTTTGATAACTTTTTGAGCATAGTAGAAAAACAACTTTTGAGGAAAAGAGACCAGACAGTCCCACCAAATGCTAACCACTCACAGGGGAGACAAAGTTTCCTGAAGGCAAAATAGGAGATAGCATGCACCACAAAGCGAATCAACCACTATATCCCTCAATATCTGATGGATACATCTTGGGTCCCTGAATCCAAGAGTCTTGGAAATAGCAATGTATCTTGGAAAGTGATCCCAGTAGAGATTCAGCCTGCCAAGTGCTCTTGCAGGTACTACACCACAGCTACTGAAAACTCAGAAAAGAAAGTCCTTGCTACTGTTGATAAAGCTGTGATTTCTTCCAACTATTCTGGAAAGCAATTTGGAGGTACCTCCAACAGCTATTAAACTGTGTAAGAAAGAACAAGGAAAAAAACTAATTAGTAATCATTTCACAAAAATTTATTAAGCTATTAGGTTTCAAGTCTTGTATTAGGTACTGGGGACGCAAATAAAATAAATGAAACAACTCCTACTGGTTAATGATCTTACAAAGGGGAAACTCTTTAACAGGATTGTAGAAAAAACTGAGCAAATTATGAACAAAGATTTAAGGGATCATGATGAGGAAAGGATAAGATTCAAATACTATCTAGGAAGACTTATATGAACTGATACAGAGTAAAGTACAACCAATAAAACTTTCCACATCATGCCTAATTACATCTTATGAAAGAATACAACTTTGAAAAACTTAAGAACCCAGTATCAAAGAAGACAGTGAATTATATTTTCTACCTCTTGACAAAGAAGTGAATGACTAAAGATCATTCAGCTTAAATGCAACATGAAACTTAGTCACAGCCAATGTGTGGGTCTGTTGTACTTTGCTCTAATTATTTGTTGCAAGGTAGAGTAGAATAGGGGATTGCTAAGAGTTATGGAAGGGAGGATAGCAGTAATGATACTGAAAAAAAGAAAAGAAAAGAACATCAATGAAACAAAAAGTACAGCAAGAGCATAACGAGTCACACAAAAGCAGGAGCATAGTCAAGGTGGCATTGGAGAGAGTGCAGGACTTAAAGTCAAGAGGACCTTAGTTCAAATCCTTTTTCATTCAGTAAAGCTTTGTGATCCTCAGCAAGTCATTTAATTGGTCTTAGCCCTCATCTGTAAAATAGCTTTTATTATTAGGATTGTTGTGAGCATTAAATGAAATTATTTCTATACTTTGCAAACCTCAAAGAGATATGTAAATCTTAGCTATATTTATTAATTATTATTAAAAATAAGACTGTGTTAGAATTGGTGTGTTAAATTTATTATATGCTTAAAAATCTGTGTATAATAGAAATTTATTCATAAATAATTATTTTTTCTGCTTTTTTTTGCATATGGGAATGATTGGATCTGTTGATGTTTGCCAAGTTCAAATTAATAAAAAAAGGAAAAATCATAAAAGAAGAAAGAATCTTTGTACCAAGAGACCTGCTTCTCTTGAACTGAATATTATTGCAATTTTTGTAAACACAGAGATTTCTCCAATATTTTGGGGATATACAATAGTGAAATTGACATAAATTTCATAGATAAGTGGGAAACAATAATATTAGCTAAGCATTCTTTATTGTTTCCAAATACTTTGATCAATACCATGGGAAATGGTTAATTGTTGAGACAGAATAATAGAGCCTTTGCTTTAACAAGTTATGGTTTTCCAATTGGGTTATACATACATATATACATATACATACACATTATATATATATATTCAACTATATACACCTAAACATATATGTATATATTTCATACGTGTGTGTGCATTCTTTATCAAGTAATATACATTTATGTCCATAAGGAAGACTGGTTTTGAAGTTAAGAAAATTCTAAGTAGCAAGTCCATTATAAATAAGGGATGTAGGATAACAGAAGCCAATTATCATGGAAAGAATTGTTTTGTTGGCCCTATGTCAACAGGGTACATAAAGCTGGTCACAGCCAATGTGTGGGTCTGTTGTACTTTGCTCTAATTATTTGTTGCAAATGGCTGAAATGAAAAGATAGGATTGGGGGCAGAGTAGACCAAGGTGAGCAGTGAGAAATCATTCTTGCCCTTTGCCTTAAATTTTAGCTGGCTTTTACTATAAGCTGCTGCGGGGGCTGGGATTTGGTCGGGGGTCTTTAGGATTTAGCATAACATCATGAGTAAGTAGGCACATACATTTTGATAGTGATAAAAGCAATAATGATTGTTCTCCTTATGTTGTAATACTAATATGAGAATGTCCCAATACTGGGTTGAGAAACATCTTTCTTTTGATATATTTTTTTCACTTAAAAAAAGAATTCGACAAAATCATTTGGGTACTTTGGGTTATAAAGATCATGTTTAATAACTATTTCATCAAGTTATTTCTGTTTCCTTTTTAGGCCTTGATCACATAACCTAACATTAGATGGATGGAATGTTTTACGATCTCTTTCACCTATTACCCCACAGTACTATGTGAAAGCAATGTGTTTCTCTTGGACTTTCCTGTCCCTTAGCTAAACATGTTCCATTGAATCATGATCAGGGGAGTTGGGATTGGAAATGAGATTCAATATAAAAACAATCAGAAGTCATTGTAGATTTTTATTGAGGACATAATTTCACCCAGATGACAAGTATCTCCTTCTTCATCCCTTTAGTCCTTTTTGATTGTCTTAGATTTGTGGGAATATAGCAAGCCTGCTGTGGTAACAGCTCTAAGTTTCGGCAATCTGACCTGGTTGCATCCTCCCTTCCATTCTTCCTACAGGATCCCCCTGCTTACTTACTGGCTCTTTTCTTCACCTTTGCAATACCATCCTTCTCTGTAATGATAAAAAAAAAAAAAAAAGAAAATGTCAACACCAACAAGTGTGGTGTGGAGGAAAAATGCACCCAAAGACCGATGACCAAGCTCTACCATTGATTACCTGGGTGATTTTGGCCAAGTCACTCACTCTGAGCCTCAATTTCTTCCCTTGCAAAATGATGATCGAGTACTTGTATGTTCCCTTAATGATAAAATGAAGGACTAGGAACTAAATTATTAGATTCCTTCTAGGTCTAAATCCTATTCATCATTTATTAAGCAGGTATTAAGTACCTGTTATATGTCAGCCACTATACTAAGTCCTTTGGAGACCAAGACAAAATGGAAAAAGTCTCTGCCCTACATTTCTTTAAAAAAGGAAAAGGACACATATGTGTAAAAATATTTATAGCAGCCCTTTTTGTGATGGCAAATATTGGAAATTGAGGGGATAACCATCAAGTGGGGAATGGCTGAACAAGCAGTGCTTATGAATGTAATGGAATACTATTGTGTAATAAAAAGATGAATAGGCAGATTTCAGAAAAACCTGGAAAGACTTTAATCAACTGATGCAAAGTGATATCAGTTCTTTATAAATGCATTTTTAAATCCTTTGTACTTGTGATATTGAGAAGAGTGGAGTCAGTCATAGTTTATCATCACACAGTGTTATTGACACTGTGTACAATGTTTTCCTAGTTATGATATGTTCAGAATTCAGATTGAAGCATACCTTCTTCACTTTATTATTTTTTTTGATCTATTTCTTCTTTCAGAACTGAAAAGGCAAATCTTTTCATATCCTATATATACAACATAATACATTTGGCCTCAAGAACAGCTGGAGTAAGGATAAGTAAAAGTCCTTGGTCTTCAGGGGGAGAAGTGAACTGCCATAAGCTCACCATCACCCTCCCTTCTTCTGATCCTGCTGGCAAGTGAAGTTCTCTTGCCTCTCTCACTCCATCCCCTAATCCTTCCCTACAATTCTTTTAACCCCAAACATTGAACCAGCATTGAGTGAGAGAAGAGCAATTCCAAACATATGCTAATAGTCATTGTCCAATAGATAATTAGCCTTAAGTGCTCAGTTGTCTGATTCAAGTGCACCTATTCAGAGTTTCAGCCCTTTACAAGAACTGTGACTGATATGGAAATATGTTTTATATTATAGTACATGTATAATCTATGTCAAATTACTTACTATTTTAGCAAGAGGAGGGGGCAGAGAAAGAGAAAAATTTGGGGACTCAAAATCTTGTAAAAATGAATGTTAAAAAATGTCTTGACATGTAATTGGGAAAAAATACTATTTTAAAAAATTTAAATTCTATTAAGGGAAACAATGTTCACACAGAGGAGTAAAGACAAAGTAATTTTGGCAGGGGTGAGAACATCAGCAACCTTAGGATCAAAGGAGATCCTATATAATGAGGCCACCTTTGAAGGAAGTTAATCCTTTTCTAAGCAAGAGTTGACAAGGAAGTGAAGTCTAGGCATAAAGATGGAAAGGAAAATGCTGAAAATATGAGTTATTACTATTATTGCTCATTTTTTTCTGATTTCTATTACTCTTAAGAAAAGAAACAGAAAAGAAAAGCAATCACTATTTAAATAAGGTAGAAGAGATTCTGTTCAAAGATTAGTTAGACCAGAAAACTCCTAGAGTCTCTTCCAGATCTGTGGCCTTTAAAGAAAAATTCATGTATAAATATATAGAACTATTTTCATTCTATTGTATTTCAAATAACATCTCTTTTTGTGTGTGTGTGTTGTCCTCCCTGCATTAGACTGTAAACCCCTTGAGGAGACAAGCAATTTTTGTTTGTATTTGTATTACCAATGATTAGCACAGTTCTTGGAACATAGTAAGGACTTATTAAAAGTTTTCTCTATTTATTAGATGGTGCTGTAGATAGAGCACTGGACCTGGAATCAGGAAGACCTGAATTCAAATCCAGCACTTATTATCTATGTGACTCTGCTTTCCTCAGTTTCCTTATCTACAAAGTGGGAAAAAAAAATACTAGTTAATACCTCTTAGGGTTTTTGTGAGGATCAATCGAGATAATAAATTGAGGTAATAGTACTTAGTAAGTGGCTGGCACACAGTAAATCCCATATAAATATTAACAATCTGAAGGTTTTTTTGTTTTGTTTTGTTTGAGTTACTTTCAATTCAAGACCTTAGAGAGGGGAAAAAAAGACCCTTCTTAGGGATGTAAATGTGACGGGGAAGAGTGAGCTGCAAAGAAGTTTCTCTGATTTCCCCACAATCTCTTTCCTAACAACCTAACAACTCTTTCCTAACTTTTCCTAACAAGGTTTTGACCTTCCCTACCAGTCCCATTTCAACGTCTAAGAATTGGACTACATCTCCCAGAAGGCCATGCTCTCACAACTCACAAATTTAAATCCGATTCTGAGTCAGGCTCAGATCCAGTCTGGGAGTAGCAGAGAAAGCAGACGGCCTGGAACCTGAGAGAAGTGAGAGTTACAACAGCAGGAGCAGCAGGTTGGAAAAATGATAGGCATCTTCGTGCTGCTCACCTCCTTCTTTTCCTTCCTGTACATGGCATTTCCCTACATCAGGTCTGTGTTCATTCATTGGCTCATTAAAAACTTTATTTACTCCTGAATCAGGGACCCACTTCTGCTGAGAAAGGAAAAAGTGATGGGGACCGACTGGGGGAAATGAGCGGGAGCAGCAACAGCAGGAAGGCAGTGGTTATAGCTTTCACCCTGAAAGATGAGAAAGGAGGTCAAGCCAATTTGCCAAGTGGATCATGCTGTGGAGAAGGGATGATTTTGCTTCAGCTGAAGCATAATAAATTCTGTTCCAGCCTTTTATTTTTACTCTGTATATGTCTCTCTGTGTCAAATGGGTTTCTTGTAAACAATGTATTGTACGGTTCTGTTTTTTAATCCACTATGCTATTCACTTCTGTGTTATGGGAGAGCACATCTCATTCACATTCAGTTATGATTACCAGCTCTACATTTCCCTTCAGAGGATGGGTGATTTTGAATCCTTCGGGGACTGGCAAGAAGAATGAATGATTACCTTAGTAGATAACTTGCTATTGGAATCTAACTGTTTTGATTATTCTTAAGATATGGCTGCCTCCCTGTCTACTAAACATTCCTAGTCCAGATGGCATTATGGAATGACATGGGTCATGAGTGCTGAAGGATTAATTAATTCATGCTTAGGGGAATTCTGGGAAATAAATGAATAAACTGGTTTCCTTTGAAAGTCCCATATCTTACAGACCTCGTTTCTCATTCTGTTTTGTGATTTCTGTGGTTAGACTTTTGTAAATGTCAAGAATTGCTAAGGAAAATCTGAGAATTGTCAATAATCGAAAAATTGGAAGAACAGTCACATCCTCTTAGGCCCGTGTTCCTCTTCTTTCATTCAAATCATGATTTGGCAGCTATGGTAGTAAGGAAGAGCTCTAGGCTCAAGAGTTTTGTCTGTTGTTAACAAGTATTTAAGTGCTGGGATTAATAATAGAATAGAAGCATTGTACCTCAGATGGCTCTCTTCCTATACCTATGGAGATGTAGAGAGGTGACTGCAGCTGAGTATTCCTATAGCAGATGACGAGCGTCTGCTCAGAATTTGTCCAGTGGTCTTAGGTAGACTAGTTTATTAAATTAAGTCTTGTTAAAAGCATATTATACTTAGTATGATGTGTATTATTTATAGGGTATTGATAAAGTAAGGAACCTACTTTTAAAGGACCATTAAAACAAACTTGTAAATATCCTGGCCATATGTCCTTTAAGGTCACTTTGAACTCTTAAGTTCCTGTGACTCTATGTCCCCTGCTATGTCATGGACTTGTTTTTGAGTTTTCACAGTCTTTATTGCTAGTCAGGAAACTTTCTTCTGATTTGGCTTAAAAATTTTAAAAATAAATATTTTTAATATCAATCAGTATAAGCATTCAAATACAGGAACAATAGCAAAAGAAAAATAGGCACAAAACAAATCAAAACAAAGTCTTTTTATCCTCTTTGCTCAGATGATTATCCCTTGCTCATAGGCATACATCACCTTCTAACAGGGAATTCTATCGGATTGCCTCCCTAAGCCAAAAATAATCTGTTGACCTCAAAAAAAATTAAGGTTAAGAAGCATGTTCTCTATGTCTTCAAATTGCATAGAGAAAGAATGGAAAAAATCTGTAATTATTTCTTATGCAAGTCAGATAGGAATTGGGAAAGAAAATGAGATTTATTAACTTTTCCTGTGTATCTATAGAAAGTATTTTGCTGGTGGAGTTTGCACATCAACTGTGCAGCTTCCTGGAAAGGTAGTTGTGGTCACTGGAGCCAACACGGGCATTGGGAAGGAGACGGCCAAAGAGCTTGCTCGTAGAGGTAAGCCCATGTTTTTCTTCCTGATACTGTCATCCAATTTGTCCCATTTCACATGTCTTTGCTGTTAGTTCTCCAGTTTTAGGCATATGGCCAGAAGTTCAAGAACATCTTTAGCAAGTATCCTCATTTGTAAGATACAAGGGCCTGAGCTAAACTAGTGGTTCTCAACATTTTTTGTACTGCAAGACCCTTTCAACCAAAAACATGTATTGTGAATTCCCACGGTAATTTGATATATTTCTCAAAAAATTCTTGATAATTATTTACTGTTTTATGGCACCATTAAATAATTTTTAGCTCAAATTCCATAGACTTGAAGTTTCAAACACTGGACCTGAGTCACATTGTAAACCTCTCTTTCCCTGTTTCCTCTTCTTACTATGTGACAGATATAATTATTAATATATCTATAAAGTTTTACTATCTTTTATTAGAAAAACTGCATGCATACATTCAACACTGCATTTTTTCTCTCCATCTCATTAATGTCACATACAAGGGAATATACACCTATGTTAACAGTTCTAAGTGCACAAGTTCCTGAAAATCCGAAAATTGTCACAATTATGTTGAAGAATGTAGCCCACTTATTTTTTATGAAAGTGCTCAGCTCCGGATACCTCCTCATTGGCTACCTTCCAAATCTCATGCAAGAATTTGAACCCAGAGACGCAAGTAAATGGTTCTTTTCCTCTTTCCTTTGCTCAGGAGCCAGAGTATATATTGCCTGCCGGGATGTACTAAAAGGAGAGTCGGCAGCCAGTGAGATTCGGGCTGCAACAAAGAACCAGCAGGTGTTCGTCAGGAAGCTGGACTTGTCTGACACCAAGTCAATCCGAGCCTTTGCCGAAGGATTCCTTGCAGGTGATGGGGGAGCAGGGAGGCTAGAGAAGAAAGAACACAGGTTGTAGGAGTAGCTCTTCCACCCAGAGCGCTTCTCCTTGCATCAGCATCCCAGACCTCAACCAACTGGTTCTGCTACAAGAACCTGCAGGACAGGGACTGGAAGGAAGCAAAGGGAAGGGCAGCTAGACAAACTGGGTGGGGCACTTATTTTCCTCTAGTCTCAGCTGTGAGAATATGAGAAGTGCTAGGCTCCTTGCCGGGGCTTGAATTATAACATCAAGGTGTGGAACCAATGTTGCAGAATCCCTACATTGTCCTTTATTGTTTGATGGTCAGTGAGCCAACGACATTTTGTGGCCATCGGCACACTAGGTGGGGCGTATCGGCTGGTGCTGCACTTTGGAGTCAAGGAAGAGGGATAAGCAGCTTTTGCCTGCTATTTAGAAAGATATTTAGAAAGCTTAGGATGGAACACCATCCTAGATAAAGCGCACTCTACAGGATGTGCATTTGGTTACTGTAGGGAAGGTTATACATAATGTTTGTAACTGCCAACATGCACACTTTCATGCTTTCCATTGTGTATTAGATGCAATTAGATGGTAAGCTCCTTGGTAAGTTCCAGGGATTGTTTTTCTTTTTATTATCTTAATTTTTAAATTATTTTTAATTAAATTAAATTTAATAAAATTAAAACAATTCAAATAACAAATAATTATAATTGTATTAATTATTATTATTAAACTTATTATCATATCTAGGACTTAGCATAGTGCCTGGCACATAGTGGGTGCTTAATGTTTATTGGATTAGATTGGATTGGATTGAGTGAATCTGCTAGGTGCAATCATGGGTAAAGGCCCAGGGCAGGTACCCAGGATCTTAATAATTGGGACTGTGGCAAGCTCATTCTTTTTTTGTTGTGTTTTGCCAGAGGAAAAGCAGCTCCACATACTGATTAACAACGCAGGGGTGATGATGTGTCCCTACTCCAAAACAGTTGATGGCTTTGAGACACAGTTTGGAGTCAACCACTTGGGTAAGTAGTTTATCCATGCTGAATGCTGACCCATTCATGCTCTTCCTGTTCTCAGTCTCACTTCCAGAGAATGAAGCCATTTATGTCACCTTCCTTTGATTTAGGAATATCTAGCCCAAATTCAGGGTTCCATAGTATTCTCTTTTCTTGTATGGACAATACTAAGGGTTTAGAACCATGATAACGTGATAGAGCATCTGGCAAAATTCTTGCTCCCAAATGCTAGGATTGTACTCTGGGACACACAGAACATTTTTATTAGCACAAATGTGCAGTTTTGTATATTGAACACACAGACTGGGAGTAATTGTCACTCTTCCCATGTTCCTACAAATTAAGATTTATCCTATGGACAAACCTGAACCCACTGGGGAATACACCAAGACAAATTACCTTCAGACTGGCCAGGAATCTTCACATGATCTTCAAAAAGGCATTATTTTCCATACATTAATGTCATTCTCTAAATCATTCTCCCTCATCATCACACTGATATTCTACTCATTTTTGGTACTCATTCAATAACTGTTCCATACTCAACACAAATAATCAGGGGGCAACTCCCTAATATGTCTGTTCTACCAATTAATTACCAGAATTAGAAGAATATGGTTGCTACTTTTTGTGGCCTCAGGATAGCTCTGGTTATAAGCATTTGTGTGTTTAATGCCCCTCCCTGTTGTTCATATAGGTATGCCCCCAAACCAAGATATGGCAGATTGAACCAGGGGCACAATAAATTGTTCAAACTGATATCAAGCAGATTGATTAGTGCTGATTCATCTCTCTTCCCTGATCTCTCATTTAAAATGGAATTTTCTTCCCATATAAACCAGAATTTCAGGAGATACTGGGGTGAATGGTGTCAGTCTAGTGTGGGGGTGGCTCTAGAACAGGACATATTGAGCAAGGTTAGGTCTGGGAAAAAAGATGTGGCTAAAAGAATCAGGCAGAGGCACTAGAGAGAGACTCAAAGCTTGAGAAATTTGGGGAGCATTCACAGGTTGGAAAGCCAAATGGGAAAAAAAGTGAAGGCTATTGGGCTATAGCAGTGGGGAAACTCCTGGAAAGAAGGTTAGATTTGGAGAGAGGGCCCTTAGGCTTGAACCCCAGTCATGTTATCTGATGGAGCAGCAGGTGGTGCGTGCAGTGGACAGAGTGCCATGTCTAATCAGGAAGATTCATCTTCCTGAGTTGGCATTTGCCCTCAGAACTGGCTATGTGATTCTGGATAAGACATTTAATCCTGTTTGTATTGGTTTCTTCATCTGTCAAATGAGCTGGTCAAGGAAATGGCCAATCATTCTAGTATCTCTAACAAGAAAACCTCAAATGGGTCATGAAGAGTGACTTGACAGTTTGTACTTGTTACCTATGTGGACTCAGGCAAGCCTCTGGGCCTATTTCCTTATGAGGGGGTTGAACTGGATGATATCTCAGATCACTTCCAATTCTCAGTCTGGTAGTCCTCCAAGGCTTTTGCCCTCTTTTCTCCTTCTTGCCTATGGCTTGGATTCACATAGATGTAATCATGGCCTAATAGCAAAGGCTATTAGTGTTCTCTGCTCCTAATTGGGCAGGAGCAGAGACTGGAATTATCAAGAGATAATTACAAAGAGAGGTAAGACAAATAAAGAAATTGCCCGTCCTTCCTTTTGTTCATGGTACATGTGGTAAAAATTCCTTTATGGACTCATTTTCTAATCTCGTCTCTTAACAATGGGGCAGAGTTGAGATAGCTTCAGCAGATAGTCAGGAGAATTTGAGTTCAAGGCCAGCCTCAGATCCTTGATATAGCTATATGATCCTGTGCAAGTCATTTAACCCTAATTACCTTGCAAAAAACCACAGTGAGTCAGAGGAGCAAGAATGATTTCTTCACAATATCCTATGAGATAGTTATAGTATCGGCCCCATTTTATAGATGAGGAAACTTGGATCAGGTTGAAGTGACTTCAACTAATTAATCAGTCAATCAATAAACATTTATTAAGTACTTACTGTTTGCCAGGGATGGGTTAATATTAAGTGATTGAGATACACAGATAAAAATGAAATGAATTTCAGCTGGAAGAAACAATATACATACATATATAATTACATATAAATAGCTGCACTAGCAGCTAGGGGGAGGGAGAGAGGATGGGTAAGGGTGAAAATAAATAAAATTTTAATGTAGAATATAGTCTAGAGATTTAAGAGATGGTGGTGGTGAGGAGGGAGTATTCCAGGCATAGGGGATAGCCAGTACAAAAGTATGGAGTTGGGAAACAGCAAGCAAGGTAGTAATTTCTAATAAAATTGGAAAGATCATACCAAAGCATACATATAAGCATTTATTAAGTGCCTAATAGTTGCTAACTACTGTGCAAATTCTTGTTATTATGGACCATGTAAGTATGTATAAACATAGACAGAATGAATTAAAAATGAATGGTTATGGAGAGAGGGGGAAGATTTGGGGAAATCAGGAGGGTTTCAAGTAGAAGATGGGGTTTAAGCAATAAGGATTATATGAAGCAGAGATGAGTAGTGAGGGCATTCTAAGTCTGAGAACTTGCCAATACAAAGGCTTGGAGATAGGAGATGACAGTGTCACATGTGAGGAAAAGAGAGAAAATCAGATTAGCTGGACTGCAGGATATGAGAAACAGAGAAAAACATAGTGAGACTAGGAAAACGGGTTGGGGCACATTGTTAAGGATTCTGTAAGGCATTCATGGAAATTTGTATTTTGTCCTAAAAACAATAGGAAGGCATTAAAGTTTATTAAGTTAAGAAATGCCATGGTCAGATTATCATGCTTAAGAAAAATCATTTTGGCAGCTGTGTGAAGGATAGAGCAGAGTGAGGACAGATTTGGCTCAAAGGTTTGTTGATAAATGTTTAACAACCAGTTCTTCAGGAAAACAAAATAAAACAAAACAAAATGTTTAAATGTATCCATTTAACTTTAAACTGTGTTTTCTGATTTGTGGTTTAAGTGCTCACACTGAAAATTTAACAACTAGTTCAAGTTAGCTCCAACCTACCTTGAATTTGAGGTAGGGTGATTGTACAATTGATAAATGTCAGAGTCAGGATTTGAACCTGGTTCTCTCCTGGCTCAATGTTCAGCATTCTTTTCATTCTAAAGTAGAGCTAGTCAATTCCTCTTCTTATTTCCTATTTTTGGACAGTTGCTTTCATTTTCATAGTTTTCTCCATCATTCTAACCCTCTATTCTGTTCACAGGTCACTTTCTTCTGACTCACCTGCTTTTGGAGAGGCTAAAAGAGTCAGCTCCGTCCCGTATAGTGAACTTATCTTCTGTGATTCATCATTTTGGTAGCATTTACTTCCGTGACCTACAAGGGGAAAAATATTACAATCGTGCCTTTGCTTACTGCCACAGCAAGCTGGCCAATGTGCTTTTTACCCGTGAATTGGCTTATCGGCTAAAAGGTGAGTTTTGGGGCAGCTAGGCTGTGTAGTGGATAGAGCACCAGCCCTGAAGTCAGGAGGATCTGAGTTCAAATCTGTCTCAGACACTTAATACTTCCTAGCTGTGTGACCCTGGGCA
Source organism: Antechinus flavipes (assembly GCF_016432865.1). Lineage (NCBI taxonomy): Eukaryota > Metazoa > Chordata > Mammalia > Dasyuromorphia > Dasyuridae > Antechinus > Antechinus flavipes. Next base: position 339,882,968 of record NC_067399.1, read on the forward strand.
AGTCACTTAATCCCAATTGCCCCAGGAAAAAAATAAAGGTGAGTCTGGAGCTGAGAAATGGGGGCACAGATTTAAGTTTAAGGAAAAATAGTGGGAATAAGGATCAGAAAAAGTAAGAAAGACCCTCAATGAGAGCTCCTCATTCCAATCAAGTCAGAGGTCTATATGTTGCCCTACTCTCTCAGAACAACCCTCCCCATGTTACCCTCACTTTACCCCAGTGCTCAAGAAAGAAGAAAAGAAAACCATGCTAACTAAGGGATTTATAAATATGATCTCATTTGATCCTTGCAAAAAATCTGAGAAGTGCTAATATTATCCCCATTGTGAAAACTGAGGAAAATCAGATTAAGTGATTTCCCCACACAGCTAGTAAGTGTCTGAGGCTGGATTTACACTCAGATCTACTTCCATCCATCCTACCACCTGCATTCCAATTGATTGTAGGACAGAGCCAGTGATTCTATTTGGTAGAAGGAAGAGATTATTTATCAGTTTATATCCAATGGGAGATGGCTTCTATCAAACCCTGTCATAATTCAAGTGCATCAAATGGGAGCTATAGACTTATTCTGCGAATCCTTCTCCAGTATAATCCCTGTCCTTTGTGTCATAGGAACTGGTGTCACCACATATGCAGTCCATCCAGGCATTGTCCAATCTGAATTGATGCGTCACTCATTCCTCCTGTGTTTGTTGTGGCGTCTGTTTACCCCTTTTGTGAAGTCAACTCAACAAGGAGCTCAAACCAGCCTCCACTGTGCTTTGGCTGAGGGTATTGAGTCTGAGAGTGGCAGATATTTCAGGTGCGTATTAGCCTGATTCTCTGTTTGTATGGAGGAAATGAAGTCTCTAAACTCTGGAGAAGAAATTACAGTCTTTGGCACAGCAGAAAGAATACTAGATTTGATGTCACAGGAGCTCAGCCATTTGCTAATACTTATGTGAGACAAGTCATTTGTCTTTTTTAGTATGGAACTAGTGTGGGGTCCCAAATTGTCCAATCTACAATAAAAGTAAAACTCTAAGTCAATAGTTCTTTATTAAAGGATCCATGGCCCCCTCTAATGAAGAAGACCTTTGATCTTCCTCACAATCTGAGATGCTTCCTTTCTTTAAAGCCTTAGTTTTATAGTGTTTGATCCCCAAATGATACAGAAAACACAATTAAGTCTCATTGACTATTTGACTTTTCAGGAGAATCTTCAGCTCATGTGTGATGGTGGAGGATATCCAAATATGGACAGGGTTGACTGTCTCTCATTGGTCTTACATTGGGCAATAGATGGGGGGAAAAGATTCACAGGCAGCTCCATATAGGGTCACCCATTGGTCAAGTACTCAGAGGACCCATTGGTCCAATACTCACAGAACCTGCTATAGGGCTTGTTCCTTAGAAAATTAGTGACAAAGGTAGAAGTATAATTCAAAAATAGCTAGGGTACTTTCCATGCCATTGAATCACCATCTGCCACATTGGGCTTAATATTTTATTCATCAGGCAGTGGTTAAGCAAGTGGATTTACTAGATGGACTAACTGCATATCAGTAGACAAGTATAACAGAAATAATCATTGCCCTCAAACTCAACTAAATAATACTAATTGGAAATAAATTAGGGGACTAAATTAATCATTTCCCACACTGAAGGTTCCTTCTAGTACTAGTAGTGAAAAGGAGAGGATGTGTTAGGCTGGTGGCTAGGGGTTGGGACAAACATTATGCTGTTATTCTGTAAAAAAAAAAAATTGGAAATGTGAATAGTTCACAGAATGAAGTTCTTTTATGAGTGTTCATCTTTGTTGCTCAGCCTTGTAGCTTGCTAACAGGTGCCAGGAAGTGGAATATTTTTTAGATATGTTATAACTACAATTTTGCTTCTTCCTTCTCTTTTACTCCTCGATTCTTGTTAAAAATGGAAATTGAGAAGCAGAAATCAAGATAGTTTGCATAAAAGTAACAGATTTGTTGTTTATGCTTTAGTCATGTTTTAGTCGGGTCCAACTCTTCATGTGTCCATTTGGGACTTTCTTGGCAAAATTACTGGAGTAATCTGCCATTTCCTTCTCTAGCTTATTTTATAAATGAGGAAACTGAAGCAAAAAGGGTTAAGTGACTTGTTCAGGGTCACACAGCTGGTAAGTGTCTGAAGTCAAATTTAAATTCTTATGCTACACTTTGCACTCTTTCCATTGTCTCACATAGCTGCTCCATAATTAAGGGCAAATATTTGCAAATTTCAAATTCTACACATTTGAAGTTAGACTAGAATCCCTATGCTTTTCTCCTTCTGTAGAATGGGTAGTATCACTCATCTCATCCTATGCTAAGTGCCAGTTCATGTTTCCAAAAGCATATGATGGAAAGTCCAGATCCTCTTTGTCCTTCCCCTTCAACCTTGGGATTCTCTGTTAGTTTCTTTCCTAAATTGTTTAATCCAGCCTAATACAAAGCACTGAATGTAGGTCAGTTATAGCAGCTTAGATCTAGGACTAAAAGGAAACTTGAAGGACATCTGCTGTATCATTCTGGGAAGATCAGATCTGAGAATCTAGAGACCACAAACTTCTAAATTTTTAGACCTTCATAATAAGCCAGACAAGTGTCTAACCATTCAGCCAAATACTAAAAGAAAGGTTTTACGAGTCCAGAGCCACTGTTCTTTCAGGTCCATTTTGATAGCAGTTGACCTTGCCAAGAATAGTACTGTCCATCAAGGACATAGAAAATGGAAATCTCATAGGATATTTGTCTGGCTTGGGCTCCAGAAACTGGAGCTCCACACTTCTCTCCCATATTCTAAACATCTTCCTCTCTTCCTTAGTGATTGCAGGAAAGCGTGGGTGTCCCCAAAGGGTCGCAACAACAAAACGGCCAAGCGCTTATGGGAGGTCAGCTGTGAACTCCTGGGCATTTAGTGGAAATACATCGTGGCAGAAGAGAAGTGACTTTATACTCTTAACCTGGACTAACTGAGCCCATACAGCCAAAGGAGAAGACACACTGAAGGATCAGCTGCTGCCTGTAGACACATTCCTCCTCTATTTTACCTCCATTACCTGTCTGAGAACCTTGTCCTACCTTTGCCCTCCTACCAGCTTGGATCATTTGGATAGACATTCACATTTACACAATCTTCTTATCAAAGAGTATGGTGAGTAGTGCATGTGCATTGTTGGCTTAAGCCTAAAGGGCAGGCCCCAACTCACAAAAGGCAGCACTGAAAGGCTTCTGAGGAAGGTAACATTGCTTTACCCATCATCATACCTGGTTCCAGCTGGTTAGTCTTCCATTTTAGAAGCACTTTTTACTTGACCTCAGAGAAACTGAAAAGGGCCTAGAGTTACCCTGACCAATCCTTCTTATCTTTAGAAAACCAATCCTTGTCAATGATGTCAGGATACCCTCTGGAAAATCCTCCCTAAATCTGGACTCTCCTTCGGCCATTTCCTCTGAGCCACCTTGCTTTGCTGCTGTAAAGACAGTCTTTCTCATCTCTAAGCATGGGGACAGTTTCCTTTTGTAAGTTTTTGTTTGTTTGTTCTCCTTAATTTTTTGGAGAAAATAAAGACCAAATAAATTCTTCATCTCTGCTTTTCTGTTCTGGGCTCTCAGAATAATAAGATCATGGAAAAAAGGTTGTTTTGGGGAGTTCAGTAATTCTGACTTCATTTATGGCCTTACATATAACCTACAACTTTCTTTTTATTTTGCCCTGAGAACTGTGATTTCATCCATCTAGAGTTATGAGGAAACCAACTCCCTCCATCAGTGCAGACTCAGTATTTGCTTTGCTATCTGTAGTTTGGGGAGTTGACTAGGGACACTGAGAAGTGACTTGCCTCGAGTTAGATAGCATGTTTCAGAGTCAAGACTTGAAAACTAATCCCCCCACTATTCTTAACATGATTAACATGGGAGCCCATAGACTCCCAGGAGAACTGGTGTATGTACAGATCCACACTAGTGCCCTCTCATCACCTGTAGATCTTTGAGGTCCTGTCAAGCCTTAATGATTGATGATTCAGAGTATGAACCATGTTGGCAGTGACCTAAATCACACAACTACGGAGTAAGACCAGAGAATTTGGTTAGATAGCACAGGTTACTTGGTAGAACAGCTGTAAGACAGTCAAAACGCAGATATTTCCCTAATCTCAATTATCTAAAATTTCATGATGGCTCAGGTTCAAATTTGACCTGATCCCTATTTCCTATTTCTATAGACAAGAGGTTAGAAAGAAAGAAGATGCTATAATCCCATAAGGGGGTGACCAATCATATTATTCTGGGAAGACTGAATCTGAGAATCTAGAGGCCACAGACTTCCGAATTAGTATTTTTCTAGACCTTCATAATAATCCAGATGATACTAGTGTCTAACTGCTCAGCCAAGTACTAAAAGGAAGCCACATTGTCCTGACTCCAACCTAGAGATGATTCCTTGGACATCTTGTTCATGAAAGTGATTTGGTTCCTCTGCTAAAATGCCATTGGGAGTTCTTTAGAACCTCTTATGCTATAAAAGAGAAGATTGGGCATTCCCCATAACAGGATGGGGATTGGCTAGATCAAGATGTGATGATTTTGCTCAGATAGAGCATGTTCAGATCAAGGGAACCTTTGATATGGGCTAAGTATACTAGAAATAGTTGTGTAGGGATAAGGAAAGACAAGAAAAAGGTAAAGGGAAAAACAGAAGTGTTGGATTGGAGGCAGAGCTGGTAAGAAATGATGATGAACAAAGCACAAGCAGACCTGGACAGAAGATGTCTAGAATATATAATCTGGAGTTCTGGGATTAAGGTAGAACCTGGGAACAAAATTTAAGAGCAGAAAGAAAATAGAGAACACATAAAGAAAAGAGTATACTATGGGACAGTTGTAGAGAGATACTATTTGCAAGCCATTCTCCAGTTGATAAATGGTCAAAGGATATGAACAGACAATTCTCAGATGAAGAAATTAAAACTATTTCTAGACATATGAAAATATGCCCCAAATCATTATTAATCAGAGAAATGCAAATTAAGACAACTCTGAGATACCACTACACACCTGTCAGATTGGCTAGAGTGACAGGGAAAGATAATGGGGAATGTTGGAGAGGCTGTGGGAAAACAGGGACACTGATACATTGTTGGTGGAATTGTGAACACATTCAGCCATTCTGGAGAGCAATTTGGAACTATTCTCAAAAAGCTATCAAACTGTGCATACCCTTTAATCTAGCAATGTTTCTACTGGGCTTATACCCCAAAGAGATACTAAAGAAGGGAAAGGGACCTGTACGTACCAAAATGTTTGTGGCATTTTGCCCTGTTTGTAGTGGCTAGAAGCTGGAAAATGAGTGTATGCCCATCAATTGGAGAATGGTTGAACAAATTGTGGTATATGAATGTTATGGAATATTATTGTTCTGTAAGAAATGACCAGCAGGATGAATACAGAGAGGACTGGCGAGACTTACATGAACTGATGCTAAGTGAAATGAGCAGAACCAGGAGATCATTATATACCTCAACAACAATACTGTTTGAAGATGTATTCTGATGGAAGTGAATTTCTTCGACAAAGAGAAGATCTAACTCAGTTTCAATTGATCAATGATGGACAGAATCAGTTACACCCAAAGAAAGGACACTGGGAAATGAATATAAACTGCTTGCATTTTTGTTTTTCTTCCCGGGTTATTTTTACCTTCTGAATCCAATTCTCCCTGTGCAACAAGAAAACTGTTTGGTTCTGCACACATATATTGTATCTAGGATATACTGTAACCTATTTAACATGTATAGGACTGCTTGCCATCTGGAGGAGGAGGTGGAGGAAGGGAGGGGAAAAATCAGAACAGAAGTGAGTGCAAGGGATAATGTTGTAAAAAATTACCCTGGCATGAGTTCTGTCAATAAAAAGTTATTTAAAAAAAAAAAGAGATACTATTTGATTAACTTCCAAGCTCCTTTGATTTTCTGAAGTTATATGACTCTATTGTCTTGAGAAGGTAGATTTTTTTTCTTTTTAAAAAAACATTAGTAGCTTTTTATTTTTCAAAATATATACAAAGATTGTTTTCAACATTCACCCTTGCAAAACCTTATATTCCAAATTTCTCTCTCTCTTCCTTTCTCCGGCCCCCTAGACAGCAAGCAATCCAATGTAGGTCAAACCTGTACAATTTTTCTAATGTATCTTTTATCATTCTGCCTAAGAAAAATCAGATCAAAAAGGAAAAAAAAAATAAGAGAAAAAAAGCAAGAAAACAACAGTAACAACAAGTAAAAATACTATATTGTGATCCATACTCAATTCCCACACTCAGTCCTCTCTCTGGGTACAGATGGCTCTCTCCCTAACAAGGCTATTGGAATTGGCTTGAATTACTTCATTGTTGAAAAGAACCAACAATGGGTGGTTTTTCAGAGAAAGAAGTTTACCCAGAAATGAGTATTGTGTACACCTGAAATTCAAACATTAAAGGATTTTAGATCCACATATAATTAGCTACTGGTAAAATGTACATTCTGGTGCTTCAGAAACCACAGGTAGAGAAATTTTCCCCTTGGAAGAGGCTCCACTTTTCACACAAAAGTCTAAGCCTTAAATTTACAGTGAGAAGATATGATGCTCAATTCCATTTCATCATATAGCTCCAATCTCTAGAAAGCCAAGGTTTCAATATTTTCAATTTCTATATTATTCAAAGCCCCTACATTGCCCATCCTGTCTCCAGTTTTCTTCTGGAAGACTCAACTTGAAATCCTAACTGAGACACAGCCTGTTCAGTCAGAGTATTGCCTGGGCAGGGGAGAAGAGACTGTCCCCTTTCCAAAGAACAGAGTGCCAGTCTTCATCTTAAGTAGTCTTTCCAGAAGAGAATTGCTCAAATTACTCTGCCAATCTTGATGCCCTGAGTCATGGCCCAATCTGTAGATCTTTCTTCTTCATATGTGAATATGATCACAGATACTGTTTTTTAGTTCATCTCTAAGTGCCATAGACAAGACTCCAAATATCACCACCAATTATGAGGAACTAAGAGAAAAATATCCAGGTGGTAAGGAAACAATTCCAGCTCTTCCTTTACTCCACATCTTTTTCTTCTCTATCTGTTCCATAGGATCATGTCTGCTTTCATGGGAGATGCTGTTGTCTCTAGATATTCAGAACTGAGAGTAAAATATTCTTTTCCCTTCAAGTTCAAATGAGATAAGGTTTGAATTTTCCCAGAGGAACTTTCTTTAGAAAACTGAAGAAAAAACAAAACTGAAAGGAAAAAAATACAGAATTAGAAAAGGAAAGGAAAGGGAGAAGGAAAGAAGCTTTTATCAAACACCTACTTATGTGCTAGGTACATGCTAAACACTTTACAAATATTATCTTGTAATGATAAATTTTGGAGAGGATGTGGGAAAGCTGGGACACAAATACATCGTTAGTGGAGTTATGAGTTGATCCAACAATTTTGGAGAGCAATTTGGAACTATGTCCAAAGGGCTATCAAAAAATGCATAATCTTTGATCTAGCAGTTTCCCAAAGAGATCATAAAAAAGGGAAATGGACCTATGTATGCCAAAATGTTTGTAACAACCCTTTTTGTAGTGGCAAGGAGCTAGAAACTGAATGGATGCCCAAATGACTTAAGCTATGGTATATGAACATTATGGAATATTATTGTTCTATAAATAATAATCAGAATGATTTCAGAGTCCTGGAGAAACTTAAATGAACTGATACTAAGTTGTGATGACGGCATATTTTAAAATCAGTCAGTCAGGAATTCAGGTTAAGTGAAAATCTTCAATCTTTATTCTTTGTGGAGGTGAAAGGGAATGGCAATAGCAATGTGAAAAGCTGCGACAGGAATCCAGCCAGCAGTCTCTCCCCGCCTCCTTTCTTGCCTCTCTGACTCCACTCACCAAAATCATCCCTACGTCATTTCCTATACAACACATCAGGACTTGCACAAAGAGTGGGTGGGGGCCATTCTTTCTCCAAGCTTATATATTAATAGAGTATGATCCAATTACTATTTAGCCTCACGTGCTTGGGACCTCAGTGCATCAACTCAAGCCTCAGCCCATTACATCTCTTGCTTTTTTTTGTTTTAGAACACAGGTGGTCATGCCATCCCTGACTCCTCAGGGAGGTCAGAGCCCCCAAGGGGAGGTGATCACACCCTCCCTGACTTCTCAGGAGAAGAGGTGAAAGCACCAAAAAGGAGGTGATCACGACCCCCCTGATTTCTCAAGAAGGGAAGTGAAAGCACTAAAAAGGAGATGATCACGCCCTCAGGAAGGGAGATGAAAAGCACCAAAGGGAAGTGGGGGTTGCTAGTGGGTTTCTGGGCTGAAGGGTCTTATTATGCACAAACCCATCAGCATGGGAGGTATCACACAAGCACATAGCAATAACACAGAAGCTATTAGTGATGATTCTCCCCACAGTCAGTGCAGGCTCAATGTGGTGTAACAAACATGAATTGTACACGCAAGTAGCGGTATAACAAACAATATAAATCAACATTATGATGTAAAAGATTGCCAGAAGTCCTAGAAGGAGAGTATGTAAACAGCAGTCACACATACACCTCTTCAGCAACCAAGAGATAGTCCAAAACCAATCTATTGTCCATTGCTTCACATGTCAGGGAATCCAATGATTCCCCCCAAGTTTTTGCAACAGTCTTTTTATGTCTTAGGGAATTCAATGATTCCAGCAGATTTTGAAGTCCTATAACAGTCTTATCATTTCTCAGAAAATCCAATGATTCCTGAGGGCTTTCAAGTCTTATGTCTCAGAGAATCCAATGATTCCTGAGGGTTTTCAAGTCCTACAATACTAAGTGAAATGAGCAGAACCAAGAGAACATTGTACACAGCAACAAGATTATATGATGATCAATTTTGATGGACATGGCTCTTTTCCAGTAGACTTGTGATAGAGAGAGTCATCTACTTCAAGAAAGAGGAATATGGGGACTGAATGTAGATCGAAACATGGTAATCTCATCTTTTTTTGTTGCTGCTATTGTTTGTTTGCTTATTTTTTTCTCTTTTTTTCCCTTTTTGATCTGATTTTTCTTGTATAGCATGATAAATGTGGAAATATGTTTAGAAGAATTGCACATGTTAAACCTATATTGTATTAGTTGCTGTCTAAGAGAGGGGGAAAGAGGGGAAGAAGGAAAAAAAATATGGAACACAAGGTTTTGGCGGGGTGAATGTTGAAAACTATCTTTGCATGTATTTTGAAAAATAAAAAAGCTATTATTTAAAAAAAATTTTCACATTTGATCCTTACAACAATCCTAGGAGGTAAGTGCTATTATGATCCTCCTTATTAAAAAAAACAAAACATCATTTTTTTAGATTTGAGAAAACAGATTCAGCAAATTTTAGAAGATCTGTATAGAGTCACAATAAGTGACAGAGACCAATTTGAATTCAGGTCTTCCTGAATTTTATTCATTCTGCCATCTATCAAATAAATATACAAAGGAAATATTTCTTAACTAAGTTAATATTTTAATAAGAGTTTACTAAGTACAAGGCACGGTGTGTAAGGTAAGGTCTAGCCGTGCACTGTCTTTGTGTACACCTAGCTTAGTGGTACACACATCCTGTTTCTTACTCCTATGAGAGGGGGCAGTGTTTTTCTCTGTGGTACTTTGGAATTACCTATCCTTTGATGAAGTTAAAACTACATAATCTACTAGCAGGGATATGATGTCAATCAATCAATAAGCATTTATTAAATGATTACTGTGGGCCAGACTCTGTGATAAGCATCCGAGTTACAAATACACAAATAATAGTACCTGACCTCAAGTTGCTTACATTCCATGAGGGGAGACAACATGTACATACACTGTACATAAGCACAGAAACATGTAATTATAAATAAGCACTTATAAAAAAAAGTATATGGGCTAAAGACTTACAGCAGAAGGTGAAAATTACTTACAAAATTATAATGCAAAATAGAGCATGGGGGAAGCAAATGAGAGATTCACACAAAGTGGCTTAAGAACATTTGAAGGAGAGAAAACTTTCAGTTCATGAGACACAAGGAATGCTTCACAGAGGCACCAAAATTTGGCCAAACATGTCAATCTTACTTGAATCTTGAAAGAAAAAGAAAGGCTTTCAGTGAGACATGCGGAATGAATGCATTCCAGGCCTCTGGAGGAGATTATATGAATGCATGGGGACAGAAAGAGAGCAGCAATAACTTAGCAGTCCAGTTTGGATGTAAAGGAGAATAATAGGAACAGTGAGGTAACACAGAGGAGAGAGAGCTGGACTTGAATTAAAATCCTGCCTCAGATACAACTTCAGTTTCCTTAACTGTAAAATGGAAAACACCTACTTCACAGGCTTGTTGTGAAGATAAAATGAGACATTGTAAAGCATTTCGCAAACCTTAAAATTCTTCATAATTGTTAACTTTATTATCATTATTATTAGCTATTATAAGTTCACATAGGTAGGATATAGCAAGATTGTAGAGGACTTTAAGTGTCAGAGGTTTGTATTTTATCCTTGATGCAATAATTGGCCACTGAATGTTTTTCAGTGAGAGGGATATGGTCAGGTCAGTATATTAGTGCAGATGATAAAAACCATAAAAACAGCAGCAGCAGCAAGAAATTAGCATTCATATTGGGGACAACTAGATAGCGTGCAGGCCTAGAGTTGGGAAAATGTTGAAATCTGGCTTCAGACAGTTTTAAGCAGTGTAACCCTGGGAAATCACTTAACCCTGTTTGCCTCAGTTTCCTCACCTGTAGAATGAATTAGAGAAATGGCAAACTACTACAATATCTTTGCTAAGAAAATCCCAAATGGAGGTCACAAAGGGTTGAACATGACTGAAAAATGACTCAACAAAAGCATTCATAAAGTACCTACTATGTGTCAGACATGGTGCTAAATGCTCTATAAATATAAGCTTATTTGATTCTCATAACATCCTTGGGAGGTAGTTACTATTATTACCTCCATTTTACAGTTGAAGAAATTGAGACAAATAGAAATTTAAAGGATTTGCCCAAATATACATAGCTAGTAAGTATCAGAGGCTAAATTTAAATTCAAATCTTCCGGACCCTAGACCCAGTAAAACCCAATCCAGCACTTATTAAATGTTTTCTACTCACAATCCCTTTTTTCCCTGAGAAATTTTTACACAACTCCAGGTATATAGGTATATAAAATTGGCATACAAATCAAACATTTACAGATAATAAATAATAATTATGTGACCCTCCCATATTCAGTTGTGAGACCCCAACTATGTCACGACTCACAATTTAAGAAGCTTTGCTCTAAATCACCTACCTTATCACCCAGCTGGGGCAGCAGTATAAAAGGATGTGTCATTTGAGGCTGTAATTTCAGGTTTACACAGATTCTCACACAGGATCCGATCCTGGAAGCTGACAGTTTCTCTGCCTTATTTTCCCAACTTCAAAGTTGGAAATAAAAACTTGTTGTAGTTTGTGTCTGGGTTTCTCGAAAGATAGTTTGAGTTAAATCGTGGCAGGGTTAGACAACAAAGCAGTTGGATAGAGGAATGAGCTTGGGGCAAGATTGGTTGGTTGTTGTCCTTTCTTCTGGAAGAGGACTAAAATAACATTATGATAGAATCAAGCCACAGTGGATCCACTTATGGCCGATGAGACCAGTGTGAGCTTGGAATGCTCTGTCACAGGTTGGGCACAAATAGTCCATGTGAATAATATTTCCTGGATTCTCTAATTTTGTGCACCAGCTCCTGTTTCTTCTCAGCTAACTCAATTCTACTTTGCTCATAGAGCACAAGATCTTCTCTGATGAAGGCACACCATGATGGGCAGTCCTGTGCCAGTGTCTTCCAAGTCATATAATCTAAAGTTAAGAGATACCTTGAGAGTGACCTTGTATCGCTTTTTTGACCATCTTGAATGTTTGCCTTGTGTGAGTCCTTCCTTAAAATTTTTTTTGGAAAGTGTACATCTGACATTTGAACAGTGTGGCCCAGCTCAATGGAGTTGTGCTTTCTGCAGTAGAGTTGAATACCTGGCAGTTGAGATTGAGAAAGAGCCTCAGTGTCTGGTATCTTATCCTGCCAGGTGATCTTCAGAATCTTCCTAAGACAGACAATGAGTTAAACTTTGTGTTTAAGATGCTAATTGAATGGAGATATCTAGATGGCAGTTAGAAATGAAGTTTTGAAGATCAGGAATATAGATGAGGAGGGCTAGGTATATAGATTTGGGAATCGCCTATGTGGATATGAAAGTTGGACCTGTAGAAGCTGATCAGATCATTGAGAGTGTGGAAAGAGAATGAAAGAATCAGAGATAGAGAGAAAGACAGAAACAGAGATAAAGTTTCTTATTTCTAAAGTAAACTCACTAATAGGGGATTTCAAACAAGCAAGCAAACACCTACTATGTGCTGGGCATGTGATTAAAAAAGGCAAAATAGTTCTTATGTTCAAGTAAGTTATGTTTACCTGGGGTACAAAATACAAAATATATGCAAAGGAAACCCTAAGTAGTGTGTGTGTGCGCGCCCTCGGGTGCGTGCACATGTGGGGAAGAGGGAGAAGAGGTAAAGGGTGGGGAAAGATCCTAACCAGGAAAAGTCATATGTAGGTGGGTGATATTTCAGCAGATCTTCAAAGGGAGTTAAGAGATCCTAAGAATGGAATTGAGAAGGGAATAAATTTCAAGCATGGTAGATAGCCTATTACAAAGGTATGAAAAAAAAAACATGAAACATCAAGTACCAGGAATAGCCAGTAGATATAAATTTAGTTGGTAATCAGTCCTGAACAATAGGCTGAAGGCAAATGGTAAAGGAGTTTTAATACCAGAGGAGTTTGTTTTTTTTATCTTGGGGCAATAGGGAACCCCAGGAGCTTTTTGAGGATAGGATTAATATTAGACTTTTTCTTTAGAAATATGATTTTGGTAGCAGCAAAGGAAATTGAGGATTTTTTTTTTAAGATTGGTAGGGAAATTTTTAAGTGAGGTGTTCTGGAGAGCCAGTGAGGAGTGAGTATTCAGGATGGGGAGGAGACTCCTGGGATGGAATTAAGATATGAGGAGGGGAATTGGCACTGGCCAAGAAGGCATCTTCTGAAAATTGAGTGAAGGTGGAGAGCCCGAAGATTGAAGTCATTTGTGAATTTAGAGTTGGAGAGAGGAAGGTTTGCAAGAGATAGCCTCAAGTTTTTCTGTGAAATGTGAGATGATACCTTTGTTGAGAGAGAGAACTGATGGAAGGGTTTTGAGAGAAGAAATGGTGTGGAACTGATGCTTGGGGAGTGTGATAAATGTCCAAACAGGGGCTTAAGTTACCTTTGAGTTTCTCAAGTTTCTAAGTATCATAAGATGTCTGACCTAGATTCAGCTTTTGTGCTTTTATCTTCCTCCTCTCTGATTTAAAAAATGTATAGCTTTTTTTTTTTTTTTCATTTCCAAACATATCTACTTTCTCTCCCCTCTCCAGAGAGTCATTTATTGTAACTTTTTTTTTTTTTTTTTTTTTTTAAGACTGGGGCAGAAGCAACAGTCAGACTAACTAATACATCAGCTAAGTCCAACAAAACATGTATTATTCTACATCTATTCTATTAGTCTTCCTTCCCAGCAAAAGAAGGGAAGGAGATGAATTCTCTCATTTAGTCTTTGGGACCAAGTTTAATCATACACCAGTTTCGTTTTCTCTTGGTGTTCTTACCATTTACATTGTTGTAGCACTCGTGTGTACTGTTTTCCAACTTATCCTTACTTCATTTGGTTATCAGTTCTTCCCAAGTTGCTCTGAATTCTTCCTATTTCATATGGTGCCGTGATATTATACTTGTTTAGCCATTCCCCAATCAAAGGGCATCTACTTCATTTCTAGTTTTTGTTACTACCAAAAAATGCTGCTATGGTTGTTTTGCTGTATAAAGACACTTACATGGACACATATATGTAGTTACACGGACATTTAGCAGGCATTTTAGTTATTTGCTTAGCATAATTTTAAATGGTCTTTCAGAATGGTTGGATCAGCCTCAGATGGATTTTTATTAGCAGTGGCTTTAAGTAACTTATTTTTCAGGTTCTGCTTTTATGGTGTAGTGGAATAGGAGTCAGAGAATTTACTATGAGACCATGGACATTACTTAATTTTTCTGGGATCCTTAGTTTCTGCATCTCTAAACTGTAAAGATTAGAGAAAATGGTTTCTGAGATTTCTTCTAGCTCAAAATCCTATGATCTTATTAAGCAGTAATGAACTTTTTTTTTTAAAAGGGTCTTTTTAACATTTAATTTTTATTTTTTCTTTATGTATAAACAAAAAATGTTAATATTTGTTTTTAAAGATTTTGAATTCCAAAATTACTCCCTTTCCATCTCTTCTCCTCCCTTTTGAGAAGCCAATCAATGTGATACAGATTATGGATATGCAGTCATGCAAAACATTTCCATGTTAGCCATGCTGTAAAAGAAAACAGATCAAAAAAAAAAAAAAAGTATGTTTCAATCTGCCTTCAGACACCATCAGTTCTTTCTCTGGAGACAAATAGCATTTTTTATCATAAGTCTTTTTGAACTACCTTGGATCTCTGTATTGTTGAGAATAGGTTAAGTCATTCATAGTTAGTCCAATATTGCTGTTACTATGTACAATGTTCTCCTGGTTCTGCTCATTTCACTTTACAGCAATTTATGTAAGTCTTCTCATGGTTTTCTGAAAGTATTCTGCTGCTTATCATCATGCACTATAGGATTTCATCACAATCATATACCACAACTTGTTCAATCATTCCCTAATTGACAGGCATTCCCTCATTCAATTCTTTACCTTCAACAAGAACTGTTATATTTTTGTACATATACATGCCTTTTCCCTTTTTAAAATGTCTTTGGGATACAGACATAGTAATGATATTGATGAATTCAAGGAGTATGGAGTTTTATAGCAAAATGGCCTTTTTTGATGAAGGTAACTCAATCATCTTTGAAGTAGAGAAAAAGGAAGGGAGATGTAGTGAGACAGAGAGAAAGAGAGAGAGACAGAGAGGCAGAGAGAGAGAGACAGAAAGAGAAGAGAAAGAGCGAGACTGACAGACATTGTGTGTGTTTGAATAAATTCAGCAGTAACATTGTGCCTAGTGTTTCTGGATTGAGTACCATGCAGCAAACTTTAAAACTAAAAGGAGATGAAGACTATTTCTGCTGAGTTTAAAATATGACCTTAATTTTGTTTTTTAAAGATCCATACCAATATTTTTGTTCAACACTACTATGAAAGAAACACTAGCCATGTGCAACCATACAAACACACACACACACACAAAACATTTAAAAAATACTTCACTTGCAATTCTTTAAAGAATCTTCAAAACACACACACAGAGAAAATTTAAAAATACTTCATTTGTAATTTTTAAAAGAATCTTTAAAAGACAAAACAGGAAAAGATATTTTATTCATGGTAGCCCTTCACTGCTAATTTTGAGAACATATAATACTTAAGCTTATTCTTTTTAAGTTTGAAAAATAATTTGATGAAGCCTTAACATGCCAAATATAATAGAATTAAAAGTATAAGCATGGTTAGCTATAATTCAAAAGTTCAATATAAAAAGAAAAGTTAGTTTGAGTTAGATGAAATGCTAAAACACGATTTTATAGTTTGCTAAGTGATTTTCTAATAAATTGTGCATCCAGTCAAAGGAATCTCTACAGATGTCAGGGACAAGTGATTTTTATTATGTGTGTATGTATTTATATATGGAAGTAAGGATATGTGAGATATTTTGAATCTGAGCAGTAGAACTAGTTTGTGTGCAGCACACATACAGCTTGAGCCCAGTATATAGAAATGTTTCATATCCTGAATCTTGGAACAAATATCAAAATCTAGTGATTGACACCAAAAAAAGAGAAACTCTTGTTTTAATTTTTCATCTACATCAGTAAGTTCAGTATCCCTGAGATAGGAACCACAGCAAAGAAAAAAAAATAAAAGACTCCCTGCTGAGTTCCTCTCCTTTTGGTTAATTGCACTTATATCATTATGATAGCCCCTCCCCTCATCCCCCTTTATCCCCAGGCTTTTGGGACAAACACTCCTAGTTCCTTTGAACTTAATGTTCACTTGCACCAAGCTGATTCATCATAGATCCAAAACTCCATCTTAGAATAATCTGGTTTCCCACTGGACTTCTTCCTCTCTTTAAGATTCAGTTTTGTTTTTTAGTCTGTTTTCTTTTGCTTGTTTGTTGTCATTGCTACGCCAATATCTTTGATTTTTAAGTTGTAACTGACGTGCTCCCAGAAGCAGCATGACTTGTACTTGGTCTTACTTCCTCACCTTCTTGATTATAGGCATCTTATCTGTAAAGATCTTTCCTGTTTATGTTCATGGCAGCATCTCACTCTCCTTTAATCAACCTAGAGATTTCTTAAAATTTGGAGGGAAAATTTCAGCTGTGATCAGTGCTTTTTGTCCTCATAGGAAGGTATTTTTGTAGAGGATGGTGCTTGTGCTATAGCTGGTCTTGGAGCTGTTAATGATGCATTCTCCTCCCAGCTTCACTGAAGGCACAAGAGCTTTCCACAACCATAAGGAGAGTCGAGAATATAAGGCTCATCATAAATTAGATGAGACAACACATTTCCAAGGATTTGGACTTCCATATGTGTCCTGAATTAGAGCCTCTTGCTAAAGCAAGTTGGCATAAAAAGCTGATATGGATGATGGGAAAACTGTTCTGCTACAAACATTCGTTTTTGGAAGTCCCAAGCACAGGACCTTCTGATTTGGCCTCTGCTATTTTGTCTCCATGGACAGTGTACAATAGCCCTGAAAGACCTCATCCAAAATGTAAATCTTTTCAGAAACCATTCCTATCCTTCGTGCTTAGAAGGTATAAAGATGACATTGTTTGACCTGTATTATTTGGTCCTTTTTATCAGTGATGCTCACAAACAAATCCATATCGGTGAAAAAGTCAGCATTCCTTTGAAAATAAATGTTGGAAGAGCTACCTTGCTAATATCTGTTCCTAGTCTAATAATCAGACACGTGATGCATGTTCTTGTGCTTTTTGACAGAACCAAACTGCTAGTCATCCTGGAGTCAGAGGCCAACATTACTTATTCTACCAGATGTAGAATAAGAAAGTTTGGTATTGGGGCATTTAAAATTGTTCCCTAAATTGCTGTGTCAAGACTAAGGCAGATTTAGAACAATCTCTCAAGTGCTTTAGGCAAGTGCTGCTTTGTTCTAATTAATTTGCATCACAGAACTAATCTTTGCTGCTACATAACTAAGCAGGTTTTGAAGGTAAGGTAGTTTGGGTAGGCTGTGAGTGGATCACTGGTTCCAAGAAACTAGGCTGATATACTGCATTTACAGGGTTAATAGTACCTATCATTTTGTATGTATGCTTCTCTTCATTGCTACAGACTTTAGCATTTTGTAATAACACAATACCCGATTCAATTGATTCTAGTCATCTGTGATCCAAATATTTTCTTTCTTTGTTAGCCATCTCTACAATTTTGAAGCTTGTTATCAAAGAACTTAAGCTAATCTCTCAAGATTTGTAAATATTCATTAGCCTCTATAAGCTTCTTAACAAAATTCCAAACACTGAAACAATCCAGAATCTATATGACAGTAGGTGACCTTCAGGAGGCTGGTATCCAGCTAGCTTCAGAGGCTGCCCTTGAGTTATCTGAGTTTGGGGTCTGGCTAGTAAGAGACAGCTAAGAATGCCAATGTGGAGCCAGCGTGGAGCCAGTGTATCACCTGGGTGCAGTCACACATAATGGAACTGGTCTTAATCATGGGAGGCACAATGGTATAGTAGAAAGAATACTGGCATAGAGATCAGGAGTTTTCACTCCATAATGATAACCAGCTCAGTAACTTTGGAGGAAGTGATTCCTAATTTTCTTTCTGCATTTAACATTCTATAAGAAGAATTATTTAATGAGTCAAAGTTCACCTGACCTCTTCACTGCATACAAGGAAGAAATATGTGAAGTAGAAGGAAAAAGAGAGCAGGAAGACACAGCAGAAGCAGAAGAGCTTGTAGGACAGACACTTTATTATGATTAGTTTGTAAAAACACAATACCCGAGAACATATTTTCTCATTAGAGATCCCAGCATCATGCTCAAAAATCTTTACATATCGGACCACCCACCATCTGCTTTAATCATGAGAGGGCAACACTGTGAGTTTAAAACCCAGAACTGGACTGAAAAATCTGTAACCCATTAGTATAAAGTGCATATGGCTCAGTGCAAAGAGGAAAGAATTTGAAGGAGACAGAAATATCTCTAGAGATATACCACTGGCCCCATGGAAAGAGTTCACTCTTTGACAAAAAGAAGGAAAAATTGCTTATACACTTTAAGCTTTTCCCAAAGGGGATCCAACATTTCCTCTGGACTTCTCACTAGATACAAGGAAACAAAGGGATCCTCCAAGCACCACATCCACATGAGTGTGGAGCATCCCCTGCATTCAACTCTGCATCAAATGAGATGATCGGATTAAGTTCCAAATGGCAAGAAGCCTCTCTAGGAGCTGAAAGATGGATAGTCTTGACTGATGAGCCATTTTTAGACTCAAGTCAGTAAGTATCATAGCTCTATTTACAGCAGCCACATTTTTGTTTGGAATCTATCAAAAGAGCAGCAGCTTTGTACGAAGTGATTTCCCCCTAACTTTTCCCTTTTCTCCTTTTTCTGACTTTTCCCCCATAGGCTCAAGAAGAAATAAGTTCTTTTGTTTACAAGTCCTTGAGTATTTTCACTGTTATAACATAGAGAAAATACAGGCAATCTCTGTAATGTTTAAGAGTACCCCAGACCTTGATCTTGAAGAGATGCCGGGAAACAGGAAGAGAAAGGGAGACCTCAGTCCACATAGCTTCCCAAGCCTATTTGAAGAAGCAAAACTGCATTTTCTGGCATCAGCAATGAAATGTTATCCTATTTAGTTAGAGTAGATGTTCAAACCTAGGCTGAGTTTTAATTCTATTCTAAGAGGGGAATGGTGCTCTCTTACTCAATCATCCTTGCTGTAAAGATATTTTAATTCGTGGAAACCACAAAGGCCTATGTATTCCTTTTTTTCCCTTAGAACTGATAATCCCCAATTGGTGAAAGGCAGTACTGTGCTTTTAGACTTAGCACTACATCTTATAAAAAGTGTTTGTTTCCTTTCTAGTATGCTGGCTTAGCAGTGATATGTACTTTCTGCCCACATCATGGACTGTTAGGCAGATAAGTGGCATCTGGATGCTGACATTCCCTGTCACAGTTCTCACTTCTAAAAACCATGAGAACCCATTTCCTACTTCATGAACTTCCAAAGTTTTATGTGAACTTGTGCTCATGGGAGAAAAGCATTCTATGGGGAAAAATCAATTTCATTTCACAATAAACATGATCCTCAAAAATAATTCTCTGAATTTTATAGAAGGACTGGAAGGGAAACAGAGTAAACTTTCCTGCAGTGCTTTGTAATCCTCTGTAAAATCATTCCAGTTGAGACAATACAAAAACATTTCTGCACTGGGGGACTGTGTACAAACAGAATGTACTAGATTAAGAACTAAAGTACACAAGGAGAGTTTCAAGGGCAAAAAGGCAAAAATTAAAGTGCTTCTTCTCACTGGAAGAGAGTTTAGTTTGTTCAAAAAAGCTTGGGCACGCGCGCACATGTACACACACACACACACACATACACACACACACACACACACACACAATGTGAGGTAGAAAGAAGTGGCTGTCAAGACACCCACACCCACACCCACAGACACATGGCACTTGTGTGAAGAGACCTGTCCTTTGTAAAGAGGGCAAGCAGGCTTTCAATTCCACTCATTTAAAACTGGAGACAGAGCCATGTAAGAGCCATGCTTTGGGAATATGAACAAAGCATGACTCCTGTTCCTTGCTACTGAGTGTCTGAGCTGCCCAGCAGTCACTTCCTGGAACTGAAGCCATGGGGACACCTTGTGCGGGAGTTGAGAAGCCACTGGGCACAGATCTCCTGGACCACTTTATCCCCGCTGCTCTGTGCTGCCTGCTGCACCTGCCGGACGAGGTCCATGGCTCGGGAGTACTCTTGCTTCACTGCTATCAGGTAGGCAGAACGCAGCTTGCTGCACATCAGATAGGCCAGAACCTTGAAGTCATGTGTGCAGGAAGGAGAAAAGGGAGTCCATTAGTAAGATCAGGGGGACAGTATGGAGTTTTATTTAATAAATCAAAAGAATCTGTAAATAGGAAGAAGCTGTGGCGTCCCAAACTGCTCTTTTCTCCAAGGTTATTTAACTATTCTTACCTCAAGAATTACTAGATTCCTAGATTGGCTCACTTCTTTTGAAATGCTAATTATTCAACATATTAGCAGTCTTTTAGAATTACATCTGTTAATGTCAAAACACTTTAAACATATATTAAAAGTAAAACAAAAAGAAAAACAAGATTATGAAAAGAAAATCAACCAACTAGAAATGCAGCTTCAGAACCTTAAGGGAAAAAGCGAATCTTTGAAAATTAGATTTGGGCAGGGGGAAGCCAGTTAAGTTGAAAGTGACCAAGAAATAATAAAACAAAATAAAAAGAATGAAAAGATAGAAGAGAATGTGAGAAATCTCTTATTTAAAAAAAAAAAAAACCATCAGATCTGGAGAATAGATTAAAAAGAGAAAACATAAGTATAACTGGATTACCTGAAAGGTAAGACTAAAAACAGAATCTTGATACAATAACACAGGAAATAATTAAAGAATATTGTCCTGAAATGTTAGAACAAGAGGGGAATTTAGAAAAAAGAAAAAAATCCATTGATCTCTACCTGAAAGAGATCTTATGAGGAAAACCTACAGGAATATCATTGCTAAATTTTGAAACCCCCAGATTGAAGAAAAAATTTCACAAATAATAACAAAAAAAAAATCCAATTCAAATATGCTGGGGCCACAGTTAGAATCATGAGACCTATCAGCAGCTATAATAAAAGGCCACAGGTCTTGGAATATTATATACTGAAGATCAAAAGAACTAGAATTGTAGTAAGAAATATTATATCCAGCAAAATTAAGTATAATCCTGAATTAAAAAAAAAAAAAGAACATTCAACAAACTGCCAGATTTTTAGACTGCTGTGGCAAAAAACAAACAAACAAACAAATAAACAAAACAACCAAAAAACTAGAAAATCTGACATATAAGAACCAGGAGAAATATCAGATAAACATCAAAGACTAATTGCAAGGGACTCAATAAGGACAAATTGTTTTATACATGGAAATGTAAACCATGTCTAAGATTACCATTAGTAATTCGGTAATGCAAAAGAAACACTGGGGTAGAGCTGAATATGATGTGATTATTAAAAGTAAAACATGTAGGAAAAGGTAAAAACAGTAGTTATGTTATATGAATGAAGTGTGGGAACAAGAACTGACACAGAGGAATTAGGGGAGAAGGCCTGATACTTCTGAAATCCTACTCAGATTGGGAATGATAAAACTCTCTAAAATCTATAAATAAGAGGGGGTGTATGATAAATGGGAATAGGATAAAGAAGGAGGGGAAAAGGTGGGGGAGAGAGGATAAGAGAGGGATCCTTGGAGAGGGGAAGGCTGAGTAATAGTAAAGCAAGCTAGCTGGTAGAAATAAAGCAGAAGAGTTAGCAGGGATAGGAAACAAGAGATATACACACAAACACAATAATAATAATCAGGAGTAGAATTTATTAGGAAAAAAAGTAGGGGTAGTAGTCACTGATCTTGGACAAAGTCAAAGTTAAAGAAGATTCAATCAAGAGAGAGAACTCTATATATTAGCCATATTAACATTGTTTTAGACTATTCAAAACAATATAGTATAAGGCTAGAAAATTGTTGTGGCATAGGATATGATGAATTAGTGGATTTCGAAAAGTATGGAAAGACTTGGACCTAAGAGGGATGATGTCATCTACTTTCAGAGAAACAGAGGACAAATAAACATAATACAACCATAAAGAGATATGTATATATGTGTACTATTATTATAGGAATTGATGTATACATATGTAGAACTGTGTGTGTGTGTATACGAAAATATATCCATGTTAACTGTAGCCTGTTTGAGGAAATGGGGTAGAAGAAAGGGGAAAAAAAGAATAAAGTAAAAAGTGCATAGCAGAGAACAACAACAAAAAAAAAACCTATGAGAAAACAAAGAAAAAATGGACAATTCTGAATGCAAATTCCATTATTTTCCATTATTACAAATGTTTTCTTGAAATGGAAATTTGTTGTTACATATTCTGAAGTCTCTCTTAGATTCTGCTGTGTACATGACAATTTTTTTTCTTTTTCTATTGTTTTTTCCCCCTATTTTGTATTTATGTTTTAAAGAAATAATTACATTTTTAAAAAGCAGTGCAAATAAAATTCCCAAGATAAAAGAAAGCCTTTTTCTCCAAAGTCTGGTTCCTTGATGTCTAGGATCATTGCTACCTGAGTATTCAACATGTACTAATTATCACAATGCCCCTTTTCATGAGGAAATTATATTCTAAGGATTAATGTGAAGAACAATGATCAAGAACTACAAGTTATCCAGATTTATTTTATACATTTCAAAAGCGTATGCCCTCAATGGATCTATCAAGAGCCTGTGTAAAATGAAAAAGAACTGGGAGGTAGGGGATGAAGGAATAGCATGGCATAGTTCTAGTTCTAGTTCTGAACATTCTAGATATGCACAGCAACCTCCTCCATCTCTTCACAATCCCACCTCCTCAGCTTAGCAAAATGAATTAAAATACAATTATTTCACCAGGATGTTAAGGGGATAAATGACAGAATATTGAACATTCTTTGACAAGAAAATATTCTCTAAGTCTCCTGTAACATCATCCTGATCAGAGTTTGTGAGGTCAGGGGGCAATTCTTTGAACATCCAATTTTGATCACAAAGGACACACGAATAAACTAAGTCAAGACAGTATGTGCTGTATGCCAATGCAGGACAAATCTGGCTTACTTCCTTAGTAGTTATGAAGATCTCTGGGAAAAGTCTCATTAGTACCAAGAGTTCTCTAGGACCTGAACAAATAGATACCCACTCCACACTGACCAAGAAGAAAAAAATCTAATTTCTGACTATTTCATGCTCCTCCCCAATATCCTTAGGGGAAGAAATTTGCTTTAGGGAATGAGGAGTAGCCAGAAGGTATTGAGCAATGGATATAGGCAGAAGTTTTCTTTCGTGTCCATTTCTTAGTAACTAGATACAATTAGCTATGACTAAAGAAAGCTCCCCAGAAATAGGTCTCAATATAAAAAATAAGATTAGGAGTAGTTTAGAGAGTTTTGAGCTCTCTCTGTCTTGGCGAGGAGGCAGAAGAAGGCTGTTTCATCTAGTGAAGAAATGGCCTCTCCCCACAGCATGACCTAACTAACAGAGCTAAATGAGAAGATGACAAGGACACATATACAGGAAGGCAGAAGAGTACAAGATCACCTGCAATCAGAGGCCCAACCTGGGCTGTCTATGAATTCTCTTTGAGCATCAGTTTCTTCAGATGTAAAAGCTGGAGTTGGATGGGGCAGCTAAGGAACTTTCTAGTTCTATCATGCTATGACAGGGGTAAAGGAGACAACATTGAGCCTAAAGTGCTTCTAACCAATTTAGATCAGAAATTCAGAAAACTTGGGTTTGAAGATGATTCCATCTAGAAGGATATGGGGAGTCGAGGACTTTCTGCTCACCTTGTTATCATCACTGTGTATTGCTTGGATTAGACCATCTAACTCCTGTGAAGAAGAAAAATACAGATAGCATAAGGTGGGGGTGGGTAAAGGAAGAGAATATGTTTCTTGTTCAGCTAAGCAATTCTCACAATGAGATTGAGAATGCCTTCTAACTCTTCTTTCCTAAAACAGATTCAAATATATGGGGGAGCTAAAAGAAAATCAATTGGTAGCATCAATTCTGGGTAATTTGGGCGATAAAGGAAAAAGAAATGGTTTCTAAGAAAACTGTATTTAGTATTCATGAATGAAACTTCCCCAACAAGAAGATCAATATTGGAAAAATCCTTAATGAAATTAAAAAAAACAAAAAGACTGGATCTTAACTAAAAGATTATCCATCACGCCCCAAAGACTATTATATAGAATCATTTTGGGAAATTGCTAATTTAAGGCTCAAGGAAGGCCATATTTCTTCAACAGAGAAGAAATAGTTACAGTTCTTAAGAACGGGTATTGTCTTGATGTCTTGCTTTATGTAAGGTCAATCAATTGCCAATGATAAAGTCAAAACCAGGACACAAGAGACAATGAAACAGTATAATTTAATCTAATGTGGACCAGAAAAGGCCTGGACTATCCAGAAACTTTGGACTCTTGCTGTGATGTGTGACTAGGCTTTTAAAGTAATTTAGTCCAGATCTATAATTTCATTAATGTGAGGATATGATATATGGAAACTTTTTCCAATGTTGTTGATTGGCAATTCATCGTACCTTGTTGAGTTGCCTGTAATGACAAGTCTTGCTTGGCATAACAGGAATGAGTAAGAGGCAGCTTTTGAACCTCGGTCTTTCTGACTACACTACGTTGCCTCCTTGAATTTAATCACAAAATAAGTTCCTTTGGTTTTGAAAAGCAGAATTGTCTGTGGCTACACAAAATCATATTAAAGTAGTTATGAAGGCCTCTGCCAGGATATTGTCCCCTCCAGAACCAGAGGAAGACAGCAAAACTCATCTCTGACTGCAAGGACGTCTCCAGGGGAAACCCAAAGTAGATACAGATTTGAGGCTTCTTTCAGAGCTTTAAAAAAACCAATGCAAGACTACCAAGACATAAAACTAGCAGAATATTGTTCCCAAGAAGAGAACAACTTAATGGTATCCCAGTTCTACTTAGGAGATAACTAACAGTTTTTACATGGAGGGGTCCTATTACAGAAAAGCCCTCACTGTAAAGGGGTAGGGAAACAAGGGCGTCAAAGGGAGCAGAGAGTAAGTATTATAGAGTGAAGTCAGTGAGCAGAATGGGGAAGAATGTTACCTGGGATGGGATACTCCCAAATTTCTCCAGGCAACTAAGAAGGATAGTATCACCATCACTCTTGGCTGCCACACCAGACTCATTCACACACTTGAGTAGTTGGCGTATCTCACTATATTTCTCTCTTTTCACCAGTTGCTGGGCTACTTTACAGTACGTAGCAGGAGCATCCAGCTTGAAGTCCTAGAGCACAAAATGAGAGTAAAGGATTTGGGATGGGAAGAAAGAAAAGAGAAGCAGAATGCTTTCAGAAAAACTTACGTGACTGATACAAAGTTAAGTGAGCCAGAAAGTTAACCAGAATATTATACATAGAAATAGCGATACTATTTAATGATCTACTGTGAATGACTTAGCTATTCTCAGCAATACAAACATTCAAGACAATTCTGAAGGAACTATGTGAAAAATGCAAAAATCTACCTTTATAGAAAAATTGACAGAATCTGAATACAAATTTAAGAACACTGTTTTTAAATTCTTCATGTTTCTTGGTTTTTGTGGGGTTTGCGTTTTCTTTTACAACATGACTATTATGGAAATATATTTTGTATGACTGAGTTGTATGCTTGCCATCTCAATGAGGGGGAAGAGGAGAGTGGGAAAAAGTTTGGAACTCAAAATGGTAATAAATAAAATGGTTAAAATTATTTTGACACATAATTGGAATAAAATATTAAGATGAAAATTATTGCTATTTTGTTTTTATGTCTCCAGTTCATTTCTGAACATAACTTTCTTTTCTCCTACTTGGCAAGTCATTCTTTGTAACAAAAACATAAAAAAGAAAGCAAAAATAAGCAATTCCAAAACCCAACCAACACTGAGTCTAAGAGGTTATAGGCAAGTATTCCACCATCACAGAGCAATTCTTTACATTGGATGAAGACATAGTAACATGCTTAATCAAATCTGTACATGACACAAAGCTGAGAGGGAGATTTAATATGATGAGGGTCAGTAGGGATGCAAAAAGATCTTTATAGGCTATAACAATGCTAAAAATGTAAGAAGGTGAAACTTAATAGAGATAAATTTCCATAGTGTTACAATGTGGCCTAAAAAGGTAATGTAATCTTAGCCTATTTTAAGGGAGGGATATCATTTGAAGGAAGGAAGTAATAGCCAGAGTTTTGTGTACCTGGGCAAGCCACTTACCTTTTACCTCTAAAGCTCAGTTTTCTTCTCTGTAAAATAGGAATATTAATAGCATCTATCCTCAAAGAATTGTGAGAATTAAAGAGATCCCTCATGTAAAATGCTTTGCATACCTAAACGTGTCATATAAATGCTAGCTCTTCATTTA
Source organism: Antechinus flavipes (assembly GCF_016432865.1). Taxonomy (NCBI): domain Eukaryota; kingdom Metazoa; phylum Chordata; class Mammalia; order Dasyuromorphia; family Dasyuridae; genus Antechinus; species Antechinus flavipes. The sequence goes on from NC_067399.1 coordinate 339,909,373, forward strand.
TTATGATAAATGGTAGGCATCCAGCCATTTTTTGAGGATAGCCACTGACAAGAAAAGACATATCCAGAAAAGAGCAATCAGAATGGTGTTAAGCATGAAGTCCCTGACATTGGAGGGCTGGCTGGAAAAATTTGGGACTGTTTAGTCTGAAGGGGGAGTTGTTGTTTAGTCAATTTTTTCCCCAGCCCATTTGTCAGGCCATTTGGGATTTTCTTGGCAAAGATACTAGAGTGATTTTCCATTATCTACTCCAGCTCATTTCATAGATGAGAAAATAGGGTTACACACCTAGTAAGTGTCTGAGAGTGTATTTAAACTTAAGAAGATGAGTATTCCTGGCTTTAGGCCTGGCATTTTTTCCACTGCACTATCCAGCTGACACCTAGCTAATCTTTAAATATCTGTGGATTAGACTTAATCTGTAAGGAGGGTAGAACTAAGGATAATGAGTAGAAGTAGCACACAGATAGATTTACACTTGAATTAAGAAAAATTTTCCTCACAGTGAGAACTGGCCAGAGTAGAATGGGCTGATTTGGTTGATGGTCAGGCAACAAAGCTAACAAGCACTGATTGAGCCATTATGATGTGTCAGGAACTGTGCTAACCTCTAGAGATAAAAAGAAAGGTAAAAAAGAGGTCTTTAATTTTAAGTAGCCTATAGTCTAATAGGGGAGACAATATGTAAATATCTAAATATATATAAGATATAGAGTAGATAGAAAACAATTTAAAAAAGGAAGGTATCAGTAATGTGGGCAGAGAGAAGATCAGTAAAAGTTTTCCTTAGAAGTTGGGGTTTAAGCTGAGTCTTGAAGGAAACTAGAGAAATCAGGTGGCAGAAAAGTGAAGATGGAAAGCACTCCAGGGTTGATGGTGGTGGTGGTAAGAGAGGGAAAGCAAAGGCACAGAGATGAAAGATGGAACACACTGTCCAGGGAGTCATAAGTAGGTTAGTCTAGTTGGATTTGAAATGCATGGAGGGAAGAAAGATATTAAGTGGGCTTTAAGAGGCTTTCAATGCCAAACAAATGAGTTAACATTTGACTATGGAAGAGAGCTATGAGAACTTCTTGGACAAGAAGATGATAAGGTCAGATCTCCCCTTTAGAAAAATCACATTGGCAGATGAGTAGAAGATATAATGGATTGGGGGGAAACCTGAAGCGCAGAGACAGTTAGAAGCATATTGCAATAGCTAAGAGATTGCTCTTAGCTATGAAATGAAATATGAAGAGGTTCTAAACTAGGTTAGTGGCTCTGTCAGTGGAAGAAAGAGATGTATATAAAAGATATTATGATGGTAGAATGGTAATATTTGGCAATAACCAGAGTATATGAAGTTAGAGTGAGGAGTCAAGGATGACACTGAAATTATGAGCCTAAATTAACTGGAAGGATTTTGGCATCCTCAAAAATGATATGTTTAGAACAGAGAAAGTTCTGGGGAAAAGAATGAGATCTACTTTGGATATTTTGGTTTAAGATGCTCATGGGATATTCGGTATGAGATACCTAAAAAGAAGATAGAAATATGGGACTGAAGGTTAGTAGAGAGATAGGACTGAAAATAAAAATACAGAAGTCATCTATGTGGAATACAGTTAAACCCATAGAAGCTGATGAAGGTCCTAAGAGACATATAATGGAGTTAAAAGGAGAAGCAAGCCAGAAATGGAGCCTTGGAAGAGACCCATGGCTAGTGGACATAAGATGATGAAGAACTAGCAAAGGAGATTGATAAAGAATGACTTGACAGATAAAATAACAAGCAGAGAGTAATATCACAAAAATCTGAAGAAGAGAAAGTGACCAACAGTTTCATATGCTACAGAGAGGTCAAGAAGGATCTGGACTGAGAAACAGCCATTAGCTTTGGAAATTAAGTAGCTATCATTAACTTTGATTTTTTTTTTTTTTTGGAATGATGCCAAAAGTCTCCTTCAGAGAATTTAAAAGAGAGTAAAGGGAGAAGTATGGCAGAGCGTAACAGCTTTCCCAAGTAGTCACAAAAGGGTGATATAGGATGATATCTACTAAGTTAAGTTAGTGTTAATGAGGGTCTTTTATGAATAGGGAAAACATGTGTATGTTTGTAAGCAATAGGGAAAGCAGCAGATAAAGAGGGAGAGGTATAGTGGGGAAGGGGGGGAGAGAAAGAGAGCATAGCGAGGGCAATTTTCTGGAGAGATTGGGATGGGATGACATCAGGGCATAGAGGGATTCTTCCTGACAAGAAGGGCCAACTCTTCATCTAAGAAGAGAGGAAATGCAGGAAGACGTCTGAGTGATATGAGATGAGGGGAGAAGACAAAGCCTTTGACAAACGGTTTCAATTTTTTCAGTGAAATATGATGGGAGACTCCTGGCTAAGAGAGTATAGTGAGAGGAAACTGGGGTAGGTTTGAGGACAATAAGGTAAGGAAGGGAAGTTTTCCTTCATTGATGGTCTTCAAGTGTATGTAGGGTGTTGAACATTTGTCAGACATATTGTAGAAAGGATTCCTGTTCAGGCATGGAATGGATGAGATGACTTTTGAGGTTTCCTACAGCTCAGAGAGTCTATGACACTTGCTGGACTAGGGTTAGGTACTGTGTCCCTTTGATACAATCTCATTATAATCCAAGCCATACCTGTAGGACACGAAATGCTATCCCAAAACCATCTTCCACATTCTTCCCTCCTAGCATTACCTAGAAGAAAGAAGAAAAAGGAAATTGATGACACAGCTGGAACTGCCAGTTGTTTAAGCAAATCAGGAAGAAACAATGGAAAGAGGACTAGCATTCAGATCTCAGCTCTATCAGTAACAAGCTGCACGACACCAAACAAGTCACTTGTTCTAACGGGCCTCTGGATGAACAGGCTGGACTAAAAGGTCTCTGTAAGGTCCCTTTAATCTTTAAGTTGGTGACTTCACGAGATGTGTGAATAGTTTATTCTGTCAGGCACAAGTTGTAAAAACTAACACATACCTTGCAGGCAACGTCCATTTTCATGTGATTGTTTCCAAACAGGGTTGGCAGGGGCAGGGCTGTAATCTGGGAAGTCCCAGCACTCTCACATCGATGTAGAAACCTGGTAACTTCCAGTTGCAGGCCAACAGTATTCATGTGCCTAAAATTATACAATATGCAATATTATACAAATTATACAATATGCAAATTATACAAAATGCAATAAGCAGTCTCTACTTGTTTCTTAGAAGTGATGTAACTGGGGGCTGGAAAACGAAGCAGCACTAGTAGTAAGAATAGAAAGGGGAAAAAATGAGTAGAAAGGGCATAGAATTTGGTTCTGGAGGTAAAAGAGAAGGTAGAAGAGATATGTGTGTATATTTTTCTAAGAGACTATAGGAGGATAAAAACAGATATCCCAATACATTCAACAGCTACTCTAATGACTGGTGGTATCCTTCCAATCCCCCTCTGTAGTTTCTCTAGTCTCCAAGATAAGAATGACCATTCTGAACTCTTCTAAAGTGAGAACTATTGCCAGGATTTCTCCCCAAAGATTTGGAAGTGGGGGAGAAGTTGCTCAACATTTTTCATGGCTTTCTTGAGGTTAACAGATACTGAACTACAGTTAGTGCCCATCTTCCTGCTCTAGGCTGAAGTTTCCCTACATTTTGATACTACCTTGACACATCAGCTGAATTCATCTTTTTCCGGAAAAAAGTGAGTTTCTTCTTCCCTGTGCTCCGGGATGCCTCCTGTAGATAGATCTTTAGGTGATCCTTAGCCTTAAGCAGCCATGTAAGTTTCTCTCCCAGTTCTGCATATGTCTTTGCCTTGTGACAAAAGAATCGGATACAGGTCATGGCAGCACGGACTTGGTCCTAGAAGAAGAGAAGAGATGGTTAGAGATCGGGGATTTGGAAATGGTACTGGTGATCATTCTTACTGGAGTCAGGTCCATGAAGCCCTATTACCAGCATTTAGTTAAAAATTTGAAAAGCTTTTCTAAGTTTTCTATTTATTTGTTGAATTGGATCAAATCTTGTAGCAGATTGATTTCTGCTTTCATTCATAGTGATGATGTTCTTTAAAAATACGCCTGGGACATATAGGTTGTATATTTCAGGGAAGCATATTTTTTGATTGTTTGGTTTTTCATACTTTGTAGGTGAATAATTCTATTCTTTTTGTCTTCTTCATATTGTTAACCTTCAAATTTTAACATATAAGCATGCTCCCCAGGATATAGCTAATTATTTATCATTCTCCTTTAATTTCTGAAGTATACATATAATTTGTTTTACTAACTACCCCATGCTTATAGTATTTGTCAATCGTCTTTATAGAAATGATAACTAAATTCAAGTGCCTGATAAAATCACTAAGGAGAGTAAAGAGTAAGAAAAAAGGGTCCTTAATGAGATTAAGACTTACCTATTAGTGAATTGTTACCCACTTAAGATTGAAATTTGGAAAGTGTTTAAGAAAGCCACAAAGCAACAAACTTGACTTCAGTCATTTAATGGCATATTATGGAACCAAATTATAGGGTCTTGTTTCCCAAATTTTTGTAGCTTAACCAAACTCATATAGTTTCAATGTTACAGCAATGATTCTGGGTAGGGCTACTGTTACCTTCATGAACTGCTGCAGTTCATAGAGAAGGTGGTAGTAATTTTTTTTCTGTAAGTGCTGGCAGGCAGCAATCAAGTACTTTCCCCAGCTCTCCAAAGTCGGATCAATGTCTTCTAGCAAATTTTCCAAAATGTGTAACTTTCCACTTGTATAGCTTGGTTGGAAGATGCCTTCAATAAAGACTTCTGGAGGACTTTCCTATAGAAGGGGAAAGGAAAACATTGGAGCAGTATGTAATATGTGCCTTTACATCAACATGATGCTAATTTGGTGTAATCTCTCCTTTCAGTTTCCTTATGTAATTTCCTAGGACCTTGGGAAATTGATTTAAGATTTGTGTTATGTATAAACTTTATCAGATTGCTTGTTGTCTTAGGGAAGAGTTATGGGAAGAGAGGAAAGGATAAAAATTTGGAACTTAAAAATCTCATAAAAATAAATGTTGAAAACTATCTTTACATGTAATTAGAAAAAATACTATTAAGTGAAAAAAAAAATTTCAAATATCCCAGGTTAAAAAGTCCTATAATCTACTGCTTCCCCCCCCCCCCAAAAAAAAAAAAAAAAAACCCAGTAGAAAATAAATAGGCTTTCTCCAGAAAAGAAGAGTCTATGGGGTCACAAAGAGTTGGACCCAACTCAATGACTGCTGAACAAGAAATCACTATTAGTGGAGTTGTGAATAAACTGAACCAATTCTTCTGGAGAGCAATTTGGAACTATGTCCAAAGGGCTATAAAACTATACTTATACTTTGATGTAGTAATACCACTATTGGGTAGTAAGATTAAAAAAAAAAAAGACAACATACAAAAATATTTATAGCAGCTTTTTTTGTAGTGACAAAGAATTGGAAATTGAGGGGATGTCCATCCATCTACTGGGGAATGGGTGAACAAGGGATTGTATATGAATGTAATGGAATAGTATTGTGCTACAAGAAGTGTAGCAGTGATAAGCAGGATACTTTCAGAAAAACCTGGATTTACATGACCTAATACAAAGTGAAATGAGCAGATCTAGGAAAATGGCATATGTAGTAACAGCAATGTTGTACAATGATCAATTGTGAATGACTTAACTATTACTCAGCAATACAATGATTTAAGATAATTCTGAAGAATTTGTGATGAAAAATGCTAGCCATTTCCAGAAAAAGAACTGCTAAGAGTCTGAATGCAGATTGAAGCACTTTTTAAAAACTTTCTTTTCTTTGGTTTGTGATTTTTTTTTTTTTACAATATGACTGATATGGAAATATATTTTGCATGGCTGTACATACAGAACCGATATCAAATTGCTTGCTTTCACAATGAGGGAAAAGGGAAACAAGGGAGAGAATTTGGAACTCAAAATTTAAAAAACAAATGATAAAAATAGTTTTTACATATAACTGGCAAAAAAATTTTAAATGAGAAAAAGTAACGGAGAAAATGTTAATAATAAAGATTAAACTTGATAATGAAAAATAAAAAAGACTTATGTGTTAACTGAACTGTCACTGTATAGGGAGAAATTTACATTACTATAAATCTATGCCAGAGGAAATCTATATCCCAAAGAGATTATGATTTCCAAGCCTCCAACCTTAGAGCTGGATGACATAAGAAGGTACCTAAAGTCACTGGATCACCCACCTTCTTCTGGAGATGCTGTAAAGCTTCTCTCATGCAGTTATGCCTCATGTAGAAGCTAATGATGGCCAGATGGGTGCTGTAGTGATGTAAGTAGAAGAGGCACTCCTGGTAGTAAGTATTGTGCATAGACTTCCCCTCTGGAATCATTTCTAGAGAGAGGCTCTTAGTTCGAAGAGTGGCTTCTAGTTCCTTCAAAGTAGCAAAATAATCATCATCCTGCTATGAGGAAGAGGAGGAAACATAGGAAAAGCATTGTTTAATAAATAATATTTAAAATGAGAGGCAGAGCCAAGATGATGGGATAGTGACAGGGACTCATCAGAGCTCTCAAACTGCTCAAAATATCTTTGAATAGTGACTCTAAATAAATTCTAGAGCAGCAAAACGCACTAAAAGATGGAGTGAAATAAGTCCAATACAGGCCATGCCAGAACAGAATTAGCCCCAGCAAAGTAGGAGAGAGCCTTGGGAGATCACAGATGGTAAGGGATAGAACAACAGTCAGAAGATTACAGAGGTCTCTTTGCAAGCATCGAGACAACACTCTGTTGCTTTGCCCATACTTGGATTCAGAGTAAAGTCCTGGGTGGCAGTCCCAGCGAGGGGAGGCGTACCACCACACCAGAACTTGTGGCCAAAGAGGAGTAGGGAACTACTCACAGTTCTAGGGCAAAAAAGGGTGCTTGTGGTTGCTCACAGGTCATAGCATGAATTAGAAGAGTATTAAATATCTCTTCCTAAATCATACCACATTGGAAGGACTGAAGTATATCTGGGAACAGCTACACAAAACTCCTGAAGCTTGGTACACTATACCCTCTATCTGGGAAGCAGAGTCCTACTTTAACAAAGAGTAAAAAGTCAAGTAATAGACTAGGAAAATAAGCAAACAGCAGAAAAAGATTCTGACGATAGATATTATGGTGATAAGGAAAATCAAAACATACAGTGAGAAGAAGATAACAAGGTCAAACCTCCTAACATACAAAGCCTCCAAGAAAAATATGAATTAGTCTTAGGTAATGCAAGAGCTCAAAAAAGACTTTGAAAATCAAGTAAGAGAGATAGAGAAAAAATTGGGAAGAGAAATGAGAGTGATGCAGGAAAATCATGGAAAAAAAGTAGCTTGGTAAAAAGAAGACCCATCTTAAAAAACCAGATTAGGCCAAATGGTAAAATTAACAAATAGTTAATGAGGAGAAGACTACCTTAACAAGCAGAACTGGCCAAATGGAAAAGGAAGTACAAAAGCTCACTGAAGAAAATAATTCCTTAAAAATTAGTTGAGCAAATGAAAGCTAACAACTTTATGACAAATCAAGAAACAAAAACAAAATCAGTAGATTTTTTTTTTTTTTTTTTTAAAAGAAGATCGTGTGAAATATCTCACTGGAAAAACCAAGGACCTAGAAAATGGCTCCAGGAGACAGAATTTAAAAATTATTGGACTATCTGAAAGCCATGATCAAAAAAAAAGTCTAGATAACATCTTTCAAGAAATTATCAAGGAAAATTGCCTTGATAATTCTAGAACTAAAATAATTATTGAAATAATCCATTGATTACCTCCTGAAGGAGATCTCAAAATGAAAACTCTTAGAAACATTATAGCCAAGTTCTAGAGCTCCCAGATCAAAGAGAAAATAATGCAACCAGGCAGAAAGAAATAATACAATATTATGGAAAAACACAAATATAACACAAGATTTAGCAGCTTCTACATTAAAGGACTGGAGAGCCTGGAATATGGTATTCTGGAAGGCAAAAGAGCTAGGATTACAACCAAGAATCATCCATCTAGCAAAAGTGATTAATCATTAGGGGAAAAAAATGGTCATTCATTGAAATAGAGAACTTTCAAAAAGACCAGAGCTGAACAGAAAATTGGACTTTCAAATACAAGACTAAAGAGAAGCATTAAAAGGTAAAAAAAGAAAGGGAAATCATAAGGGACTAAATAAAATTAAAATGTTTACATTCTACAAGGAAGTGTAACTTATAACTCGTAAGAACTGTCTCATTATTAGGGCAGTTAGAAGGAGCATATGTGTGTGTGTGTGTATATATATATATAATATATTTATATAGGGCCCAGGTATGAATCAAATGTGAGGGATTACATTAAAAAAAATAAAAGTATAAGTGAAAGAAGAATGCATTGGGAAAAAGAGAAAGGGAGAAATAGACTGGAGCAAATTATCTTTTATTAAAGAAGCCAGAAAAAGCTTTTATAGAGAAGAAGAAAAGAGGAGAGGTAATGGGAAATGAATGAACCTTACTTTCATCACAATTGGCTCAAAGAAAGAATAACATAAACACTCAATTGGGTTATTGAAATTACCTTACAAGGAAGTAGGAAGGGAAGGAGATAAGAAAAAGGAGAGGGTGTTAGAGAAGGAAGGGCAGATTGGGGGAAGGGTACTTGGATATGAACAGTTTTCAGATGAATTATTCAAAGCTATCTGAAGTCATGTGAAGAAATGCTCTAACTCACTACTTAATAGAAAAATGCAAATTACAACAATTCTGAGGTATGCTTATTAGATTGGCTAATAGGACAGAAAAGGAAAATGACAAATGACAACTGCACTATTAGATGAGTTGTGAACTGATTCTAACCATTCTGAAGAGCAAGTTGGAACTATGCCCACAGGGCTAAAAAAAAATCATGCAAAACCTTTGATCTAGCAATACTACTAATAGGTCTGCATCACAGAACAGAGAGGAAACTAAAGGGAAAAAGGATAAGAACCTATGTGTTCAAAAATATTAATAGCAGCTCTTTTCTGGGTGGCAAAGAATTGGAAATTGGAAATGGGCCCATCAACTGGGGAATGACAAGATAAATTGTGATATGTGATTATGATGGAATACCATTTTACTATAAGAAATGATGAACAGGATGCTCTCAGAAAAACTTGAACAGACTTCAAAGGAGCTGATGTAAAGAGATATGTACTATGTACAAAAGAATAGCAACATTCTAAGATGATCAGTTGTGAATGACTTAGCTGTTCTCAGTAATACAATGATACAAGATAATTCTGAAGGACTTATGATGAAAAATGCTATCCATCCCCAGATAAAGAACTGATGGTGTCTCAATACATATTGAGGCATATTTTTTAAAAACTTTATTTTTCTTGAGGGTTTTCTTTCACAATTTGATTAGTAGAAACATTTTTCATGACTACACATGTAAAATTTATAATAAATTGCTTGTCTTCTCAAAAGGGGAGATAGGGAAGAAGGAAAGGAGAGAATCTAGAAATCAAAAGTTTAAAAAATGAATGATAAAAATTGTTTTTACACATAATTGGAGGAAAATACTATACAAAGAAGAAAACTATAATAAATGTTTACTGAGCACTAAGCACACTTATTGTGGGGTAATCTTTGTCCTTAGGAATTTTTAATTTAATAGAATAAGACACATGCATAATCAAACATGGTATTAGGGAGAGAGCTGAAAGTCAAGGCGATCTCTTTATTTATGCTAATACAATGACATCTTCTTTGAACCAAGTATTTTGCTTGCTGTTCTCTTACCACTGACAAGATAGGCTTTGCTGTGGACTCCAGATATTCAATTACATCCTGTACCAGCCTTGAGCCATGAGTTAGCTGATTGAGGTCAAGGGGTGGCTTGAGACATCGACTAAACTTCTCACGTGCTGCTGTTAGGTTCCCAGCTTTCAAGCAGGCCATACCCCAGGCATGCCATGCACCAGTGAGATCTAGTCCAGTTTTTGTGGACACCTGGAGGCAAAAATTATTCATCTGAGTCATGGGAAGCAAGAAAGCTAAAGCAACTCCATTTTGTTTGCAGGTCCTCTATTTTCATCATGATAGTCTGTTCTCCCCTCCCCCAAGTCCTATATATGACCTTACTATTGAAACAGCAAGGAAGTCCTACCTATTAGGATGGAGTTACAATATATAGGTAACCTGAAAAAGAGCCAGCTCAACTTTCCAATCCTAAGAACCCCATACTCAATTCACTTCCTGCCTCAATCTATTTGTCCTTTTCTTCCTCTGGGGAATCTCCCTGTATGGGTGGGTTCCCTTGCTGGCAAACTCAATAATCCCTTGTTGGTTCCTAAATTTATGACCCTAGGTTAGGGTTCTGGTTTTGGGATTTTGCTTCTGATTTGCTGAAGCACTAACAATTTTAACCACAGTGAATGGGATTAGTAGTAGGGAATTCCCAGGGTTACAACTTGAGAATGCTTTGGGTTCCTTTGCTTGGTGGTCAAGGATCATGATCTATAAATGGCAGAACTCCAACTTCTCCCCATTCTGATCAAACTGGTTGTTTGGTTTTGGCTTAGAAACTAGATTCTCTGGAAAAGACTTCAATGAATAAGTGTTTCTGTGTGTCTTTTTGTCTTCGTTTCAGTTTAAGTATTTGTATTTAATGTCCAGTATGTTGTTTTCATTGTTCAGGTTTTGTATCTTGGCAAAATCCAATTGACTTTTTCCTGTGGTCTAATAAGTCTAAACAAAAAAAAAGAAGTAAAGACTGAAAGATTTTCATAAGGTTTTCAGAACATTTGACAGAATATTTCTGTATTTTTAACTGGCCAAGCTAGTGAGGCAGATAGCAGGCAATACAAATAAGAAAAGGGATTCTTTTCCCAGTCTGCAGAAATTTATGGCATTATAAACTAATTAGAGATAAACTTTGTGGCTGAAATGTAAGTTCTTTTCTATGAATTTCCAAATTGTGGTTTGAATTTTTTATATAAATGCTTAACTACCTGAGTTTTGGAGTAGTATTTTGTGGAATTTAAGAGAAACTAAAAATAAAACTGTGAAAGTTACATGGAAACAGCATACAGACCATTTATCACTTTCCCAGGAGAATAAAAAGATTTATTGTTCCAGTGCAAGGAAGGATTACTGATTAGAGAGAAAGGAGAAAGAAAGGGAAAATGAAGCTAGTTTGAAAGTGAAGTTTCAAAGTGAAGGAAAAAAAATGAGCTTGCAATTTAAATTCGTCTGGTAATTAAGAACTTTAAATATTTTTTTGACCATGAAAAGCAAGAAACGTGTATAAATCAAGAACCAACTTAAAAGTAAATAAAATTTAATTTGGGAAAATATTTTGTGCCACCACCATGTTTTCTTCTGCGAAGGATATAATATAATGTAAAAGTTTAGATAGAAACTAGAAATAATATCACCTAAAAGAAACTGGAATGGCCTACGTGTTTACAAACTTTTAAGAACCCCAAAAGGTTATTAATTGATATTACACAACTGGTACTGTATAACAAAAACTCGGGAGAAATTCAATAAAATAAAGATATGATTGGGGAAAAAAATTAGAGCAATTAAAGGAAACTGAAGTATTGGATAAGAATATGAAAAAAAAATAAGAAAGGAATAGCTTTGAAAGGCTTTAAATGGAAGGATATTAAAAGAAAGGAAGGAAGGAAGTTTAAGCAAGTAAGGATGAGAGAAGCATGTGTAAAAAATTAAAGAAAGTTGGAAGTCTGTTTATACTGACTGTGAATGGAGGGTTTGAAAGCCAATAATTTGGGATCCTGGAAAGAGAGGCTTGAGGGAGGTTTTTGGTCTCACTGAGATAAGAAAGACATAAAAAACTGTGAGATTATTTTTTAGAACACAGAAATTTAAATAACAAGTAACAGTATGGAATTATTTGAGGATAACATATCAAAATTCTATCCTTCAAAGACAATTGGAAAAGTTTATTTTGGTCATTATATGAAGGTCCTCATGAACCCTAAAAGAGGGAAGTGAGAATACAAGATTGTCAATTTAAATCTGCAGACTAAATGAAAGTGGGCCCTAGGAAATGTTAGTAGTAAAACAGCCCTTAGGAAAATTGAGATTCTGTATTACACCATTTGTAACTATGGATATAGATGTGATTTAATTTATTCTAATTTCATTTTAAATAGGATGTATTCTCCATGTTAGGACAACTGTGATCTTTGACTTTTTTAAAGTAAATCAGCTGTAGTGGAAAAGATACGTAATGTCTGCAATTAAGGCAGTATGTTTTGAAAGTACAAGTTAAAATTATATTAAAATTACTTGATATTGGTCTTGAATGCAAACAGTATAAAATGCCAAAAGTGACAAAAATGAAATGATTTTCTATATAATATAATGTAGAGGGCCAGAACTCTTGAGAAATACTTGAAACAAGGATACTTACAACAGGGTGTTTACTTAGTGTGATTGATGAGATAATGGTTCTCTAGTTCACATATACTTGGTATTTAGTGTGATATGGTGATGTAATGATTCTACAGTAGGTACATGTTCAGTGTGCTGTAGTGATGTGATTTTATTAAAGTATTTAAGGGCTGAGAGGACTAGAGACAAGAGTGAGTGAGAGAGTGTGTGCTTGAGCTGGATCTCAGACTCCAGACTTTAACCCTGACCATCCTCATGATGACTCCTGCTAAGACCAAGGCCTGTCCAGAAATCCAGCCCAGATATTACAAGATAATTTGGAAATGTATTCAACTGAACAGATATCACTTGACTGGAAATATGTTTTCATGTTTTAAATACATGATACTATGTATTTTAGTATTGCATTTCTAAATTTTCTTGAATTGCAAAATTTGGGAAATTATTATATAAGAAATGTTAAGAGAATGATGCAATTATGTCACTGAAAAAAATCTTTTTGTTCCTGTTGTTCTGAATACTGTGAAATTATTAAATTAGGTATACTGTCATATACCACTGTCATAATGCTAAAACCTATCAAATTTTTAAATGGAAGTGGCTTAAAAAGAAATAATAGTAATTATTTATTTCGTGGGAAAAGGGAAAAAAAAAAGATTTTGTAAAATCTCCTTATCTGTAACTTTCCAAGTATCTTGCAACTATTTGTTTGGGCAAGGCTGTGAAAACGACTTTCTGAGAAATATGACCTCTTCTTTCATAACAAACATTCCTTGCCAGAGGGGAATGAGGAATTTACAATCTTGCTCATCATATTGAAATGATTTACATGATATGTGATTATGGGAATCACAAAATTACACCTGGAATAGTATATAACTGAAATCAATCAATTTAGTTTTAATACACAGTCTTAAAGACTTATTTTTCCCCTGGGAATTAATAACATCCATTATTTTAATAGATGAGTATCTGACAGTCTAGAGACTTATCCAGAATGTGATTATTTTCTTCATTTCTAATGATTTTTATACCCAGATGAATTTAAAATCAAGGAGAGTTGGTTTCTTTCAGTGTAAATCTAATAGCAAGTAAAACTATAATTTTTAATATCAATATTAATATCTTGTTATTGGAATACCTTACTACCTTTGAAGTGCTATAATGTAATGCAAGTATAAGATACCTTATAGTATATCCTACTTGATATTTTTCTTTTAGCTAGGTTGTTTATAAAACTATTTTCATAAGGTCTGAACTGGTTTTCACTACATTGAAGATCAATTTCACTGGATTTCATCATGTTCCACTAAATTATGTTAAGACTTATCAATAGGAGGCACCAGAAAGCATTGCCCAGAGAATTTCTACAAATGAATTAGACTCTGGAGTTGGTCAAAGAGTTACCTACCACAAATTTTCCCTGACCTATCCACAGATAACCTGAAAATCATTGATGCTGTCAAGGAATTTAACACACTTAAAACTTCTGCTATATTAGATTTCTTTATTCAGCCTACTGTAATTTTGCTTATTAACTCTGTATGTGCTATTTTGTAAGTTGCTTATCTGAACTGATATCATCTTGGAAATTGCTTTAAAAAAGGGGGGGGGGGTGAGAATATTTATAAACTCAAAGGGGAACTGTGTGTAGCTGAGAAAGCTGAAATAATTCCATTTTTGTTTTTGTAATTCCTCTATCTTGTCCCTGATTCTGTTTGTATTACAACTCCCATCCTGTCTATGATCTTACTTATTACTGAAATAGCAAGTATAGCCTGGTCTCTTAGGGCAGAGTTACAAGAGATAACTAATCTGAAGAACAGTATTTCTTGCTGCTAGCTCAGCAACAGCCTTCTCCAATCCTAAATGTCCTGTATCTAACTTGTCTCTTAAGTCAAAACTATAAACAAAAACTATAAAAACTTTGTTCTGTTCCTTTGGGGAATCCATAATTATGTGGGTGGAGCTCACATAACCTTGATAGTTCCTAAATGTATGATATTGGGTTTGGATTACAGTTTTGGTTCTGGTTTGTCATGGCACAAATTCCCCACAGTGGGATGCCTAAACTAAAAAATTTGTTCCCCCATTCCAAATTTGCAATTGGCTCTGCCCAGGGTACTTGTCTCCTCCTAAGAATAGCTGACAGGAGTGAATTTTGAGGGTGATAAAAGGCACAAGTTAGATGCAGTCTGTATTCCTCTCTTACCTCCACACCCAGCTGATAGTATTCAGCTTCCAAAAGTTGGTTTCTTAATCTTGTTACTGCAGCTGGATGTAGGATCTGATCCAGAGATGGTACATGCCGATAGGCAGCAGCAACTAAAATATTTAGTACATCCACTTTGCTGATGTAGCTAACAGAAAGAAAGGGGTAGAGAAATGAATTTACACAGAACTCCCCCTAGAGGAACTGTTGCCTGAGTTCCAGCTTTAATTCTCTACAACGGTCGCTAGGAAGCAAAGCTTATGCAGAAATTAGTTTTTTTGTTTGTTTGTTTGTCATTACCTGCCAACTAGCAACTGATATTTAATAAGCCTCAACTATGCCAGGTACTGTGCTAAGCACTAGGAATATGAAGAAATGCAAAAGACCCTTCCCTTAAGAAGCTTTCAGTCTAATGGGGGAAGACAATGTGAAAATAGTTCTATGCAGCATAAACTGAAGATCATCTTGGAGGGATGGTACTAACATTAAGGAGGACTTAGAAAGGCTTCTTGTAAAAGGTAGGGA
The DNA here is from genome assembly GCF_016432865.1 of Antechinus flavipes. Taxonomy (NCBI): domain Eukaryota; kingdom Metazoa; phylum Chordata; class Mammalia; order Dasyuromorphia; family Dasyuridae; genus Antechinus; species Antechinus flavipes. The sequence continues at coordinate 339,924,511 of NC_067399.1, forward strand.
CTTTGTGATTTCTGTCAGCCTGTTTGCTTCAGTGAGGCCCTCATTTGAATCATTATCAATTTAGATTCTGTTTCATATTAGTACCCAGATGACAACACTGTTAATTTTCCAGTTGTTTTTCTCAGTCTCACTACTCCTTTATTTATATTTTTGCTTCCCTGCCTGGCTCAAATGAAATTCGTTCATTAGCCTTTAGGTTCTGTTACCTTTTAGCTGTGAACACATATTAAAGCCTACAATAATCATTTGCCTGGCTCCCATCCCTGACAGACAAAGACTGTTACAAGTTGAGCCCAAAGATCCAACCTACTCTATCTGGTACTACTGAACATGTCTTTTCTGATCCATTTTGCCACTAGATTCCTGATTCCAATTGTGTAAACCCTCAGATTCCTGGCAGTAGATTCTAGCCTGTATTAGTAAATGATCTTATTTGCTCACTGGATTTCCCTGTAAGGGGATTCTGCGCTATAGTGAGGCTGCACTATGATATTTTTGTCTGGATAAAAAGTATTATATGAGCATAAAGTACTTTATAATCACCAATCCTTCACATATTTTTACTGAGAAAAAGGTTCTTATGGTTTATTCTAGAGAGAATGATAGCTATCTCTTCAAGAATTCTAGTATTTTCACACCAAAATGGACCTTTAAATATCACTTGTCCAATTCCCTTGTTAAAAAAAAAGAGAAAACTGAGGCCCAAATGATTTGCCAAATATCGTAAAGTGAATTAAAAGTACTAAGTCAATAGTGAAATTTAAAGCAAGGTATTCTCATTGTTTTTCATCATGGACCACATTTCAGCTACATATAGCTACTGCTATCTCCAGTACTGAATCAATAGCTCAACGCTTTGAGTCAAGTAGAGTAGGTGAAGCCATAATATTAGTTTCTAGTTTACTTTTAATTTGTAGGTAGAGATTCTAACAATTGCTGACATCTATAAAGTAACTGAAAGTTTACAAAGTCCTTTATATGAATCCCTTGATCCTTGTGATAATTGAGGTAGGTCCCACAATTACTACCCCTATTTTACAGATGAGTAAAATGAAGCATAGGGAGGCTTAAGTGACTTGCTCATGATCACATGGCTAGTTAGTGCCAGAGGTGGAACTTGAACTCTGATTTCTCCTAAATCCAAGAGCAGCCCTTTCTCCCATTTCACTCTGTCTTTGTTATCTAAGATAAAGCATTGGCTTACTATCTGTGAGAAAAGTAACTCTAGAACCTGCCACATGTGATGCTGGCAGGCCACCTACAAAATGACATGATTCATTATTTACCACACCCCATCTACGAAGCTATGATGTCACTTGGTCTTAGCATTTAGTGAAAGACAAGACTTAGTGAATTGTCCTTGGTACTAGAAAGCAATAAATTTTAAATGAACCTTACAATGCTGATCAGACTTTAAAATCAAGGTTTGTATTTTCTTCCTATTCAAGTCTCACCAATACAAATTTTATTCTTAGAGACTTAGTATGAAAATATGGATAATGATATTAAAACACAAGTGAAGAGAAATCATATAGGATTTAACAATTAACTCATTAACACGAATCTATTAGAATGGGTTGACTTTCTGTCCAATCCCATCTGTTTGAAGAAGGGGATGGTGGGATAATAGGAAGTATATTTGATAACATAATAGTGGTGGTATTATATTAATAGAATAGATAATAGAATAACAACAATACTAATAAATTGGATAACAGACATAGGGAAATGCCCCTCTCCCACAAGAGATGGTTACCTGTCACACAGTGCTAAGTCTTGGCTCTGACCCGCTCTGACAAACATCATCTTGGCACTGAAGAGTAACTGTTTCATAATATCTGTGAGTAATCCAGCATCCACCTCGGGATTGGTCAGGCCCCGAGACAGTCGGCAGCAGTGATCAATTAACTGATGGCCACAGGCAACAGGATCACGGTGCAAGTTCAGGATGGCAATGCACAAGGAAGCACTCGGAGCCTAACCAGAGAATAAAAAGAAAGCATGGTGCAACTGAAACATTTTTCAAATTCTGCTGTGGGAGAGGACAAAAGGGCCAAGTAAAATAGGGCAGAAGAGACTTGGAGAAAAAACAGTGGAGTTAATAGGAATCCAAGGGATCCAAGACCCACTGTGTAACACTCTCTGGCTGACCTCCTGTTTCCCCAGGGGCATTGGTGGCTACAGGGCCAGCTGTCACCCACATCTTGCCATTACCTGTTCATAGTAAAACTCGCTCCGCACCAGATTATTTTCTTCCTCATTCAGATCTAGAGTCCACTCCAGCTGAGCTGCTTTGGGGACTCGTACCACAGCCAAGTATGGCGGGCTCTCTGTTGAGATGCTCTCTGAGGCTGAGGACAGAAATGACATTCATTCATTCATCAGTCAGGGCACCTCGGAGTCATTAGTGTTCAGTCTAGATAGTGAGTAACAGTGCAGACATTTGATAATAATGGTCAAAATCTCCTTTCCTTTGGGAGAATTCTGAAGGGACTAGCATCTCTTATAAGACAGACATAGCTGAGGAAATATCTACAATGTGGTACACAGAATTTTGATGTTTTATAGACAGTAATAAATAATAAGGAATTTGATTCTCTCCATCTGCTCAGAATGAACAATACATAAATATTTGTTCTCCTATAAACATTTAACTTTGGTCTGTGGGAACTTTAAGACTGACAATCAACATTGCACAAACTTAATAGAAATTTGGATCTGTTTTTAGCTCATCTGTTCTGTGGACTACCAATTAAGAAGTGGCCTGCTATTAAGGTGAAGATGCTGGTTATTCCATACCCCTGGAATGATCTGCTGAGTTAAGAACTAAATTTTATGGTCCTTGGCTTCAATAACTGACAGATGCACATGGCAAGAGCTATAAAATTAAATAAATCACTGACAGCAGTAGTAAGAGAATGGTCTTGATAGGCATATTCAATGGGGTTTTCATTGCAATAAGCCTTAAACATACAGGAAACTTGAGTTTAGAAACCAATATAAGAATATTAGAGTATCTTTTAGACTTACCTTCTGAATGCCCCATACTATCCTCTGGCGAACTGAAAGTAGAAACAGAAAAATAAATTGCCTATTGTATATTTCATAGTTCAACGTATCACTGAGACACAGATCTCAAGCTAAAAGGGACCTCAAGAGGCCAGCTAAGTTAACTGTCCTTTTACAGATGAGAAAATTAAGGCTTAGGGAAGTTAACTGGTTTGCCCAAGGTCATACAGATAGTAAATATTAGAGACAGGATATGAACCTATGGTCTGACTCTAGACTCAGAGCTCTTTCCCATGCTGTCATCTCTCCAACAGTTGAAGAGAATTAGTCATATTATTTGATTCCAATGCTGTCCAGAAACTACCTATTTCAACACAGAACTAAAGACACAGTTGTAGACTTAGTCCAATCTACCATGAACTCCAGAGGTTTCTCATAGTTTTTTTGAAGTATGAGGCCAGATGGAAGATTTATTAGGAAATTGTGACTGGCATGTTTGATGATCTAAAAATCATGGGTTATCATGGTTGTTGACACAGATAAGGTTACAATAATTCCAAACATCGACATTTGCATATCTCTAGGGTTTACAGAGCATTTTATATATTATCTAATTGGATTTTATATGATAAGTGGTGCCGAACTGAGATAGGATACACTTAATTCAATTTAACAGACATTTAATTAAACTGTCCTCTTCAGATAGGATCCATGAAGCAAGGTCTGTTTCAAGTAGATAAGGATTTAATCACTTCATTGACTATAGATGCTGAAAACAGACTTTTGAGGTCAGGATGGAGAAATAAATTCCTTCCACTGAGAAACTTAGGACTGGAATCCTGAACACATTTCTTCTCATCTTGCCTGGAGAAGATTAACCGTACTTATAGACAGTCTGCTCTGCTATGAGTTCACAAACACTACGCTCTAGATGTCACTACATGTTTGAGGAAGGTAGATGTCAAAGAAGCAGGCTTTTGGGGACCTGAAGGCTTAGGGGAAGGACTAGAGCCCCTGTTGCCCTAACCCCAACTCACTGTTTGTTGTAGTGGTTGTAGCACTGGTCACACACCCGAGCTGGGTTCTCTCTGCTGCCTTCCACATCCATCTTCTTGGTGGAACAAGAGCCACACACCAGCCTACCACAGCGACGGCAGTGATGACGGCGGTTAAACTAAGAAATAAAGAAAAGGAAAAGGAAATGGGTAGTTTAATAGATGCTTCTATCAATGGGCTTCCCTTCTTTCCTCCAGTTATTTCATACTATGTATTCAGAGGACATGGTGGGTCTTGGTGCTAAAGAAAGTATGTAACTGATGTCCCTACCCTAAAAGAGCCTTTCTTTCAGCTGATGGAAAAAACTCCAAAGTTCATTAAAAATTTAACATTGGAGTGATTAAGAAAACTAGTCTTACCTTCTGATGGGGATGACACAGTGAGAAAGAAGAGATACTCTTTTTTTTTTTTTTAAACCAATAACTTTCAATTAAACAATCAATGTTTATTAAGTACTAGCTCTGTGCCAGACACTATGCCAACCAGCTCAACAAAACCAATCAACCTATATTTCTCAATAACAATACTTTGTCAAAGCATTTTAAACTACCAGATCATTTCATATTTATGGCCAAAGGGTAAGGTAGATAAGTTTTATCATCCCCATTTTTAAATACAAGAAAATGCTTGTAAGTTGATAGGGTTGGGTTTAAAACATAGGTCCCTTGACTTTCATTTGAGGTTGTCTCTCAGTAAGAAATGAAGTGGACAGCTGCTTACCATGGTAAAACGTTCACTTCTACACACCATACAGGTGATTTCCATTTCATCTGGTACCCACTGCTGTCTAGCTGGGGGTTTTTCAGGAGGCACAAATTCCAAGGGATCATTGTGTGGGAAGCTTCTCTCCTTTAAGCTTGGAGATTGTGCAAAGGAAACTCCTAAAGGTCAGAGGCAAAGTTAGAGCTTGAATAGAGCCAACTGGGCCAGGCCATACTCAGATATTGATAGCCTAAAAGTCTATTTGGCTGTGTTAGCTGTCTGTTTTGAGGCATATTATGCTGACAAAATTGAGAAATCATCTTTGAATCAGATTTGATTGGAAAATTTAACTCCTGAGTTTTGAGGCATAAAAGATAAATCATAAAGATTTTTTGTATAAGGAAGAATCACCCCTGTTATTTGGATTTATAACCTAGATGAGGCAAAGAGTTGAGATAAGAGACGCTTTTTATTTTTGGAAGTCTTTATTACAGTAACCAGGTAAAAGCTTGAGAAGAGACTGTCAATTTACTTTTATGGAATAGGAGCTTAGGACATTTTCCTGATCTTAATTTATCTGTCTGTTGTCCTTATAAAACAGAAAATTATCATTCTTATTTTACAAACGAGAAAACTAAGATGTAAACAATAAACTGTAACAGGTTTAAAAACGTCAGTAATAGAGATAAGAACTTAGGATTCTGGCTTTATTCTGGCCTTAGAGAATTAGAGTAAGTAATCTGCTTGAAGTCACATGATTAACAAGTGTGGTACAGTTGGGTCCAGACAAGAAGAGTTCATTTATAGAAGGGAATCCTTTACAACTTTCAAAAAACTTTCAGAGAGCTCATCATTTGTTTCTAGTAACTGACAACCATGAAATTGGCAGGCATGTATAAATGCCTTTATTTTTTACAGATGAAAAAACTGAGGCTTAGAGGGCTTAAGGATTTACCCGAGGCCATATGGTTAGTAAGAATTGGGAGTAGATAACAATAGCAGCTCATATTTATGTTGCCTCTTGAGGTTTACAAAACACTTTCTTCCTGAAAATCCTGTGAAGTAGTAGAGTATTATCCCCAGACTTCAGATGAGGAAATGGATGCTTAGAGATTATAATTCCATAGCTAGGAAGTATCAGAACTGGGGCTATTCTCTCTCTCTCCTTTTTAAGGTATACATATTTACGTAACTATCACGTTACACAAGAAAAACCAGATCAAAAAGGGAAAAAAATGAGAAAGAAAGCAAAATGAAAGCAAACAACAAAAAGAGTGAAAATGCTATGTTGTGATCTACATTCAGTTCCTAAAGTCCTCTCTCTGGGTGTAGATGGCTCTCTTCATCACAAGATCATTGGAACTGGTCTCAATCACCTCATTATTTAAAGAGCCATGTCCATCAGAATTGATCATCGTATGAATCTTGTTGCCATGTACAATGATCTCCTGGTTCTTCTCACTTCACTTAGCATCAGTTCATGTAAGTCTCTCCAGGCCTCTCTGAAATCCTCCTGCTCATTGTTTCTTACATAACAGTAACAGTTCATAACATTCATATAACATAACTCATTCAGACATTCTCCAACTTATGGGCATCCACTCACACTTCCAGTTTCTTGCCTCTACAAAAAGGGGTGCCAACAAACATTTTTCCACATGTAGATCAATGGGGCTAGTTTCAATCTAGTGTTCAGATATCTTTATGTGAAAGGAACTAGTACAGAGAAATAGAGGTGAGATGTCATGATGAAAACACTTTGGGGGTTCTCTATAAGGATTAATGAACCATATACACCTAAAGCTGTTTATTGAAGTCTTGTGTTGAAAAGAGCCATCTGCATCTAGAGAGAGAACTATGGAGTTATTTTCACTTTTTTTTAGTGGTAATGATGTTTGTTTTTTCTTTCTCATGGTTTCCCTCCCTTTTTGATCTGTTTTTTCTTGCATGTAGCATAACAAATATGGAAGTATGTTTTAGAAGAATTAGATTAGTCCCCAAAGGTGTGCCTAAACATGGAGGCTCTCAACCCTTCTGGATTCCTGATAAAGGATGGAGGAAAGTTCAGCTTCTTCTGCAGAGAAAAGATCACCTTTTACTTTAATTCAGTAATTTACAAAGACAAATGTAGTCTTTATGGCTCACCCAATGCTTATTCTTTCTAAGCTTGAATTTGGAGAGTTTGAAAAAACACAGTAGTTTTCTGGTTAGATAGCTGGTTAATGAAAAACAGCCCCCAAAGGGTCATAAATTATCAAATTTCAAAAGAATAATTTGCAGAGTGTCAGATGTAGAGATTTTTTTTTGAAAGACAAAAAAAAAAAAAAAAAAAAAAAAAAAGAATATAAAGACAGCATTAGAAGAAAAAATGTAGGGAAACTTACCAGGAAAAGAAGCAGCAGACAACTCAACTGATGCTGATCTAGACAAGGTCTCAGACTCTGATACCTGATTAAAAATCTCTTGGGGGTGAATTACAGAATCTAAGGAAGGAAAAATTTAAAAAACTCAAGTAACTTATGGATGACATGTTATTACAAGCATGGTTCAAAAAAATGTATTCCTGTTTACTTTAATGGAAAAAATTAACTCAAAGCCATTTCAGCTTGGGTAATGAGTATTTCACTTCTTTCTTGAGATATATAGATAGAATTAAAAACCCCCTGTAACCTAAGAACATGTAGATTCCTCCCCTTTGGTGGTAAAAACCTTTGCTCTGGTACCTGACCATAGAAATGGCTGAACTTTTTACCTTTAGCGAGAAGCCCAAAATGAACAATGAATTCTCCTAAATCAAGTCTCAAAATGTCCAAAGGAGATGTCAAGATTCTAAAGGGATGTTACACCTGGAGATTAAACTCAGATTGCTTCAAGTACTGGTTTCACTTTACTTCAGGACTCTAAGAGGCTGCTTGTACTTCAGTCACAAACAGCGGTATAATGGAGTGATTTTGGAAGTGACAGAACTTAAAAAATGACTGTGCCAGCAGCAGACATATCATTTCAGACATACTGTTAATCTAGGATTCCTGTTCTTGTAACTAGGGGCTGTAAATCCAGGGTTTTTTCCTGTATGATAATAATTCTATGAACTTTAGCATCTTGGGAAACAAATGAAGGGGGAATTAGAAGTGCAGCATGGTTATATGGGTCCTCCATGGCTATCCCAAGGCCACAGCATGCTGCTGACAGTTATTTACCTGATCGTTTTTCTTTCAATGAATATGGGAAGTCGAGTGCTTTCCCTGCATATCTGGACAGCAGTGAATCAATATCCTCCATGGTAAAGCCAATTTCTTGCCCAGCCAGCAAGTGGTGTAGTGTCTGCAGAGCCACAGTAGCCCAGTCCACTTTCATATTCATCAGCAGCTGCTCCAGCATGAGTAAAGGGCTGGAGGACAGGTGGGAGTAGCTGGCCCGGTGCGACTCAGGCAGAGTCAGCAGAACCTGTGTGGAAGTTTGATCTTAGGAAGGATGGTAATATGTGAACTTTAGGGGGAGTCGCCTGTGGAGTGCAATCCAACTCATAAGACCAACTCATTGGTTTCTCTTGGGAGAAGAATCCCAATTCTGATCTAGATCCATAATTCTCTAATTCTACAATTTACTTTCTCCAGACCCAGGAAGGAAGAATTTTGTTGAAATGGTGACCCAAACAACTGGTTCAACCATTCTGGTGACTGGAAGAGCTCAAACTCATTGAAGTATACCTGGTAGTTTAGTCAAACTTTTGTTTTAATCAATGGTTTCCCCATGGTCAATATAAACTATCTATGAAGATTATGAAGGAAGCCTTTTTTGGGAGGAGAGGGGGGAGGAAGACTGATACAATTGGGGTTAAGTGACTTGCCCAGGGCCACATAGCTAGGAAATGTTAAGTATCTGAGGCCACATTTGAACTCGGGTCCTCCTGACTTCAGAGATGGTGTTCTATCCACTACACCACCTAGCTGCCCCAGGAAGCCTTTAAAAAAAAAAATCATGCAGAAAAATCTTATAGGACTATTGAAATATGGGACATTATTGTACTTAAATTTAAAAAGAGGCAGTGTGGGATAGAGGATAGAAAACCAGTCCTGGAGTCAATCAAAGGAATCTTGGTTCAAATCTTACATCTTGACACAAAACACACTGGCTGGATGACCATGGAAGATACTTAATTTCTTAGTATCCCAAGCAAGTCTCTAATACTATACCTGTAGAACAGTTGTCTATCTGTGTTAGTAAAAGAGAATTTGAGAAACAGAAATTTCTTCTACCAACGAAATCCTAAGTTGGGAGCAAAAAATTAAAATTATCACGCATTAATGACTTCAAGATCTTTTTCAAGGGGCTCCAAACAATGGTTTGTTTATAAACTGAGAGACTCTTTATATTATTCTGATGATTTATGGAATAGACATGGTCTTTATTTTAGGCATGGAAAAACTGAGACATTAGGATGCATAAAGTCATATAGAAAGTTGTAATTGCTGAGATGGAAACAAGATAGTTTTTTTGGGCCTCTTCTTTCAAAATCACAAGGCTTGAAATATTTGAACCAGCTCCATCTATATGATCTACGCTAACACCTTCTATTCTTGGGTTTTATTCCTTCAATTTACTAGGTTGAAAAAACAAACACTAAATAAAAATAAGACTTGTTACTTTCACATACAAATTCTCTTTAGAACCAAAAAGGAAAAAAAGGATAGGAAAAGAAAATGATCATGTTAAATGTCAGGAACATTCAGTATTTAAATTCTGGACAATTTTTATTTTCATGATTAACTGTACCTAATGCTAACCAACAGGCACAGTACTACATATAAGTAGATAGCTACCTACTTAATATAAGCTAAAAACCCTAAGTGCCTTAAAATTAATCTCAAATTATATATTACTTTCTACCTGATATGAACTCCCTTCCTTTACTATCATTTCCCTAAGCAAAGACAGAGAGGTGGATACAAAGTCTCCAAAAGACTCTTCTTTAACATGCAAATGCGAATTTCATATTTTGTATTGGACATTAGCTTATGACTAATTAATTGGGACTCAGGAAATCAAGTAGTTTTTCACTGGAGACCATAGGGAAGTGGGATATGGGGAAGGCCCAGTGGTCAGAAGCATGGTAGGGACTCACTGAGGAAAGAAAGGTCTGGATGGAGTGATCTATTAAGGGCCCTAGGCAGTGAAGAGAGAGTTCACAAAGAACATGAGTGTTCTAAGCCAGGGAGGACAAATCCAGGACAGGTAGCTGGGAGCAGCGGGTTTGATGACTCTATGGTAGAGAATCACAAAGATCATTTCTGAGTTCTGGATAAGGCTGGTCCACCTGGGAGTGCTACCTTCACAGTGCCGTTTTACAAAATATACATAAACTTTATAAAATGTTCTCCTTACCTTGGATCCCACGTATAGAGCTTGGATCTCATAGTGTCGAGTAGCTGTCAGTTCCCTGTAGAAGTGAGTGGTGAGGTAGTTGGCTAAGAAGTGAGAGGCAGCTAGACCAGGATGCTGATCAAGGGAACGCTCTGTGACATCAAGACGCATAGTGGGGTCAGAGATTCTCTGAAGCAGCTATAAGAAAGATGGGTAAAAGAGGAAGATGAACCCGGGGTCAATCACAACTACTTAGGCCAAAGTTTTGGATCTAGTATTTAGTAGAATCTCAAACTCAGCTGGCTAGCTGGACCTTGTAGAGAAAGTTAGCTAGGAAATGTCCTGTCACTATGTATGTGTAACATGTTCTTAATTTCCATGTGAAGCAGAGACCTGGAATTGCTGATGCACTGCTGGGCCCCATTCTGCCCCCTCCCCTTTTTGGTCTGGACTTATGATTCCTCTCTGTGATAATGGGGGCAGTAAACTCCTGGTGTGGAAATTCCCTTCATTGAGGCAGAGCAACAACTCATCTGTAACTTATGATCACCTGAGAGTTGCCAGGGGACATCGAGAATGATTTGCCCAAGCCTGTTAAGCCAGAATGTGTCACAGGAAACACTTAAACCCAAGTCTCTTTTGACTCAGCCATCTGTCCAGTGTGCCTTATGGAGTTTAAAGTGGAACTTGACATCTTATCTGATTCATTCTCTTTTCCAAACAAACGGAAATGGATTTACCTGAAGGGCCTTTTCATGATCTCCGCTGTCTAGAAGGTAGAGGAGATGTTTTTGGTTCAAGCTTATCAAGTGTTCTCTTGGAATAGGATAGAGGTTGCCCCACTTCTCACACAGCTCATATTCCTGATGTGGAAAGAAGAAACAAAACATATATGCTTTTACTCCAATAAAGCCTTGCTACATAGCTAACTCCTGCCTGGTTTTTTCCAGCACACATTTGGCCTGTATTTAGGGTAGCTCTAGGACTATTTAGTGAGCGGTAAAGGGGATGATGCTGTAGGATTAAAGCTGGAGAAATCAGGATTGGAGTTGGATGAAGCCAGCATGGTGCTGCCTGGTGGATTACTTGAGCTCAAAAGTTCTGAGCTGCAGTCAGGAGTCTGCACTAAATCTGGCACCAATATGATGAGCCAGAAGGAGAAGGGGGTTCCCAGACTGCTCAAGGATGGACAATTCAGCTCAGATTGGGAAAAAAAGAAGAGTAGGTTAAAGCTTCTGTACCAAATAGCAAGATGGGCCATTGAACTTCTAGCATGGTCAAGACAGGGACACCCAATATCCAAAACCAAAAATCTCCAAAAAATAAAAATTTCATTAAAAAATAAAACAGCAACTAGATAGATATAATTGAAATGCTTTCTCATTTATATACAATCTTACTTTACCCTTGCAACTCTTATAAGACAGGAAATAACTATCAGTATCTCACAGAAACAGAAACAGAGGCATAAAAATGTTGAGACTTGGCCACAGCCATAGACTTCCTGGTGCCTTTCTCAGTTTCTAGGGGGCAGCTGGATGGTACATAGATAGAGCTCTACCCCTGCAGTCAGGAGGACCTGAGTTCAAATCCAGTCTCAGCACTTACTACTTCCTAGCTATGTGACTCTGGGCAAGTCACTTAATCCCCAATTATCTCAGCAAAAATATACAACAATCAATACTTTCTCTAATCATGAGAACAATGGTGCTTAGTGCATGGTATGCTCCAGCTAGCACATGAGGTGGCCTTCCAGTGAGTAGGCTGGTGATACAGGGGACACAGTGTCAGATCTGAAGTCTAGAAGAAGCCTCTTCTTGAATTCAAATCTGCCTCAAACACTTCTTAGCTATGTGACCCCCAACAAGTCAATTAACCTGTTTGCTTCCATTCTTCATCTGTAAAATGAGCTGGAAAAGGTAAGGGCAAACTATCATAGTATCTTTGCTGAGAAAACTCCAAATGAGGTCATGGTCAGACATGAATGAAACAACTGAACAACAAAGAATATCTAAGGCAGCTTGAGCATAGCCTCAAGTTACTGCCTAGGATGAGAAGTCCTTGCTTGTAGTCCATCATTGTTGAGGCAGAGTGGAATAGTGGGAAAATACCAGATTAGAAGTCGTGATAACCTAACATGCATTTGCTAAGTGAGCCTCTCTGAGCCTTAGCTTCCCCATCTGCAAAATAACAATTGACAGTGCCATCACAGAGCTGCCATGAGGACTCAATGGGATTAGGCATTGTGCAAACTCTAAAATTCACAAGCTAACTATTCTCATCAGGTTCTTATGGGATCCTCTGGCAGGAGAAGGCCTAGAGAAACTCAACATTCTTAATTACTCTCCCTTTATTTGCTATTCCATAACTCCATTGACTCTTACCTTACCTCTCTTCCAAGGGCAAAATGAGAAAGCTCAAATAAAGGAGTAAAATAGGCCAGTGGGCCTTGGGACCTAAATATTACTTCTCTGTTTTTTTGGAGGTGGTAAATGTGTTGAAGCAAGTGAACAAGAAGGTCTTTCACTCCACCCAAGAGTTCCCCAGACAAGTAAGCTGATACCCCAAGCTTCTCAGAGGAATGACTTCTGAGGTGAGAATGAGAGAGGGGACAGTTTGGGAAAACTGCACCTTTGCCTCCAGAATTAGGTCCATGACCACTGGTGGGTTGTCAGCACAACACCTCTTCAATGTCTGCCAATCAGGCCACAAGGGAGTGGACTGCAAATCCAGAATCTGAAAGAAGAAAAAAAACCAAACCTAAACCACAAGACAGGCTTTGATCCATACTGAAGACCCTTGGTCATTCTGGAAATGAGGTATCCACAGATCCTGAAACACTTGCCAACAAAAAGGAAGAATCAGAGGGTAAACAGGTTAAAAAGCTGAAAGCTTTGAAAGATACTAGAGGTGATGGTTCCATCTGAAATTACTAACATTTTATAAGCTCTCTCATTTTAGGGTTGAATTTTAGTCCTTGCTGGCAAGAAGCCGAAAAGGAAGGAGAAAAGCCTGGAGAAGCTGACTCTTGAGTTTTCCACGCAGAATTCTGGACTCCATGTTCGTTCCAATTAAGTACTTTCCCAAGAACCCTACAATCTCACAGATGGGATAAAATACAAAAGACTTTTTTTTTTTTTTAAACACATAGTACATATATGCATCCTTAAAAATTGGCTTCCAGGTGCTTCTCTCAATCTTGAATATAACATAAATCCAAGACCACAATGTCATAAAGTTTCAAAATGGACTTTGAAATTTAGCTGTACCTTTGGCTAAAATAATTTGAACAAGTATATATCTTCTGTGCAGGTAACATACATGGAACCTAAAAATTCTTTATTCTTGCTTGATGCACACAAAAGCATGAAATTATAGTTATAAGAGATCCTTATAAAAATGAAGCAAGCACAAATCATCAAGTGTTGAAAAGATAGCAAAGGCAAATCTACCTCAAAGTCCTTACTATCTTCATGTAAATAGTCAAGACAAAGGTAGGCTAAACAGTTTATTTACTTTTTGATTGTTGGTGGTTTTACCTTCTGGTAAACTTGGAGTTCCTTCAGCTTTGTATGCAGCTCTGATACCAATTCTTCTGGAATGGCTGGTTCCGAAATGCAAAATGCCAGAATTTCTAGGCAAGGTTCTAGGGGCCACCTCTCCACTAACCAAAGGGCCATTTTGCTTCTCAGAATTACATCCTTTACAGAAAAAAGATACTTCCAGCCATCCTTATCTAGAAGGAAAACAGGAAGCCCTGCAGTCAGTGAGCAGATTATTATAACAATGACAAACTTCTTCCTCTCTGTCCCCTCCCTCTACCAACATTCAAGGATACACATTTATCTAACACCCAAAAGGAAATAAGATGGACCCCAACCATAGGAATGTATATGTAAGTGTAAGCCCCTCAAAGGTCTTCCATTCTCTATACAGAGTACTAGTTGGGGGACATATAATCAATAGGATTATTAGGAGCATTTTCTCTGACATCTTCACCCTGGTGACAAGCAACAAAGTATCATAATTGAGATACTTCAGCTCTGACTTTGTTCTTTGCCATCACCTTTAATATTAGCAAACTATAAGCAAACATTTGTTTCCCAGTCCAATTTCATAAATGTGACAAACCACTTGGAACCAAATTTTCCAAAGTGGGGACAGAATCTACTAGCTCTTAACTACTCCCATGAAGTGAATTTCCTTCCTCCCAAGTGCAACCCTTCTGTCTCTCAAAGTCCTGATCCTACTTACCATTCACTGTGGCACAGCTCAGAACTACATCCTTTACGCTGCTTAGTTCCTCCATGTCTTGTCCATACAAATCCATGAGTTGAAGAGCTCGGGCCCAGTCCCTGGCTACTAGTGCTTCTTCAAAGGCTTTTGTCAGCACATCCACGGCAACAGGAGAGTGCAAGCCCAGGAGAACAGCAGAGAGACAAGTGTGGCCACACAATCCATCTGCCAAACTCTGCTCCTCCTCACAGGTGCCCCGGAGAGGCTCCCAGGCAGCTGAGAGGAAGGTTTCTAACATAGGGACTTCATTCAGGAGGATCTCACATTCCCGGGCTACCTGTTCTGGGGCCAAAGGAGCCTCTCTCCGACCACATAGTTCCTTCCAAGACAGACTGGGCTTAGAGACTTGTGACCCCAGAGTAGCCCCCAAACATGCCAGAATTGTCAGCAGTTTTGAATGAGACTTGAGGAAAGCTAAGGCAGAAGCAGTGAGAGCAGGAGTGGGGGAGTCACCTGAGAAGGAGGGAGAAGGAAGATCCAACATAGGTTTCTCTTTTGGTTCTGTTGGGCCAAGATTTGGGAGTGGAATGTCTGTCAGGTAATGGGAGGTGTGCAACTGTACTAATACACCCAAATGAGTCAGAAGGGACCAAGTCTGTTGGCTCTGCCGAGAAGGACAAAGGGGAAAGGGCTCACAACAGCAGCTGATGATAATCTGTGGCACACTCAGGCTGAGTTGTTCTTGAGACAGAAGAGATGCCAGCCTGTAAAAAAAAAAGAAGAGCTTGGTAAGAGGAAGAAGGAAACCGAGAAATCAAGATTAAAGTATTAGTGTAAATGGAAGCTTAGAGTAAGTTTGGTATTGAAATATTAGTTCTAATTTCTTGCATGACTTCCATTTCCATCCATTAAGAGCTTTCCTGATGGATCTGAAATCAAATGGTCTGTCAAAAAAAGCACACCAAAGCACTCACCTGTCTGGGGGAATCTGTCTTTCAAGGAGGAGGTGGGACATAAGTTGGGAAGGGCTCTGATGCAGAATGATGAAAGGGTTCCCCACTTTCACCTTCACTGCATGCTCTATAAAGGGAATAATGATAAGGAGAAATTGTATTAGGATAATTATATCAGGAGAAAAACATAGGCTTCTTGGAGGCATCAAGGAATGTGCATGGGATGAAGCTGAAGACTGTGCTAGGAGCATGCTTAAATTCATCTCTTCATTCTCGGCCAGCAGCACTGTCAGTGTCCCTCTGACTTCAAGTTCACCTTCTCCCTATCAGCCTTAGTCTAAGCATGATCTACTGTCAGCAAGGAAGGAAATGGCATCTACAGGGAGCAGAGTGGATACTTCTCGTCCTGAACCATCTGTAACAGACGACTTCTCTTTTTGGGAGCACAAATCCTACTTCCTGGATATCAACCACCTTTGCCCACCAATCACCCCTGTACTGAAAACCTCTGAGCTCAAGTTTAGGGCACCGGCCTAGGGTTTTCTCTAGGCTCAAAACCCTTCTAATTTATCAGGGTGCTTTACTACAATGAATCCCTATTCCCAAGAGCAGGCACCTGCCTAAATCTGCTACTTACCAGGCTCAGAACTCAGGCTTCGAAGGACCACAGAAGCCATAGTATTTGAGTAAGTGAAGAAGGCACCCACATAGTCAACTGTTCCACTGTCTCCTGGGACCTGGCTGTTTAGGTTCTTCATGAGAAGATGTGTCTGAATCTGCACAGGGTGGGCTCCTATTTCAGGTAATTTTTGAGATGCCTGTGCCACCAAGGAAGATAGTAGGTTTCCCTTTGGTTCTAAGGAGAATAAGATAAACAATAAAGGACAACTGGACTACTATGCTTTTTGAATTTCCATTACAACCTATGAATTAAAATTCTCCAAATTTAAATCTGGCTTCTATTTGTAGACTAATCTATTTGTTCATAAGGCAAAGATAAACAAAATTTTTTCAATATATCAACATACCCAATCATTTCTCAATGTGAGAGACCTAAGATTTTATTCTTGATTTAAACTGAGGAAAAGTTTGTGTCTGAAGGAATAACTTGGCAAGATTAGAGACTTGTGATCCCAAAGGAGCCCCCAACCACGCCAGAACTGTCAGTGGTTTTGAGAGAGACTTGAGGAAAACTAAGGCAGAAGCAGGGAGAGCAGGAGTTGGGGAGTCACCTGAGAACTTGGGAAGGAGAACTCTGAGGAAAGATCACTGCATACAAAATACCTTAATTGGTAGCACAGAAATACTCAGATGAAGGATGTCAAAATTTATTGAACACTTTTGGGTACAAGATTATATAGTTGGATGTGATAACCATATACCTCATAGAGTTTCACCATTCACCTTTCTGACAGAAAAACATACCCACAAGTATGTGATACATATCACCTGGGCAAGTCAGGTAGAGCCATGTATAACTCACATAATTCAATTCCTTATATAATCAAATTCATTTATTTTGTCTTCAAGGATTTTTTTTGATTAATGAAAATGATGCCCTACTCTACAGTTGAAACAAATATATATATTTTTCAATTCTTAAAAATATCTATATCACTAATATCATATATTACTGTTGTAGTATATGGTATGAATGGTGGATCCAAATCCATTATTTTTCATATTTTTTCAGATTCTATTTCCTTGAATTTGAGTGTAGGTTTACCAAACACAAATCTTTTATACTCACTGAATTCTACTTCTGAGTTTCCTATTCTGTTTTATTGATTGTAATTCAATTCAATCAAAAATCATTGAATAACTTCAATAGTCTTGGCCTTTGAGGAGCTTATATTCTATTAATGGAGATATATTATGTACACGGATTGGTAAAGATTTCAAGCAAAGGATCATATTTGAATATAGTCTCCGAAGACTCTAATGAGGAATGGGAAGAGACAATATAAAAATTATTCTCTATTCCTGGAATACAAAGGTATAGAATTGGGACATAACTTTCTGGACAAGGGGAATGGATTATTGCCAGTTAGAATGTTGAAAATGTGAAGAAAAGCAACATGCAACAATTCTGGATTGAAGTCAGATTGTGAACAGCTCAAAATGCTGCACAAATGACTTTGTATTTTATCTTGAGAATCACAGAACTTGGTCAGATCTGTGCCCCTGGGAAATTATTTTTGCAGTTACTGAAGGATATATTAGAGAAAGGGGAGGGATTTGTGGCAAAAAGATAGATAAGGAGGATATTACAATATTCCAGGCAAAAAGTGATATGGGTATAAACTAGGGTAGTATCCATGAGGGTGGGAAGAATGAAAGAAACTATAGATTGAGGGTAAGAGGGGAAAAAGGTAGTGTGATTATGAGTTTTGACCTTAGGTGAATATAAAAATGATGACGCCTCAGCCAAAACAGGAATGTTTGGATAAAGGAAGGGTAACAAATTCTGTTTTGGAATTCATGTCATTTACGTCAAGTAGGCTGTTGGTGACAAAGGTCAGAGATGAAAAGAGATAACATTGGAAATATGAATTTGGGAGTCAACAAATAATGAAGATAATGAAACCTTTGTAAATAGATGAGATCACCAAGGTAAAGAGCTTAAAGGGTGATGAGGGCCCAAGAGAGTCTTGCATAAAAATGGAAATTATACTTTCTGAACTTCAGAAGTCAAATGTTCTAACCCATATTCGAACAAGAACTCCACTATAGTACACTCAACATGCAGCTGCTCAATTTGCCCTTGGAAAGATCTAATATCTCCTGATGTCAACCCTGAAGTTGTCTCTTTGGACTTTCCACTCTTTTGCTCTTTTGACTCTAAGTAGAAAAAAGAGCAAGTGGTTCAGTGAATAGAGCTGTGAGTGTGGAGCCAAGGAAGACCTGGGAGTTCAAATCTGGCTTCAGGCATTTACTAGTTATGTGATTCTGGGCAAGTCACTTAACTCTGTCTCAATTTCTTCATTTGTAAAATGGAGATAATAAGAGCACCTACCTTATCGAGTTGTGAGGATCAAATAAGACAAAATTTCTAAAGCACAATGCAGTGTCTGGTATGTAGCAAGTGCTTAATAAATGCTTATTTCCTTTTTTCTTTTTTCCACTTTCATATAATTGACAATAGTTAACATATCTTCCCTAAGTCTTTTTCAGGCTAAATATTCCCAATTCCTTACTCTCATATTTATATGGCATGACCTTGAGGTCCTTTACCATCCTAGAAGTCATCCCCTGAATACCTGCCATATTATCGGTGCACATTCTGAAACGTGGTATATACCAAATCTAATCAAAGCAGATAGAGAGTAGGATGATTTCATTCTTAGTTTAGACCTTGTCCCTTCCTTAATAAAGCCTAAATCTACATTAGCATTCTTAGCTGCCTGATCATCCTGATGAATTCTAGTGAACTTGCAGTTCACTAAAACCTTAAGATCTTTTCTAGATGAATATCTCCCTTCATCTTATACTATGAAGTAAATCTGATTTTTTTGAACCAAGTATGATATTACATTTATCCCTACAAAATGCCACCTTAGATTCAGCCACATGCTGTACCTTGTCATGATCTTTTTGCATCTTGCTCTTTCATCCCACATATTAGCCATTCCTTCTAATTTTGTTTAGTTCACAAATATGATAAAAATATTATCTATGGCCTTTGACTAGAAGGGCTGGACAGTAAACAACTCTCTAGGGAACGTGGTATGTCTGTGTCTCTACTAGATGACATCAAAACATTAATACTATTGTTTCAGCCTGGACATTTGATTAGTTCATTATTTATCAGTTCATATTATGTCTGGGCTACATCCTTCCATCTAAGTCACAAGAGTAGTATGAAAGATTTTGTCAAATAATTTGCTAAGATCTTAACAGATTAGGATAATGAACCGAATTTATTAAGATGGAATTTATAAGAGAGATAAATGTAATATCTTACGCTATTTCAAATATCAACTGTGCAAACACAGAATAACTTACCATTAAAAAAAAAAAAAAGACTGATTATTTTGTTTAATTCTGAAAAACACATTTTGGAAAGGCATTGATCAAATGATGATGACCAGGGCATTGAGGGGAGAGGACCTTGACACCATGATATACAAAGATGAGCTGTAAGAACTGAAGCTGTTTAGCATGGGGAGGAGAAGATTTCAACTACTTGAAGGGTTATCATATGGCAAAAGGTCCAGGTTAAATGAGCTAATATTTGTAACAAGTGCCTCACACACAGAAAGTGCTATAAAAAAGTTTATTCCCTTCTTCTTTTTCTAGTCTTGTTCTTCTTGTCCCTATAGGGAAAAACAAGAATAAGGAATAGAAAGTAAAAAGAGGTAAATGGGAGGTAAAATTTCCCTCACACCCGAGCTGTCAAAAAATGGAATTTTTTAAAAAATAAGTTCTTCAAGCAAAGAATGACTACTTGTTGGGAATAATGTAAAACGAATGATTGTGTAGGGAGGTACAAGTCAGATTAGACAGTCACTGAGGTCTCTCCCATTACTGGGTTTCTGTGAGTCTTCGGTCTTTGTATTAAAATGCCCAATCTACCACTCCTCTCTGCCAGCTTTTTGTATTTCCCCTACTTGAGCCCTTGTTCTTTTTCATTTGCAATCTTTAGGAGGCAGAAAAAGATGAAGCCAACCTGGGAGCTGCAGTGCCTGCATCAGCGTCTGGAGAATTTGCTCTCGCTGTTGGGAAAGGGTGATTTGGTTTGACACACAGTCCTCCGTCAGGCTTGGGAGGCACATCTGAAGGAGCTCTCTAATACTGTAGCGAAGATGACTGCCTGGTTTTTCATCTGCATTGTCTATGGAAAGCAAATGAAAGTGAGGTTGAAGAGAGAGCCTAAGGACAGACTCCTAATGCATTAATCCAAGAGAGAAGGAAGGGAAAGCAGCTTACCAAATTTAATTTGTCCTACTGGCACAAAAGGGTAGTTGAGAAGTTTTCCAATTTGCTGAAGAACAACTGGAAAGCCTCTAATACCTTCAGAGTTTAGGAGAATATAGTCCAGCTTTCGACCTGGGATCAAATAAAGGCAAGGGAACACGGCAAGGTTAGGTGCTTCTAGAAATTAAAATTCCAGTGCCATATCACTGTTACATTTACTTTCTAACTTTCTCTCTTTCAGGTGAGACAAGGACATATATTATTTCCTCATCCTTTGCTGTGGAACCCGAATTGCTGGTGGTTGTAAAAACCCTTCCCAGGTAGCCTGCAGTGACAGCTGTCCTAGCTTTGTGCCTACAGCCTGGCAGTGACAGGTAGCAGTAGATCTGAAACCTTCTGAAATCCTTTGAATTGTGGCCACGAGTTACTGTGGTGCTCTGCCACCAGCATTATTCCTGAGGAGTTTGAAGACTTAAATATAAACCTTTATGCTGTCATGCCTCATCTTCTGTACCCCTACCATCTTGCCTGGCACATTTCTAAGATTGTAACTAATGTTCAACAAATGACTGACTGATACAAAACTACTATTGCTAAAAACTGCTGCAACCTAGACAAAGCTCACTCAAAAAATTTTACTTCTTCCTTTATAAAGCAAACTAATGGCGGCCTAGGAGGGAGGCTGGTGGAAGAAATATCTGTTTAATATGGTAATAACAGTACTGCCATATTACTGAAATGAGAATTTCTCAACAAAATGAAATGAAAATTAAATGGTATTTTAACTGAAAAGTCAGAAATGATGTGGTGAATGAGAAAGGGCTTAGCTTAGCTGTCTTCTCTCCTCATCTCTGAACATCATTTCTTCTCTATTTCCTTTCCTTTCAAACTTCAAGTTCAAAGTATTTTCATTTATAGAAATCTAATAAAATTTCAGTCAATGATCAATTACTATCTTTCCTTGGGGGAAAAAAATCACTTCTTTCACAAAAATCTTACATAAATTAGGAAGATTCTACAAGTGACTAAGTGTTTAAAATCACATAAATAAATTTGTTTATTTAGACATTAGGTTTTCAATTAGACCATTCTTAACCACACAAATTATCTTGGACTACAGAGATAAATAGGTAATAAGAAGAAAATTGAAGGAACAATTCTTTCTCCCTCCACCTTTCAAAGAATCTCATTTTTCTCCTTAAGGAATAGGAAGAAATTTATCTTACTAGAAACTAAAGGGACAAAGCATAAAACATCCTTACCACGAGTCTCGAAGCTGCTGTGTAGACGTCGTTCCGCTGTTTCTAGAAGCTGCTTGCAAGTTTTCCACAGTTGGCACTGGGTACAGGCTAGGTCAAATGCAGCCATAGCTGGGGGACTGAGGTCTTCCAGAATGTCCCTCAAGGGAGCAGTGGGCTCTATATGCATGTTGCTTATC
The DNA here is from genome assembly GCF_016432865.1 of Antechinus flavipes. Lineage (NCBI taxonomy): Eukaryota > Metazoa > Chordata > Mammalia > Dasyuromorphia > Dasyuridae > Antechinus > Antechinus flavipes. The sequence goes on from NC_067399.1 coordinate 339,946,186, forward strand.
CAGAAGTCCTCTTGGAGGATGGGGATGGGGTCTCTAGAGATGCCAAGCAGTTTGTCAGTCACATCAGAGATAGAGTAAAATACCATACCTAGAAAAGAAACAGTACAATTAAAAAATATAGAAGATTGAAATGAACATCATCAACCAATTAAAAAATATTGGTAAGCACTTACTACATGTGAGGCACCATGCGAGGGATACAAGGACAAAAAAAGAAATAGTTTTTATCTTTAATTAGCTTACACTCTACTGGGGAGAAACAATATATGTAAATATAAAAATATACAGATATTAAGTATAAGGTAGTTTTCTTTTTTGAGGGGAGATGAGGAAAGGCCTCAGATGGAAGATTATGCTTGAGCTGAGCCTGGAAAGGAGCTAGGAATTCTAAAAGCAGAAGTGAGAAGAGAGAGCACTGTAGACATGAGGAGACTCCCTATGTGTCAGGAACTGTGCTAATCTCTAGATGATTTAAAAAAAGCACAAAATGCTAAAATAATCCCTGCCCTCAAAGAGCTTTATACTAATGAGGAGACAATATATAAATAAATAGACACATACAGGATACAGAGAGTAGGAGAAAGATCACTTTAGGGAGAATGATCATGTTTGTAGGCAACAGGCAAAGAGCCATCAGATAGGGAGAGACGGAAAATGAATGAGTGAGGACACAGTAGGCGCCCTCTGCTGGAGAAGAAGGGAGGCATAGTTGTAAAGGGACTGGCTGATGAAAAGGGAAGAGCAAGCCTTCCTTGCCAAGTCAAATAAGGATGCTCTTATAATTTGGGATTTAACTTCATGGTACCTCTACTATACTGAATACCAATAGCTGTGACCAGGTTTATTTAAAAAAAAAAAAAAAAAAAAAGAGAGAGAGATATGGCAATAAGAGATCAACTTTCAAGAAGTGATTAAAAAAGGGCCCAAGTTGGAGTAGATAACTATATCCCAGTGGGTTACAACAGCACTTAACAAGTCTATATTCTCTACCAATTAAAGAAAATGACATTCTTTATAAAGCCTGAACAATGACAAGGGGAGGAAACAAAATGGTTAGTCATATACAGAAGCACTAGGACTGGATGCCAAGAAAATGGAGAAGCAGGATAAAATAGATTCTCTTTTAAGTTGAAATACAGTAGAAAAACTTAAGGGAGTGTCTAATGGCTGGTACTTAAAATATATCATAGTAGAGATGAAACAGATCTGTATTCCATAGTTTTCTTTGTCCTCAAGAAAGACATTTTTGGGCAGGAGTTCTTAATTTAATATTCTGATAACTATATTTCCACATAATTGATTTCTTTCATAATGCTATGTATCTTATTTATTCATTTAAAAACATTCTTCTGAGAAGAGGTCCATAAACTTCATTAAACTGCCTAAGTGGTTCATGTTTTTTTTTTAAATAATTATAACTTTTTATTGACAGAACCCATACCTGGGTAATTTTTTACAGCATTATCCCTTGCACTCACTTCTGTTCCGATTTTTCCCCTCCCTCCCTCCACCCTCTCCCCCAGATGGCAAGCAGTCCTATACATGTTAAATATGTCACAGTATATCCTAGGTACAATATATGTGTGCAAAACCAAACAGTTCTCTTGTTGCACAGCAAGAATTGGATTCAGAAGATAAAAATAACCTGGGAAGAGAAATAAAAATGCAAACAGTTTACATTTATTTCCCAGTGTTCTTTCCTTGGGTGTAGCTACTTCTGTCCATCATTGATCAACTGAAACTGAGTTAGATCTTCAATTTGTTGAAGAAACCCACTTGCATCAGAATACATCCTCATACAGTATCGTTGTTGAAGTGTATAACTGATCTCCTAGTTCTGCTCATTTCACTTAGCATCAGTTCATGTAAGTCTCTCCAAGCCTCTCTGTATTCATCCTGCTGGTCATTTCTTACAATAATATTCCATAACATTCATTTAAATGTGTTCTTGAAATTTTTTTCCTTCTTACCAGTAGCATGCACCATTTCCTACTTTATCTTCCCTATTTTGAAAAAGAATATTCTCACCTGCTGCAGCAGCACTACCAATGGCTTGGAGAGTTGAGCGGCCACTGCTGGTTCGTCGAACAGTGGTACTGACCCCATCTGAGATTGTATTTTCAATCTTGTGTTCTACTTGGGCCAACTCTTGGATCACTTCTTGGTAGCATTCCATAAACATGAGCTCACCACAGCTGGGAGAAGACTTCAGGTCAAACATGAATACAACCTGTCACAAGGATTTATGGGAATGGATTATTTCTATGGCTGAAGGGTCATGAGATTTACAGTGGGAGACTATGTGGATTAGGGTCACTGTTATTATTACTATACTATAGATGCTATAAAATCAGCAGTGCAAGCCTGACTCCTGTCACCTGGGATTTTTCCCAGTGGTATTTAGATGGATAGTTGGCAATAGTTTATAGCTCTTGATCAATTAAACTGTTGCCTAAATCAAAGGAAATAAAAGGTTCACCTACATGCTTAAGAAGACAACAAACTGTGTGTGAGTCAACCTGTTTAAACAAAAGGCTGACTTTGGAAAATAAGAAGACAAAAGTAAAAACATTCATTTTGACCATATCCTTTTAGTTGGCATGGCACAATGAACAGAGGGCCAACCAAAAAGTCAAAAACAGTAGAAATGAGTTCAGATTTTAAGTAGTTCTTATAACAAAAAGGTTACAAAGAATCTCGAAATTGTACCAACCAGAAAACTGAATTTCCTTTCAAAAAAGACAGAATAGCAATTTAAAATATAGATTCATTTGTAGTGGTATCAACCCCAAACCCAACAAAATAGATGAAAACTTAAGTCTGCCAAGAACTTGGTATCAGAGCCAACTAAATCCCATTATTCTATGAACATTTGGTGATAAAAATGGAAGGACAAAAACAAATAAACTCAAATTTGAACAGATTTACCAACACTCCTGGAATGATTTCTCATATATCTGATCTTATTCTAGGCCCGGGAAAACAAAAAGACTGGACCAATATGGTGATAAGTAGTAGAAGCTAGATTTAAATCTGTTTCATCTGATTCCAAATCCTATGAATCCTCTATCATGTCCTTGTGCCCTGAAAACCTCTACTAGAGGTTTACAGTCTTCACATGCAATTTGATATTACAAAAATCCTCCATGGTATTAGAAATATACTCCTTGTTGTATTCTCTGAATGCTATGACTTAGGAGGTTTGCCTACCTTATGTAAATCTGGTCAAGCTCTGGCCTTTTCATATATGGTATCATGTGATTCTCATAATTACTTATGAGGTGGGCAGGGCGAAAGCTGTGTTATTTCTGTAGAGAGGTGGCACTAAAATGACTTTTCAAAGATCACAAGGCTAGTTAAGAGCAAACTAAGGATTTCTCATTCTCATTTCTAGTGCTCCATCACACAACTACAGAGATGTGCCGATCACTTGAAAATTATAGTTCTCTTTGCTTCAAAAACAAATACAGAAAAATTGATATTTTGGTAGATTAGATTTTTTGTGAGCTGATTCCATTTTGGGGTTCTGATCAACACCCCTTGGAATGGTTTTAAGTGCAAAGCTAAAGATTGGAATTAAAGCTATGGCATGCCATAGCCTGGCCTGCCACCTTTCAAAAGAGCAGTTACCTGTTGAGTATGGCCTAAAACAATCATTTAGGCATTCTAGATTGCCCAGAAATGCAATTTAGATCAAAGTTGATGCCACTTGAGGGGCAGGGACAGTGAGTTCCTTTCTCTCACCTGATGTGCTTCCACAAAGTTCCCTCGAAGAATACAAGAAGCAAGAAGTGACTCAGGCTGAGACAGCATCATAGGGATAAGGATATTTTGTGATTGGGGTTGGAGCTGGACCTCTAGTTCACTGCGCCCAGACATAGTACTCAGACTTCCCTCTATAAAGAACACATGATAAGGAGAAAATCAGGGAAGCAGATGATTTGCATTGCAAAATCTTTAAGTCACTTTCATTAGAGTACCCCCATGACTGGAGATAGGACCTGACCTGTCTCAGGAGGAGCGACTGATTCCATATCTAAATTAACTCAACAAATGAAAGGTAATGAGAAACCTGCTTGTCTTGGCTAAAGATGAGTAGACCTGACCAGAAAGCCATTTTTTCTTTCTGAAGACTCTGAAAAGCTTTCGATAGAGTTAGTCCTTAGTTTTCCCTCTACCACTTGCCTGGTATACAGTGAATGTGATCTAATTCTTGAATCAGTATTCACACAGAGCAAGGCCGTGGGAACCCAGTTCTTATACCACAATGAAGGAATACTTTCTCCCAGGGCAAAGATGGGGGACAGGACTTGCCCAATCAATACCTGAAGTACTTGTGCTTAATTCACTACTTGTACTTTCCAGTGATAGGCTGGAGACTCTGTCCCGGCCATCTAAAAACATGAGAAAGAAGAGAAAAAAAAATTGCCATCAATTTCTTGTAGCATAAGTCCTTTTATTAAGAGGAGGCTTGGGTAATCTGAGAATGGACTGAATCCATACAACAAGCAACTGCTGCCATCAATACATTCAGGCAAACATCCATACAGCAAAACTGGCTTTAGTGAGCAACTCCTAAAGGAAGAATCCTTCTACAACAGGAGCTTTACTCCTCTTCTCAGGCAGCAGCTGCTATCACATATATGAGAGAAAATTATAAGACTCCACTCTGCACAGGCATGAGGACATCAGGCTGTACTTTTTTGCAACACTTTCCATGACCTGCTTCTTTCTACAGGTAAAAGGCTCTATGGCTACTGCATTGGCTTAGTAAGTACTAGCCCTGGTCCTAGACAAGGGCCCACACTGCCTTCAAACTCCTCTTTGCTCCCCGGATGAGCACAGCATACTTGTTCCTATCTGTATTACTTTTATCTGAAATGCATGCAATCCAAGTCCCTTGTGGGGAACCCATGGAGTCCAGTAGCTTCATGTTCTTATAGTCTATTTGCCTAATTTCTGAGACACAGACCTCTCAGATTTGCCCCCAAACATCCATTTACCAAATTTGTCTTTCAAGATCCAGTTCAAGTCCTATTCTGCCCAAGAAGTTTTTCTCTCTCATATTAGCACCTTTTAAAAAATCTCTTAAAAGTGTAAATATAAGTTATTATTTTAATCCCTCTTGCACTCATATTAGTAGTTACAACAGCTAATGTTTATAAAGCACTCCAAGTTTTGCAAAGTGCTTTAGATATATTATCTCTCTTGATGTTCACAACTCTGAGAGGCAGGTGCTATGCTTATCACTTTTTTATAGATAAGGAAATTGAAGCAGAGGTTAAGTGACTTGTCCGGGATCATACTCAATGTCTGAGGACTTTCTGACTCCAGGTTTGGTGCTACAGCACCACCTACTTTAGCATCTATTTGTTCTCAAATGGTGTTTCCCTAACTTGAGGATAGAGATTCTGCCCTGTCCCCTCCTCCCTTTCCTGTGTCTCTCCAAGTTTCAAGGTGGTTGCTAGGTACAAATACACAATCAACTTAGGATGAAGCAGCACACAAGTTGCCTAGTAAATGGGAAGGAGCTTCTGAGCTCACCTGACTTATTCTTTCTTGCCCGGTGAGCCCGGCGGAGACTGGAGTGACGTGTGGCAAGAGTGTGGCACTTCTGGGAGGCTGTCAGCTGCTCCTCTAAAATGGTAACCACCACAGGTCATACAAGGAAGGAAACAAGCTTGGTTCCACCCTCTCCCTTGGCATAGTAGATAGCAAAGGAATGAAGCAACATCCAAATTTTATAATACAGGTTATCATGGTATCTGGTCCTCTGAAAACTATATGGGCCAAAGTGATTATGGGATTTTGAAATCCTTTCTTAGTTGTCTCCCTTCTTCTCCCACCCTTCCAATATGAGCCCTTCTCTCACCTGTGCTCTGGTTGCTGATCACCACCTTATAACGCCACTGTGCCTCAGAGAGAACTTTGGAGAGTTGGTGTAGTCGGTATTGCAGTCCATCCCTGCTTCCAGAGCTGCTTGAATTCTCTACCAGTTTTAGGTCCTCAATGGGCTGAGAATTGAGGATTTCCTCTAGTTGCTCTTGAAGAAGCTTGAGAAAAGCCTCCACTGCTAATTCATCAGCTAAAAACCCACTGCTACCACTAGTAAAGTGTTTCAGATTCAGAAAGCTTTGTTCTTGGTTCCTGACTCTTGCTTCTGCAATCAGACAGCTTGGGGAGGTGTGAGGAAGGTCTCTGAGCCCTTCGAGGACAGTCCCTTCTGGCTTTCTCTCAGGCTGGGGTACATGCTGGGTGTTCTCAGAAGGAGACCATCCTAGGTCTGGAGGACTTTTCCCACCAAGGTCATCCTCCTCAGCATAGTCTTCAGGCAGCACAGGGTCTGGATGAAGGTCACTAGAGGTGATGAGGAGCAAAGAGAAAATATTTTCCAGAAGTTCTACCCGGAGAAAATTGGGAACACTGCATAGGTAATGTTGACACTTGGCCAGGTATGTTGAGAAGAGATTTGAGGCACCTAGGAGATAAGAAGTTACAGAGAAACAGCCAGAAAAAGAAAAAATAAGTTGACACATATACTCGTAGAGGCCTCCAAGACCAAAGCAAAACATAAAAATCATCTGCTAGACTTACATTTTCTTATCTGGGCACTGTCTTCTAAACCTGGAGACTAGCAATAGTCAGAAGACTAGTAAGATGTATCACACGATAAATGCTACAATACCATGGCAGTGTACTTTGGGAAGATTTCAGGACTTTAGCAGAAATCAGGCATAGGACATTAGGGTTTATAGGATGGACTCATTGTATTGAAATCTGGAAATAGCCAGGATGGTCTCTTTTCAGTGTTTACTACAGTGCTTGGTATATCATACTACAGATTAAGCATTTATCAGGTACTAAAATGTTTTTTTTTTCACTCATAGGACATAGGTAAAATTCCCATACTTATATTCAGTATGTACTTTCAGCTAAGGCATTGAAACTTCAAGAAGGTAGGTCTTAGACAATCTTACTATCCTTTTTCTCTCATAAACACTCTGATTTACTGCTACCTTCTTCCTTAATCTTACCTCTTCCTTAATCCTCTTCTATATTTCTTCCCACAGGAGTAAGCCCAGAGCTTATCTTAGACTCTAATTGTGTCTAGATGTTCACTAGCAAGAGGATTATGCTCAAAAAAAAACTTGCTCATACATAGTCTAGGCTGATGGTAGTGGTAAATAGTGACCTTTAACTAAGCTGAGTACTTTATAGATAAGATCACTGAAGACAAAGAGGCTTCAAACTGCATTAGTAAAAACAAAGAAAAGGAAGGCAGGAAATATTGAACAAGTTATTTTTTTCTTAATGTTTTTGTTTTTTCCTTTAAAACATTGAAGATGATAATTGATATCACTGAAATAATTCTTGTGAACAATAAAACCTCTAAATTGAAACTTATAGTTAAAGAAATTATCAGTACAAAGAATCTATATTGGATTTTTACTACCAAGTCCATGCAGAAAATGGGACCCAATGACTCTACCTGGGGAAGAAGAATCCTTTATTGTCTCCTGGTTAGTTTCCAGATTCTCAGAGACTCCTTCTTTGCAGACCTGGCACTGAGAGCGCTGGTGAGAATTCACACAGAGGGCATAGATGGCATACTTCATGGCACAGAACCCCTGGAAGAGTGTCAGGTTCTGACATTGGTTCAGATGGTTAGAGACTGAGACATCAGCTGAAGATTAATTATAAGGAAGGAGAAAAGAAAGAGGTGAAACTCCTGAGGCTCAATTCTTTCACATTCCCAATGGTTATGAGCACAAAATGAAAAGAAGGGGATCTTTTGACTCATTTAGATGTCTCCACACTACTTCTTTTTCCTTTACACTATCTGAGTTAAACATTAAAGTTTTTAATTTGCTTATCTCATTACTCCTTAATTAATTACAAAACCTGAGTTTTAGAAGGGACTTCAGAAGTCATGTGGTCTTTGTCCTATCTACCCTCTCAAACCTGTTTTCTTATATAAGGCACTTCCTGACATTCCTTAAAAATCTTTTCCCACAGTCACTTATTCTAAGAAGTCCCCCTTCACCCATAAGATAACTCCAGAAAATGAAGAGAACAGAATTTATATTATGCTATACCTCTGACAAAGGCATGGTATCATCACCCATCTTTTTTCCCTAAAGTACGTATCTATGTTCTAACACATCAATAGTGCTCAAAATTAAATCACTATACTGAAACAGTTTTATGTTTTTATATAGGAGAATAAGATAATTCTAATTTCTTTGAGGATTCAGAGTGGTGGTGGTAAAACACTGTATCTCTTTTGCAATAGCTCAGATCATTACTTTAATTTTCCAATGCCCTTTTCTCAGTCCTTATCCTCTTTGACAATACAAGCAATTCAAAATGAAGCTTCAAATTTTGTTCAATTGGGAAATACACGTTTAGAGAATTTCAAGTTACAGGTTGCTCACTAAGTTGCTAACTTAAACTGCCTTAGAAAGGCCAGACGTCTTGTGTTTACAATTCTGCTCCAGAGATTTCCAACGTCTTAGCATTCCTATGAAAGGTGAGGAAACCTGACTTCCCTGGCATAGAGAGGATTCATTGCTGTTCTTTCAAGTTCAAAAACACTGCAGGGGACCCCTGCCAGTCTGCCATTTTGAGAAGTCATGGCAGTAAGTCTAGCTAGACTTTGGGGGATGGACATGACCTGGACTACCTCTACTTCAACTTACACTGATCCTGTTGTGGATCCTTGATAAGCATTTTCTGCAGTAGCTCAAGAACATCTTTCTCCTTAAGAGCAGGAAGGTTTGTGAGGTGATGAAGGGAGTAGAGCACCGAATGGCTGCCTCCACTATGTAAGTGATGCAGGATATCTTTCTCTGTTATGGAAAGGCTGCAAAGAAAAAGTTGAGGAAGTGGGAGCTGATTTCAAAGTACTATCATGGGTAAACTTGATTTCCTTTCCTCTGATTTTTCAATTCACTCCTCAGTTCACAGATCTCACCTTTCTTAGCACTGAAAAAGTGCCAGATCTGGAATGGAACTTAAATCACTACCCACTATCACTGTGATTGCAAGAGATCTTGCAGGATAAACTTATTACTAAGCTTTACAATGTCTGCTGACAAGAAACTCCCTTATAACACAGCACTTCTGACAGGTCCTAGAACAGTGACTAAACAGAGATCGTAATTCTCCACCGTCCTTCTACTTTGGGAAATCCTGATGAGGTGAGAAGAAGTGAGCATATAATCCCAAGTGAGCTGAGATCAGAGAAGAGTTGAGTCAAGATGCTTCTTAGATCAATCTCCTGGCCAGGACAAAACTAGTAACTATAGTTCATGTTGAAGAAGGCTAAAAGAGTTGATGGGCAGCACCATCAATAAAGATTTACTGATATCCCTACTACAGAATGGAGAAGTAAACAAGAAAAGGGATCACCTATCCTTACCTGCTTTGCTGCAGACACCACTCTAAGACCTCGATGTGTGCTGATAAACCATCACAGGCATCTCTGAGGAGCTTGTCACACTCTTGATTCTGCTTTCAAATGAGACAAAGGAGAAATGTTGCCTCAGACACCTGGGGACAAAAACTAGAAAAAATCCCTATTTAAGCTAACCCTTAAGCCTATAGTTCCAGACAGCTATCATTACTAGAGAGATCCAAAGCTTCAAAATGGGGGACTTACCTCCGTCCTATGAAGAGTTTGCAGCAACAACTTGGCTGACTCCAGGCTCTGGCAATGAGTCCATCCCAGAAGTACGAGTAGTTGACTAAGAGGCCTGAATTCTCTATCCAGCAAGCAACTCAGACCTGAAAAGTCTTCTTCCTTCAATAACGCTAATGCTGTCACCTATAAGCCAAGAAAACAGTTATAACAAACTGACAAATCCATAAAAAAAAATCTAAATGAACTAGGTTTGAATCACAAAGGTGACAACTTCTAAATGACAGTATAGGGCTTCTTGGCAATTGCAAAGATGAAGAGGGGAGTGAGCGAGACCAATTTTTAGATTTTACCAAAGGGAATTGCAGCCTATAAGGAAAAGTTTTTTCTATGCATATAATGTCCTGAATCTCATGAACTCATCAAAGGAACAGGAAAAAAAAAAATAGCATCATCTTTCTAGAGTATTCCCAAGGCTTTGCTGACATTCTGCTTACTTCAAGAGACATGTGCAAAGTAATCCCATTACGCTGGCCTTTAATATAAGTGGTTTTCTATGTCAGGAAGGCATTCCCTCCTGACTTTTCTGCATCAATCAGGTGCCACCTCTTACATGAGACTGTTTCTGATCACCACCACCTCCATGTTCCCCAATTATTAATGCTATCTTATTCCTGAAAATACTTTGTATTAAGATCATAGATTTAGAGCTGAGAAGCAATCTAGTCAAATGCTTTCATTTGAAAAATGAAGAAAGTCTCAGAGAGATTAAGTGACCTAAGGTCCCAGAAATGATGGTCCTCTGACTCCCAATCCAGCACTCTTTCTACTATAAGACACAACTTCTCAACTTTGTAATTATTCATTTAAATACAGAGGATCATAGATTCAGTGCAAGAAGAGACCTTAGAGATTATATGGTCCAACCCCTTCATCTTATATATGCAGTCAAGTAAATGGCCCATATAAATAGTGAAGGAATTAAAATTCAGGCCTTGAAAATCTGGTTCTCTAATGATAGCTTCAATACAATGAAAACTTCTTATCTTTATAGTCTTTTCAAATGAAAAACATTTGTTGAATGGTATTATTTACCACAGTCAATCATATTTATAATGCCTAGCCTTTATAAGTATGTATGCATACTTATTGAATGAATCAAATCTGAAAATCAAAGGTGTGAGCTCTCTAGTTTCTTTCTTACCTGGGAGAAGAGGGAAGCACCTGAGCTGAATAAGGAACAAGACACTGTATAACAGGTTTGTACTTGTTTGTTTTTTTTTTTGTGAGGCAATTGGGGGTAATGTCTTGCCTAGGATCACACAGCTAGTACATGTTAAAGGTCTGATGCTGGATATGAACTCAAGTACTACTGACTCCAAGCCCGGTGCCCTATCCCCTGCACCATCTAGCTGCCCCAAAAGGTTTGCACTTGAAGAGAAATTCGGGATAAATTTAGGACAATTTGAAGAGGAACATACCTTTGGTTCCAGCCTCTATGAGAAAAAATAAAAGAAAAGGAGCAAGGTCAAGGAGGATTCATGAAGATAAAATTATTAGAACTTGAAGAGACTCAGAAGGGAAAGGAGGTACTAATTACAGGGCAGAGTAAGAAAAGACAAGTGGAACAAACTAGAGGGTTAAAAAAATTGGCAGAATGCATTGGTTGGGGGCCAAATTGGTGAAATAAGAAACTGGTGCAAAAGAATAGGGAAAGAGTGTGTGGCTGTGGAATAGTTATTAAGAAAGAAAGGAAAGTTATTAAGAGATGATAAACAGTTGTAGCATCTTAAAAAGTTCTTAGGAATGTAGTATAAATACCCCAAAGTAGTTCAAGAACCACAAAAGGCTAAAACATCACAACTGGTATGGAAATCAGGAGGGAATTCTGCAGTGACTTGCACTGACTATACAAATGTTTGCATTTCTGTCATAGTCAAGAGAATGATATATTCCAAGTACAGAGTGGTCTTCCTCCTTGAAGAACTGATGAAGGGACCTAAGGAATGTCTCTCTATATTCTAGATCATTAGAGTAATTTAACTGTTCCTAAAATAAATGAAAGCAGAGTTTCAATGGGGAAAAAAAAAGAGGGTGAGATTTGAATAGATGAAGGGAGACTAGACTGTAGAAGACAGAGAGTGAAAGAGATTACAGATTGTAGAAAGAGAAGGAAAAAGGCAGATGTGTACTGATAACTAAATAATAGATGTTCTTTCTGAAGAGAAGGAAGTTCTAAGGAAGTGGCAACTGTATTTTCCTTCAAGGGATCACAGCAGAACCACCAAAACTATCAGGGAGAAATACTCCTGTAAGGGTCAGAGGAAGAAATGAAAAGTGGAAGTGATCAGGAGTTACTAAAGCAGTTATTTGCTGACCTAACAACAATAGAGAAGCCTACTATCTTCTGGTGGCACATATCTAAGACTCATCAAAATGAAAGTCTGCAATGTAATTCTGGTGATTCATATAAGCACAAAAAATACCGCCAGAAGGAATCCAAAAAGTATTATAAAAGATTATGAGATTTTGAGTGAGAGACTGATAAAGGCACAGGCTGGTTTTTTTTTTCCTCATTGTAGTTCATTGATTGCAAGCAGTTCAAAAGAAAAAAGCAAATTGGAAAGTAAATAGTTGGCTAAAATAGTGGAGTCTCTAATACAATGTTGGTGGGATTGTGAAATGATCCAACTGTTCTGGAGAGAAATTTGAAACTATGCCCAAAGAGCCATAAAACTGTGCATATCTTTGATCCAGCAATGTCTCTACTGGGAGATCATAGAAGAGCTAAGTAGACCACATATGTAAAAATGTTTGTAGCAGCTCTTTTTGTAGTGGCAAGGAACTGAAAATTAAGTGGATGTCCATCAGTTGTAGAATGGTTGAATGAATTATGGTATATGAATGTTAATAGAATATTATTGTTCTATAAGAAATGATGAGCAGGCTGATTTCAAACCTGGAAAGACTTACATGAGCTAATGCTGAGTGAAGTGAGCAGAACTAAAAAAACACCAAAAACACTAACAGCAAAATTATGTGATAAACAACTGTGACAGACTTAGCTCTTTTAGCAATGCATTTATCTAAGACAATTTCAATAGACTTAGGATAGAAAATACTATCAGCATCCAGAGAGAGAACTAAGGAGACTAAATGTAGATTGAAGCAAAGTATTTTTTTTTAAATTTTTTAAAACCTTTTAAAAATTGTTGTTTGCTTTTTCTTTCTTGTAATGTTTCCCCCCTTTGGTCTGATTTTTCTTGTATAACATGAAAAATATGGAAATATGTTTTAGCAATATTATATATGTATAACCTATATCAGATTGCTTGCAGACTTGGGGAGCAGGTGATAAGGGAGAGAAAAAAAAATCGAAACACAAAATCTTACAAAAATGAAATGCTGAAAACTATCTTTATATATATTTGGGAAAATAAATACTATTGAGAAAAGTAAAAATAGCTTCAGGAATATTAAAGTCCAGAATAAGCCATGGTTGATAAAGGGAAATGTGGACACCAAGAAGGGATTGTGAGAATGGACAGGACTGCTGCTTGAGTTGGAGTAAGAGTAACTAACTACAGAAGAAACACAGAGCAAGTCAATTTGCTTCTGTTTCCTCTATCCAGAAGATTGACCTGTGGACTGAAAATGACAACAACAGTTGACAGGAAGCTGATATTCAAAGTAAGAAAGATGATAGTAAAAGAGCACTCACTTGTCTTTGATGGATTTTAATCACCTGGCCCAGATAAACTGCATCCTTGGTTACTAAATTTGTAGGTGAAAGGGATGCCTAAATATAGTTTACCAATTTTTTAACAAAACATTTAATAAAGTAGTTCAACTTATTCTTGTGGAGAAGACAGAGAGATGAGCATATAACTGGTTAAATGGACAAATTCAGAGTAGTCATTCCATTAAACATTCAATGTCATTGGCAGGACATCTCCAGGGTCAGAGTGCCCTGACAGCTATTATTCTCTATGACTCAGAGTAACCCAACTTTCCCATACCACGATCTGCTCCAGGAAGTGTTTGTGGCTACTCAAGCAATAAAAATAGGCCATCTTCCAGGCTTGGGTTGTATTAGGATTGGAGAACAGGGTCAGCATTGCTTTCTCAGGATCCAGATGTTCAGATGGAACTAGAAATCAACAATACAGAAGGAGTTACTGAGGAAAACCAAAACTTCAAGTCCTATCATCAACTACAGTTTTTAAACTGATGAAAAGTTCATAATTTCACAACTTTAATTAGCTTTCCCATTTCTCTCTTTGTTCTTAAAAAACCAAAATCCCACCTCCTTCTTCCCTACTGCTAGTAATCTACCTATCCCTACTACCACTACCTTAGTTTATGAAATGTTTCTTTGACAAAATAATACCCAACACTCCACTCCCTATTATCCATTAATATCTAGTTTTTCTTACCATATTTCATAAGTCTATATGGAGGATATGGACCCAAAAGAAGTGAGCAGACCAGAATTTAGTAAAGGAAAGAATTTGCGTCCCTAGATATACACATGGTCGAGAAAAGAAAAGAAAACTTACCTTTTCCCAAGGTTTTAGAGCCCAATGTTTTTTCCTTCACCTGTTCTACATAAATATTGCCATATACAGCAATGAGACTCCAGCTGGTTTTTCTTATCAGACACCCCAAAAGTTGCTCCTCCTTTAGGGGACCACCTTCAGTTTCACAAGCTCTAAGCAGCTCCCCACATAGAAGATGCCACTCAATCCCAAGTGGTTCTCCAGGGCAGCGAAGTATACGTAGAGTCCCATATATGGCATCAGCTACTCCACAGGGAATGGGGCTGAGCCCTTTTAGAGACTTCAGTGCTTTCTGAATAAAGCCGATCAAAAGTTTCTGCAAAGGCCAGCCATAGGCTCCTATGCCATTATCCTCTCCAAGTAAGAGATCCAGCAGGGCCTGTGCCTGTGGGGGTGCCTGCCACAGGAGGTCCCAGAGGGTGGAAACAGTTTTTGTGCTGAGCTGAGGTGCCCAGTTCTCTTTCTTCCTAATGCTGTCAGTCAAAGGCCCTATATCATCTTGTGGTATGGCCTCATACAGCTCCTGTGGGAAAAATAGTTGGTCAGAAATGCCTAAAAAAGCTACCACTTTTGTGCTTTTTTTCTCCTTTCTTTATTACCAATATAGAATTTATTACCAAAACCTGTTCCCTCTTTCAAAATGACTCCTGAAGTCATCCTTTCCTCTTCATTCATAGTTACTGGGGCCTCATCACTTCATTACTCTGACAACCTCCTAACTGACTTTCCTGCTTCCAGTCTTTCCCCAAACTACATTGTTTGAGATAAGAACTAGCCTGGTGATTTCATTCATAAAGGGCCGTCTCTCTTCTATGAATATTAGCACTTAAAATTAGTATTTGGTTTAGCACCTAATTGCTCCAGGTATATTGTCTTGTCTCTCCAGTAACTATGGTTTTTATTTTTCTTGTATATTGCATAATTTAGTATAGGGCAAGATGCATAGTAGTTATTCAATAATATTTTTTATAGATTCAGAAATGATTCATGGGGCTGTGGTGTCTCTACTCATATAATGTGACAATTTGTTTCCCTTTCTTTTCTAATAAACAGTCTGGTCAATCTATAAGCAGTGAAGAAAGTAGATAAAACAAGTAGTTATAGGCTTCAGAACATTGCCAACAATACTTTGACAGAAATGTCTCAACCTCAACCTCTCTTGGTTGTATTCCAACCAAGAATTTTTTTTTAATATAGATTTTTATTTACAAAACATACACATGGGTAATTTATATTATGTTAAATCCAATATACGTATACATATTCATACAGTTATCTTACTGCACAAAAAAAAAATCTTAAAAAAAAACAAAACAAACAAACCCTAAGAAGGAAAACAAAAATGCAACCAAACATCAGAAACAGTGAAAATGCTATCTTGTGGTCCACACTCAGTTCCCTTGGTCCTCTCTCTGGGTGTAGATGGCTCTCTTCATTACTGAACAACTGAAACTGGTCTGAATCAATTCATTGTTGAAGAGAGCCATGACCATCAAATTGATCTTCGTATGGTCTTGTTGTTGCCATGTACAATGATCTCCTAGTCCTGCTCATTTCACTTAGCATCAGTTCATGTAAGTCTCTCCAAGCCTCTCTGAAATCATCTTGTTGGTCATTTCTTACAGAACAATAATATTCCATGATATTCATATACCCCAATTTACCCAACCACTCTCCAACTGATGGGCATCCATTCAGTTTCCAGTCTCCAGTCACTACGAAAAGGGCTGCCACAAACAGTTTTGCACATATGGATCCCTTTCCCTTATTTAATATCTCTTTGGGATATAAGCCCAGTAGTAACACTACTGGGTCAAAAGGTATGCACAGTTTGATAACTTTTTGAGCATAGTTCCAAATTGTTCTTCCAGAATGGTCCAATCAAGAATTTAAGGTCCTTAGGCAGAGACTTCTTGTTTTTTCCTTCTTGTTTTAGCATCTTCATGACCTAGCAAGGGGCCCTGCATGCAACAGATGATTAATAAATGTTTGTTGAATTAAATCAAACCGAGATTGATATTAGAGTGAAAAGAACACTATCTTGAAAGTCAGCCTCTCCTAGAGACACATTAGCAAGGGGAACAATTTTAATAACTGAGAATAGCCTGGGGAAAGAAATCTGCAATGCGGGCTTTCTTTCTAGTCTTTTCCCCCAGAGAAGCTCACCTTAAGAATGTCTTCTGGAATGTTATTTTGTAGGTCTTCTGACAGCAAAAGAAACTCTATCCTTCTCCGTAGAGTAGATGAAGGGAATTTCTGGAAGAATTGAAAGAAGAGACTGAAATAGAGGTTGAAATCAAAGTTGAAGGCAAACAAACTATGGGTAAATTTCTAATCTGAACTAGCCTATATGTTGAGGTTAGACTGATATAAAGAACACTTAATGTAGTAAAACTAGCAAGCTCAGAATTGTATGCACACTAAACATAACAATATTAAGGAAAAAAAAAAAACTGAAAAAGAAGGAAAACAGGGCCAAAGATGACAGAACTTTAGACAGGTCTGGATGGAGATAAATAACAAAAGTAACTTGTATATTTATTTGTTAATTATTTATTGGGGCATACAGAATCTCCAAAGTCATTAAACTCTATATATTATATGACCCAATAAAGCCACTAACTAGGCTTATAGCCAGAAGATATCAAAGATTCATACTGTACAAAAATACTGGTAGCATAACTTTTCATGATTCTATAGGTGCAGCAAAAGCCTGGAAAGTAAGGAGATGCCCACCACTTGGAGAACAGCTAAACAGGTGGTGGCAGAGCTCATAACTCAGCAGAGGACCAGTAAAGTTAGATCATCCCCATACCACAAAGGTGAGGCCCAATACAAGTTGTGAATTTCTCTGGACCCTTTCTCTATGATTAATAAATTCTCACTTTCCTCTTACTTTCTCAATCCCAGTAATTCTGAATTCCTGACTGTCTGAGGGAATATCACTTCCCTCCACTCCACTCCCCCTTGTTTTTATCTCAAAGCTTCTTGACCTTGTCTTCTCTTTCTCTCCTAAATCCCAATCTCTTTTTAAGCCTTCAAAGGTTCTCTCCATTATGTGTATTCTTGAGAGAGAGCAAGGATTGGTTTGTCTTTATATTTATATACCCAATACTAGCACTGTATTTGGCATATAGTATATGTTTAACAAATGCATAGTAGTTAACCGATCTCATCCTCTAATTTCTTCTCCATCATATTGTACTATCATTCCTTTTTTTTCCCCTAATATTCATTTTCTATGTGCTACTGATTCCTTCCTTGTTGCTTTCAAACATCCTATCTTATGTCATTTCTGCCTTCAGGCTTTCCTGGATTCCTCAAAAGTCTTAACTAAATTTCATCTCCCACAGGAAACCTTTCTAAACCTTTTTTTAAATTCTAGTGCCTTCCCACTTTTATTTTAATTTATCCTATAAATAGCATGTTTGCACATATTTGTTACCTTGTTTCTCCCTTTTTAGAATGTGAGCTCAGCTTGTTGAAGGCAAGTTTTGTCTTATGCCTCTTTTTTTATCCCCAGAACTTAGTATAGTGCCTGGCACATAATAGGTCCTTACTAAATTGTTACTGATTTCCTGGACTCTTGCAGTAGCTTCCTATTTGGTCTTTGTCCCTTGAATCTCTTCCCACTTCAGTTTATACTTCACACAGTTATTAAAATGGTCTTCCTTAAGTGCTGACCACGTTACTCCTCTACTTAAACTCCAATAGTTTTGTGTTGCTTTTAAGATCAACTATAAATTCCTTTGTTTGGCTTTTAAAGTGTTTTACCAACTGGTCCCAAACAACTGTCCTGTAAACTGCAGTTCTTCCAACCTATACAACCCTACATCTCTCACTTGACTATCTCCCATGCCTGGAATGGTCTTCCTTCCTCTTCACTTTCACTTAATAATCTCTAGTTTTCTTTAGAACTTAAGTGAGGTATTACTATTTGAAGATTTTTCTGAAAGTCCCTAGAAACCAATGGCTTTCCCACAAAACCATCTCATATCTACCCTTGTATGTA
Organism: Antechinus flavipes; assembly: GCF_016432865.1. Classification (NCBI taxonomy): domain Eukaryota; kingdom Metazoa; phylum Chordata; class Mammalia; order Dasyuromorphia; family Dasyuridae; genus Antechinus; species Antechinus flavipes. Next base: position 339,964,397 of record NC_067399.1, read on the forward strand.
CATACATGTGGTATCTCCCAGGAAGACTGTCAATCACATGGAAGAAAGTTTCCACTTTTGTTACTATATACTGAGATCCTAGCACAGTGTCTGTCACAGGGAAATGCTTGATAAATGTTTGTTAATTGATTGATAATTAAAGGGCTGCCAATCTTTTGCCCAAGTCCCCTCTTTACTTCTAAGTTGAACAAATAAGACAAAAGACCACAGTAATCAACTTGAAACAGTCCGAATGACCCCTTTTATGCTGGAATTTCTGTGCTGTATGATGAGAAGCTGATAGGTGAATCATTCTCTAAGAATTCTTAAGGCTTAAGGAAGTGCTAGATATTCATTTTTCAGTCCAAATTCCAGAGTGGGTGATTTTCTGTTAGGTTCTAAGCAGTCATGTGAGCTGGTCTAAGAATCAGTTGAGTTCATATCCCATCTCTGACAGCCTAGTTCTCTAAATCTACATTGGTCACCCACATCAGTACAAGTTCCTCACTAAGTACTGCTTCCACCAGTGAAATCAAAGGTCTACTTGGAAAAAAGTCACATGTTCTCAGTTCACAATTACATTTAGCCCAGAGGAATACTTCCTAAATCTTTAAGTTTCACTACCTTTTTCAGTTCAAAAATTAATGTCTTTATCCCTTTTTCTCCTTCAGAGAACCACAACCCTATTTTCCCATGGACCAATAAGAATAAATCTGTGTTCTAAGGTGGGCCCATGGACCAATAAAACATAATGCTATCCATCAAAACCCTGATGACGTCTACTATAGCTCCTTTAAATAGGAAACAATATTAATGGTATGCTAAGCTAAATTAGGAAGCATCTGCCAATATGAAAATGGACATTGGCTTTACCTACTTATCAATTCAAAATACTAAGGGATGAAAGAGAAAAGTTCTTGATGCATAATCATATTTTTTTCTCCTATTAATTATATTATTCAAAACTTAATATTAAACTGAATGACTAAAATCAATTCTACTTGGTTAGGAAATAATTACATTTAAACTAATTCCAATGCCTACAGTACTCAGTCACCATCAAAATATTCATCAAAATTCTTTGTACATATATTTTAATTTACTTAACTTACATGATTGTAATTAATGCATAGCCTTTCCTTTAGTTCAAAGTCTTTTCTATTTGCATTATTTCATAAGTTTTTTATCCAGATTTATTCGGCTTTAAAATCTTAATCTTAATGCCAAATAAGTTGACAATTTTCATATGCAAAGAACAGAAAGAGCATATGAAGCTGTACATTTCTATTATAACCAACTTACTTTAATTTTTAAGTTTACAAAATTAATTCAACATATTTTCAAAACTGTATTACTTGTCTGTTTTCTACTAAAATTTTATTCTCTACTATTCATGGGTAACCCTATCACTATTCTCTTTTTTGAAACCCACCCCTATCCTCCACATCCTTCTCCTCTGAGAATCCACATCTTTTGAGAATTACCTGTTCATATTCTTTTCCATTTCTCGATTGGGGAATGACTTTTTTAATATATTTGAATCAGTTGTGTGTGTGTGTGTGTGTATGTGTATATCTCTTTAACATTTCTCAGTCTCAATGGCATTACATGTAAATGCTTATTGAATAAATGGTATTCTAGCCCATTAATTTAAATTATTCAAGGATCTCCCTATTTTGGAACATTTATATTGCTTCCAGTTTATTACAATTACATTTCAAACTTCGATTTTAATCTTGGAATAGATAGCTATTTTCTTTTTTAAATTTAAATACTTCCAGAGTATATTTCCAAAAATAGAATTGATGGGTCTAAAGGGATGACTACTACAATTTTTACTGCACACTTCAATTTGGCTTCTTCCTCTACAACCCTATCAATATACTAAGTACCACTGTCTTTCATTATTTTCAAAAGTCGGACAAGTGGGAAGTGGTATTTCATCATTATTTTAATTTGCATCCCTTTGATTATTAATGAAGCTGAAGGTTTTTGAAGTGGTTATTAACAATTTTTTTCTCTGAAAATGCTCCTGGTCTTATCTTTTGATTATATATCTACTATGAAATGGAAGTTACATTAATACATTATGAATAGCTCCTTACATATTTTAAATGTCAAGTTTTTTATCTATCACATTTGCTATAAATATTTCCTGTATTACCTTTCATTATTTTAATGTCAGAAAACCTTTCATTATTTTAATGTCAGAAATAATGTCATATTTTTCCCTAATATTCTCTTCTATTTGTTGCACGGAAAAATATTTATCTTCTTTTTACAAATGAGTTAATTATTTCCAGTCTCTTTCAATTTTTATATTAAAAAAATGTTTAATTCTATCACCCTGCAGGATTTCGCTGGGATAATATAGTAAAAGGTAAAGGTTTACATTAAAGTCTCAATTGCCAACAAATTTTCTTATTTTGCCAAGTGAAGGTTCAATCCCTTTATAAAATTTTAAAATCTAGAAGTGCAAGATGACCTTCATCAACTTTTCAATGTGCCCTTAGATCTTCTTGGCTTGTTGACTTTTCATATAAATTACATTATAATATTTATTTCATTCTATAAAGAAAAACTCTTGATGATTAGATTGGATTAAATGTATACATTTACTTGGGCATTTGTCATCTTTAGTATATTAATTTCACCTACCAATGTCCCTCCTATCATTTAGACTATGTGCTATTTTGGTTATTCTAGTTTTATAGTATTTGTATAGGGATTCTATGTATTCTGGGTGGATCAATTCCTACATATTTAATGGGCTTTATTTTATTGTAAATAGGATTTCTGCTTTAATTATTCTTTCTTGATCTTTATAACTAGTAAATAAGAATGCAGATGATATTGGTATTTATGTCTTTTAAATTCCCTAAACTTATGTATTGTTTTCATTAAGCTTTTTGATGATATAGTTTCTTTTTTTTTTTAATGACATTTTCATTAATTTGTGTGCCAGTGTCTTTTCAAGAGGAAACAATGAGGAAAAGGACTATCTACCATATAGTCAAGAGTTACTACCATGTAGTAAGATGTAGGATTGTATGCAGGAGTCTATGAGAAATAAATAAGCTATTTAGGCAGCATATTCTTAACTGAAATGAACAGATTAAGGCTTTCATTTAGAGTTCTAAAACTAAGCCAACGCTTATTTTATTCATTATTTGACAATCATTATCCACAAATTCAGACAGATTTTATATTTCTCCTCAACACTCAAGAATTTATTTACTGTATTTACACAAATATTTATCATCGTGAGTATAAAACCAATCCTGAAAAATAATTTTTAGAAAAATCACAACAAAATGAAAGGGAGGAAAGCAAAAACAGAACAAATAAAAGGAGAAGAGGATCACACATTAATGTGAAAATGAACAAGGAAACTTTTACCAGAAGTTAGGAGATTTAGAAAAGAAACCACAGCAAGCAGTCTAGAATAACAAAAAACTTTTTTGTCTGCTTTTGAAACACTTTGCTAAGGAAGGTCAGAGGTTAATGTTCCAAGTTTCATGTGGGTTTTAGGTAGGTTTAATAAGCTCCCAGAAGATTCATCACATTTTTTGAAGTTGCTTTGAAAAATGTTATTGCTGTTTTAAGGAGCAAAACTGTTTAATTTAATCCTGGAGAAATTAAGGCAAAAAAGCCATGCTGAGCTTGTGCAGTAGAATAAGGAAAAGGACAGCTCAAGAAAGGCGTGACTGAGGATAACCATACAGGGAAACTCCTGATCTAGTTGAGCAACTGTTCATAAAGCAAGCAAATGAGAGGGGAAAGTTCATTCGGCTCAAGAAATTCAATGTTTAAGAGAGAAACATCTCTAATCAAAAATAATAAGCTTTCCTACTTTTTTCTTTTTCTTCAGAAACTATTAAACATTTTATTTCAAACTCCTCTATTCACTGCTCAAGAAAGCACCCTGCTTTTTTTACTTGCTAGATTATGTTGCTCACTAGTTTCTTCCTTAGGTGAAGGCTGAGAAAAGAGGTCAATTTAAGTTGGCTACCTTGACTGTTTTTTTTTTTTAATTTTTAATGAAAAGATTTGATTTCTGGTAATAATAAAAACAGAGTAAAAAAGCAGCAATTTGGGATGAAGGAAAGAATGGTCTGATGAGAAAATTTGGAACATAAATGTAGATTTACAAAAATCTTTTAATGTACAAAAATCAAATAAAAGCTATCAAATATTAATATTGGTTCTAAATGTGTTTTGATTGACTTATTATGTAACCCTAAAAATGTGTTTTGACTATGTTCCTAAAAGAAAGAAAACATTTGTAAACTGTGTTCCTAAAGGGAAGAAAAAATTTGTCTTATAATTAAGAGATTAAAAAAATAATTTTAAAAAGGGCAGCTAGATGGAGCAGTGAATAGAGCACTGGTTTCCGAATCATGACTACCTTAGTTCATCTCAGGCACCCAATACTAGCTATGTGACCCTAGGCAAGTCATTTAACCCCAACTGCCTTGCCCAAAAAAAGATAAATAAATAAAATAAAAAATCAAAGAGTTTAAAAAGCCCTATTTGTACCCTTAATATAAGTTACAATTACATACATGAGTGTGTTATGCATGGCAAAATACATCCAGAACCATATATATATAATAATGAGGTTTTAAAAATATTTCTGGATTTACATATTTCCTCCTACCATATGTAATCAATAATTGATTACTATTAATATTATGACCTTTTTCCTATATTGTTTCTCATATCCATTCTTGTACTCTATAGTAGTTCACACACAGAACCAGTAAGAAGCTCTGTTCAATGAAGCACTATTATGTAAATTTTAGTAGGTGAATCTCAGATAAAAATAAATCACCAATAGAAAACACGAGAATTCCACCATGAACACCTCATTCTCAAATCTTTGCCTCAGAGACTAATGTGAATTGTAAGGAAGATTCTTACCCTGTCCCATTCTAGCCATTTTTCTAGTATTAGAAGCCAGATCCAGGCCAATCTTTGGGGACTGTTGTGCTGCTTACACCTGAGAAGAGGAAAAAGAGTTGCTTAGGGTCTCCGAGAATTTATTTTGACTTCTTCTCTGTGACTTCAGACACAGGTATCCCCCCCCCCCCATTTCTGTCAAATCTGAAAAAGCAAGATGATTTCAACAAACAGTCAAACAACTAGAAACTTTTACTTAGGAAATCCCCATTATAATCAGTACTCCAAGACTCATCTTTATCTATCTATCTATTTATTTATATTTGCATTGAGGGACTTAAACTATTTGTAGCTGGTCTTAGGTGTCAGATGACTAAGGCTCAGGTGCTAGCTCTTACAGTTTTGTAAATCTAAATTTCCTCATTTTAAAAACTGAAACAACCTACTTTCCATGATTGTTAAGTAAATGTAACAAATATTTATTAAATATTCCTTTGTGTAGTCCATTGTATAAGGTAGGAGGGTAGATAAAACATTTAGATAAGATTCTATCCCTGCTTTCATTTGGTAGATTTTATAGTCTAGCAGGGAATAAAATATACACATAAACAAAATATTACATGGTAAGTGCATCAAAGTAGTTCAAAGTGTTGTGACAGGAAGAGGGATAAAGAATCAGGAAATGCCTCATGGAGGTGGGTAGAATAGGAGCTAAACTTTTAAAGAATGGATAGAAAATCAATAGATGAAGAAGTTCAGGGAGGACATTCCTGAAATAGAGAATAGCATGAACAGCAACATGAAAGCAGGAGTGAAAACTACATGTGTTCTGGAGAGAGTTTGCCTGAGATCCAGAATTGTAATATGAGATAATGCTGGGAAGTAGCTTAGCACCCACCTTATTCTGGTAGACCTTCAGTGCCAACCAAAGGAATATGAATTCTAGTTGGTGGGCAGTAAGAAGTCACTAAAGATTTCTGAGCAGAGAAGTGGCTTGACCAGACCTAGATTTGGTAATGAAGATGGAATGCAAAAGGGAGTGGCAAGAGGTAGAAATATCTGTTAAATTAATATCCAAGGGAGATGAGGTCCTGTATTAGATAAGGGGATACACACAAAAGATACTCTGAGGCAAAACTGTTAGAACTGGTAAATGACTGGAAATGAGAAGTGATGGAGAAGTAACAGTCAAAGATAACAGATTTGCTGAGTAGATAGTGCTACTATTAGACTGAGCAGGCCAATCATGTAGCACAATAAACAGGGGATCACTAACTAAAATGATTCCAGTAAGATGGAAAATCATCAAGCCTTACAATCTACCTTGCTGCTAAACCCTAGAAACTCTACTATACAGCTGAATTTATGATGCAGGTGTGGTCCTTTTAAGAACTGATTATTCCTTTCTTCTGATTCCCAACCCTTCCTAGTTGATCAATTGGGACCTTTTGAGTCACAAATCCTGGTCCTTTTGAATTCCAATAGAACATCTGAGCCACCTTGGATCTATACCCACAGGCCCCTCTAGCTAAATCTCCCATTATAAAAGAGCTAAGCTGGGACCCTCTCTTTGCAGAAGTTCCAATTATGCCAGCCTTACGCCTGGCAGGACCCTCTGTCCACTGGAATCCTGTTTCTGGTGCCCTTTTTATCTCTACCTTTGCCTATTTCCTTAATTATATTTTAACCTTACTTCCAAATCCCATAATAAACCTCTTTTATCAATCTTGCTTTTTGGGCCAATAAATTCCTTTATTGGAGACCCTCGCGCTGCCACTAGACCTTATTAAACTCTGGATCCTTGCGCCAAATCCAAAGGGGTTGCAGGGGAACTCTATGACTCCCTGTACCCCAAACCTGCCACTAGACATCAATTAAACCCTAATTCCATTTAGGTACCCCATATCTAGACCTCATCATTTATTTCTATAAATTTAAACCTCTCCCATGAGAAATGTGAATTCTGTGAGCAGAAAACAACCTTGATTTTCTTTTTATACCTCTACTGCTTAGCATAGCAAGAACTTAGATGGTTTTTTCCATTCCTTTGGTTATCCTATGAATGAAAAAAAAATCAATCTGGTGAATTTGGCTAGTAGGAAGTTGTGACTTTGGAAGAGCTGTTTCAGTAATTGTTCTGGAGGTAAAAGCTCAAATGAAATAGGCTGAGGATAAAACATGTGGCTATGAAGTAGAGTTTAACAATAAATAAGAGAATGACATAATAGGACATCCATCTAGATGGAGCAGAAGGGTCAATTCTTTAGAACTGAAGAGAGAAAGAAACCAATAGAGAGAAAAATAGAAGGCACATTAAAAAGAGGGAATGATTGCTAAAGTGAGGTCCTGGAAAAGGTAAGAGGCAATGGGACCAAGGATGCAAGTAGGAAGATTCACAAAATCTCTTTTTCCAAGATCAGAGGAAATGAAGAGAAGATAGATAATTTATGAGGTTCAACACCAAATGATGAGGTTGGGGTAACAATTCCTAGTGCGAATACAAGGTGCAATACACATATGTAGAATTTATAATGACATTCTCTTTAATAAAAGGTAGCTTTATTTATGAGAAGAGATTATGGAGAAAATGAAGAGGTAAAATAGACACCACAAGTGGTAAATATAAAATAGTATCAGGAGAGCATTTGAAAGATTATTGTTAGTAAGGAAAGGGGTTTTAATAATCAACAATGGAAAAGACAAATTCCATAGCAGAATTGACCAGAATACAGGGAATACACTATGAGATGGAAATATGTCATTAATTGGCAGAGGAGTTTAAGCTGACTCACCCCAAAGGAGGCTAGTAAGGGAAGGGGATCACATCACTGAATGACAGGCTAACTCAAAAGGGATTCAGTGAAGATGGCATAAGCTACGAGCAGATTAATGGGGGAAATTTAACTTTGGTTTTGACACTATAAATTGTAATGTCACAGTTTCCTTGAACTGCCCTACCTCAGTCATTCTGCCCCAAACCTCAGGCTATCATATCGTCCTCCCCTCTTGATCATCAGAATAATTGATGAGGATAAAAGATCTCATATTTTAGAATATCAGATGCTGCTCCCCATCCCAATCTATTAGAATATTAGATACCCAACAGAATATCAGATAATCTTCCCATTTCCGGTGCCTCCCCATCATATCTCCCCTCACCCTGTCAGAATTGGATTATCAGAGTCCCGTTCCACTCTCAGCACCCTGACTCTGTCCTCCCACCCCCAGTCTACCTCCTGAGTCTGAGCCATGTGTATATATGTCATTGAGAACTCTCATTGTTTGCTGGATTCTTGGAGATGATAGTCTCATTCAGCCCTGGGACCAAACCATGGTTCCATTTGGTTCCAGTAAATCTCTCCTATTTAATAAATTATTAAATACTCTGTAATCTCTATCTTGCCTCAGTTTCTCCGGCATTACAAATTGGTTTTCTGATACAATAAGGTGTGATTTTCCAATCTCTCTGTAGAGATGGGACTACACAGATGAGTAGATCTCCATCCAGGTTTTCCCTGCAATCCCACCTTAGTGATGATGTTGAGAAGTGCTGAAAAATGCAGGAGGGGTGAGAGAGGGGAAAATGGCCTTCATCTTCTCAGCAAATGCTTAATATTTCTTTTGTTAATTAAAGTATTCGACTACATTCCATAAATTCTGATATACTGTCTCATTCTTGCCACTAGGTTAAATCCATCTGCTGTGAGAGGGTATAATATATGATTCTGTCCTTGAAAGTAAAAATTTTTGTTATCAGTCACTGTATAGAATGAGTTTAGAAGTCAATAAAAGAACAGAAAGAACTGAAAACAGTGATGAATTGTATAAAAAGATTATTATACATACATTATATATACACAACACATATACCAAAATCTTCATGACAAAAGGTGGCATATAAAAAATGAACCATCAACTTTAGCAAAGTCACTTTAGAAGTTGGAAATGTATGTTGTTCAGTGGTATCCAACTCTGTGATCCCATCTGAGGTTTTCTTGGCAAGGATACTAGAGTAATCAGTTTCAATTGATCAATGATGGACAGAAGCAGCTACACCCAAAGAAAGAACACTGGGAAATGAATGGAAACTATTTGCATTTTTGTTTTTCTTCCCGGGTTATTTATCCTTCTGAATCCAATTCTTCCTATGCAATAAGAGAACTGTTCGGTTCTGCACACATATATTGTATCTAGGATATACTGTGACATATTTAACATGTATAGGACTGCTTGCCATCTGGGGGAAGGGATGGAGGGGAAAATTCGAAACAGAAGTGAGTACAAGGGATAATGTTGTAAATAATTACTCTGGCATGGGTTCTGTCAATAAAAAATTATAATTATTTAAAAAAAAAAAAGGATATTAGAGTAATTTGGCATTTCCTTCTCCAGCTCATTTTACAGATGAGAAAACTGAGGTAAAGAGAAGTAAATGACTTGTTCAGGGTCACACAGCCAACAAGTAACTGATATCTTCCTAACTTTAGGCCTAACACATTATCCACAGTGTCACCTAAAGAGAATGAGGATGGACAAGTATAAAGGGACTACTCAGGCTTCTAAAGGGAAAAAGGGAGGGAAAGTACTTAGAGAAAATAGTCTATAAGGCAATAGGAACAAAAATGTACCATTCCTTCCTCTTAGGCCCAAGATTTGGAAACAATAAAAAGAATGACCTTCAAGGGACATAGTTTAAAGGAATATGGTATTTTTAGAGATTGTTCCGGTTGAATTAAAAGAGGGAAGAAATGTTATTTAAAAATTTTGAGGAAATACTTTGTAGAGAACAGGGAAATCTAAGCTATAGAGAAGAAATTAATTTTGCTAAATAGAGCAGTAGTAAACTTTTAAAAACACCTATTAAATACATGCTATTGTTATTCTAATTTTTTAAAGAGTACTGAACTAATGGACTTTTAATCTTCCTTTTCATCTGCAAATCTCCTTCAAGCCCAGTCTAAAAAGAGATGCAAATTCCTTTCTGGAGAGGGATTGTCTTTGCATTCTTAACATCTAGCCTAGGGTTTCCAACTTTGGGAATGTAAAGCTTGTTGAACAGAAATATATTTCTGCTTCCTTAAAACATACATTTATTTTGAGATATATAATGTTTTCTAGCTCATTTTCCTTGCTTTTCTTTCTTCTTTGCATAAAAAGAAAAGGATAAGGGAGTTTAGTTTTTTTGTTTTTTTTGCAACTCAAATCCAACTGCCACTGCTCAGAACAAAAACTGTAAGAAAAGTATTTTATCCAAAACCTGAGGAAGAAAGGAATATTATGTTTACCTATTCTACTAAGCTGAGGTACAAAAGAGGGAATATAAAAGACAAAAGTTTGAATAATATATTAGGTTTCTTTGCCATCAATTGTTATTAGCAGGAACACTTATGAATACATAATAGAATTCTCTTTCATTCTTTTGCTTAAGCTGCAATGAAATTTTCACCCACATACAGAACACAGGATTTGTATTTTCGAAGGAATGAAAGAAAAAACTCTCTAGAGATGTTCTATCCATCACTTCTCAAAGAGACTAGAAGAAAAAGCTTGTCTCAGGGAGACAGGCTCTGTACCAAGTTTTACATAATACTTATAAGCTACTGCTTATACATTAATAAGTACCTGATAATTAAGGGGTGCCTTTAAGAAACCGTATTTCCTATTGATTTGTAATTCCTTTCAGATTCTCAGCCCACTCCTGGGTAAGACATATCCTCCCTAAGTAAGATCTTTCCAGGATGCCAGGACCTTTGATTCAATTACAAATCCTAGTCAAAAAGCAAACCTTTGAATTCCAATAGGAGATCCAGGCTGTCCCAGCCCCCACCAAAACACCCAATATAATAGCTTCCATCAACGAAGGTCTTTTGCAGATGGACCTTGGCAGCTCTCTTTACTGCCAGAACTTTCTGTCCACTGAGAATGCATTCTGAGTGCAAAATTCCATTTTCCATAGATCTGCCACTATATAAGTCAGTTTCTAGGTAAACTGATTTCTATCTAACAACAAACTTTGATTTTGCAACTAATATTTTGGGAATGAGTGAATTCTTCACTCCTAAAACCTGTGGCTGATTTAAAGGGGTTTCTTAATAACTCTTATAGCCACTAACCTCTAGACTACTAGAAATCTAGACCACTCAAACAGCATCAATAAAATTAAGACACTTGGAAAGAATCTGGACTTTAGATTTTTCATTGATATTGGCAGCAGATCTCAAACATTTTGGTTTTAATACTTCTTTATATTCGTAAAAAATTACTAAGGACTCCCTAAAAAGCTTTTATGTAAATTATATTCATAATGTCTCAGTAATATTATGAAAATAGTTTTACTTTGTGGACTCCCTGTTGTCAAGGTCTGTCCATTTTACCTTGGAAATGATGTAAACTGTGTCCTTTTTAATCTTTGGGGGGAGAGGGAGAGTTGGAAAGGCCCTGATGTAAACTATCCTTGCTTTAATCTTTGGGGGAAGAGTGGTCCTGAGTCTCAAACCTTCCTGGCTTTTGGGAGAGGCCCCACCCTTCATAGAGGAAACACCCAGATAAATAATCTCATTCAATTGGAAATCTCAGCCTGGGGCATGGTGAAGGCCCTCTATTGAATTGAAAATTAGTTCCTCATTCATATGGAGATTGGTCCTTGGCTCTGAGATAAAGAGATCCCAAAAAATCATATGCTAAGTACCCTGACTTTTGCAAAAATATCCTAACAGGATTTTGCCCACAGAAAAAGCTGTCTTCTTAGTATATTAAAACCATTTTTGCCAAAAATTTCGGGTTTTCAAATTCTTTCAAAAGAACCTGTGACACTGACTGTGGGATCTCTCAATCCTCAATTCTCACACCACAACTGAAATACCTCTTATGTCCTCTTTTCTCCTCTAATGCCAATTCTAATACCACTACCACCTTACTCATTATCTCACTCTTAAGACTTTAGTAAAAATCCTCTGATTGGTCCTTTTGAACACAGTTTGTCTTCTACTACTATACTGTCAAAGTGGTCTTCCTAAAGCACTAGTCTGACCATATTACTTATTGATCACCTCCAATATCAAATATAAATACTGTTCAGTGCCCAAGGCAATCCATAAATTGGCCCCTCCAATATTTTCAGTATTCTTGCACCTTACATATTTTCTCCCCCTACACACTGTGGACACTCCACATACCGATTGGGATTTTCACTGGCTGTCCCCTGTGCCTGAATACTCCTCACCTTTATTTCCTGGCTTCTCCCAGCTAAAAAGTTCACCTTCTACAGAAAGCCTTTTTCTAGCCTCCTTAATTCCAGAACTTTCTTTCTGAAATAATCAATTTCAAATTTATCCTTAATATAATAGTTGAACTGCACCTAAGTATTGGTGTGTTATTGCTACCATTCCACTGTAAGTTCTTTAGAGGCAGGATCATCTTTAGCTTTAACTTAGCACTTGGCACAGTGCCTGTCACATAGTAGGCACTTAACATTTATTGATTGATATGAAAGGTCTAGAAGACTCCAAGTTGTTCCAGTAGAGAATCATTGGTAGTAATTTTACTAATTACTACATATACAAAGAAAGCCAAAAATAGTTTCTATCTTCCAGGAGCTCATGATATAATGGAGAAGATAACATGCAACTGTATATAAACAAAGTCTATGCCACATAAATTGGAGATAATCTCAGAAGGAAGGTAGTAGTGTTAGTATTAAAGACCAGGAAAAGGTTCTTACATAAGACAGAATTTGAGCTAAGAACTTGAAAGAAGCTAGGAGTTAAAAATGAGGAAGGAAAGAATTCTAGTAATGGGTACACTTAGTGAAATGTATAGAATCAAGAAATGGAGTATTTTGTGTAAAGAATAGTAAGGAGGTCAGTTTCATAGATCGATAAGTATTTGGAGGAGAATAAGATATAAGAAAACTGGAAAGCTAGAAAGAGGCTACATTATGAAGGTCATTAAAAGTCAAATGGATTTTATATTTGATCCTGGAAAGTGATAGAAAGTTTCTAGAATTTACTGTATAGTCATACTGATAAAGGCCTCATTTCTAAAATACATAGAGAATTGACTCAAATTTATAATACAAGTCATTCCTCCAATTGCTAAATGGTTAAAAGATATAAACAGTTATTAGATGAAGAAATTAAAGTAATTTTTAGTCATAGGAAAGAATGCTCTAAATCACTTTTAGAGAAATTCAAATTAAGACAACTCTGAGGTACCATTTCATACCTCTCAAATTGGCTAAGATGACAGAAAAGATAATGATAAATGTTGGAAGGGAGATGGGAAAACTGGAACACTAACGTAATGCATTGTTGCTGGAGTTGTGAATTGATCCAACCATTCTAGAGAGCAATTTGGAACTATGTTCAAAGGATTATCAAACTGTGAATACCCTTTGATCCAACAGTGTCACTACTGGGCTTGTATCCCAAAGAGATCATAAAAAAGGGAAAAGGACCTACATGTGCAAAAATGCTAATAGCAGCCCTTTTTGCAGTGGAGACAAACAGAAAACTGAATGGATGCTCATCAGCTGGGGAGTTCCTGAATAAGTTATAGTATATGAAGGTAATAAAATATTATTGTTCTATAAGAAATGATGAGCAGGCTGATTTCAGAAAAGCCTAGAAAGACTGATGCTGAATGAAGTGAGCAGAACCAAGATAACATTGTACAGAGTAACAACAAGATGGGATGATCAACTGTGGCAGATTTGGTTCTTTTCAACAATGTGACTCAAAGCAATTCCAAGACTTGTGATGGAAAGAGTCATCTGCATCTAGAGAGACAAGGATAGAGACTTAACCCTGGGACCTTTGAAATATGGCTATTGTATTCTTTTAAATTTTCTCCCAGAATCTCTTTCAGGTTGTAATTTTTTTTTTTGCTTTTTTTCCCTATTTCTGCTTTGTTGTTTTCTAAAACTTCAGGGCAATGTGGATCAAAGCATATTATTTTCACTTTTGTTACTGTTGTTGTTTGCTTGGTTAAAGGTAAAAACTTTTGATCTGATTTTTTTTTTTTGGTAGTATGATGAATATGGAAATATATTTAGAAGAAATGCACATATTTAACCTATATTAGATTGCTTGCTATCTATGTGAGGAGGTGGGGAGGAAAGGAGAAAAATTTGGAACACAAGATTTTGCAATGCTGAATGCTGAAAACTATCTTCGCATATATTTAGAAAAATAAAAGGCCATGAGCATTTTCATCTTTTATTATTTTAATAGCCTTTTATTTTTCTAAATACATGCAAAGATAATTTACTGTATATGGTATATGGTACTGTATATGGTCAGATCTGCACTTTAAGATCACTTTGACAACTGAGTGAAGGAAAGACTGGAGTGAAGAGAGACTTGAAATAGGGAGGCCAATTAGCAAACTACTGTAATAGTCTAGACATGAAGCTGTGCGGAGGAGAAAAAGTCATCAATGAAAGACATTATGAGAACAGAAATGACAACACTTGATCATTGACTGGATTTGGGGCTGAGTGGGTGAGAATGAGAAATTGAAGATGACATCGGGCTTAGATAACTGGGAGGATGGTGTTTGCCCTGATAGCAATAATAAGAATAGAGGAAGATTTTTGGAAGATAGTAAGTTCAATTTTGGATATATTTAATTTAAGATGTCTATGATATATAGTTTGAAATGTCCAAGTTAAGTAAATTGCCCAAGAACACATAGACAGTATGTATCAGAGGCTTTTGTCTCTGATATGAACTATGAACTCAGGTGTTTCTTGCTTTGCGGTTATTTCTCTACTCACTATCAAAGGAAATTTCTCCTCTAGTTACTGAATGTGGGAAAATGCCTAAACTAAACCTGAAATTTCACTCTACTAATTAGTTTAATAGAAAGTTTAAGTGGCACCTATATGTAAAGATTATACACTAATTAAGTTGTGAATGGACAGTGCTGGTGATGGAACACTTAAGAGTATTTACCTCATCAGGTCTGGACAAGCCACCAGAGCCTGCAGAATCTTTTCCACCTTCTTGGGGATATCCCCTTGTCCTCTGTGTAGCTGAGGCACACAGGCTTGTGCCAGTTCCCATTCTCCATGTTTCAAACACTCACAAAAAAACCCAAAGAGGTGTTCTACCGAGGCAGCTTCCTCTTTTCCAAATGGATGCATTTTCCCAGCACAAAGTGCAAGGGATGGAGGACAGTGAGCTATACTAAACATACTGTCCTCAATATTTCCATTCTTGGAACACCTTCTAGAAATGGAAGAAACAAAAAAAAGTCAGAAAAGCAATGGAGGAACTTGGATTTAGATTACTCTGCAATTGCTAGTTCCATTAAAGAAAGGCAGCATTTGGAAAAAAAAAAATTATTAATTCTCATTCTGAAAATTTAACTATATAATTTTTCTTCTTTACTCTTGGAGTTATTTAGTTGAATAAATACGTGTCTGCTGGCACTGATACTTGCCAGGGAAACAGTGACAAAAAGGATCTTAAAGTCTTCTGAAAGATATTAAAAATGTACACAAATTAAGTCTAATTGATGGGAGGTGGAAGAACTAACGACCAGAATGGTGGGATTACAGGAAGGCTTCGAAGAGAATGCAGCATCTGAGACTAGCATTGCAGGAATACAAATATTCCAAAAAGGCAGAAACGAAGAGAGCAGGCATGGGACAGCCTACTCAAAGGTATGGAAACAGCAGATGCATCTCCATGGGACCATCCATTATCATTTCCCAAAGGTAATTCATAACTTCTCTCTTCACCCCTTCCCAAAATGACTACGCCTTCTAGACTACAAATGTCTCAAAGAAAAACTGCTTCCTTCCCACTCCTTTAGAGGGAAAGGTCTGGGAAAAGAAGGCCCTCTCATTTGGACTATTTTGCCAAAGTAGTAGATTGGAACCTGGACCTGTGACAAGCCCGGAAAGGTCAGGTCTGAGCCGGGAGCCGGGTTTGGAACCGCCCCCCTTGGGGTGTCGAAGAGGGAGCCCACCGACTCTCCTGGGGTGCTTGGCACTCACCTACTCCCAGCAGAGAGAACGGTGCCCAAGCCTGTGCCGCCATGTTTAGAGTTGAGTCAGGTGACAGTTCTCTCCCGGAAGGGAGAGCAGTCAGCAGGCCAATGCCCCTATTGGTGGAGCGACGGAAATATGCAAATGAGCCACCATACTTCTTTGGGGCATTTGAAGCCGCAGAAAATGGCCCAACCGGAAGTTTGGGATGGTATTATTCTAGAGACTTCCGGCCCAGATCGCGCGTCCCTTTCTCCCAAAACAAGAAAACGCGTTTCCTCCACTCCCCTCCATCATGTAGGTACACTCATAGCTACGTCCCTATTCGTTATTTGACATAGTTCTAGGAATATTAGCAATACCAATTAGAAGAAAGAAATTAAAGATAGAAAGGCAAAGATACAAACTCACTGTATTTATTGATAACATGATTTGTCTCGAAAATACTAAGGAGTCAGCTTAGGAACAAATTGAACATAGGTTCAGTAAAGTTGCAGCCTTTAAAATAAGCCAATAGAAATCAACAGCATTTATAAATAATAATAGTCCAATCTAAGAAGTCAAAAGAGGAAGGGAAGTCCAATATAAAATAATTACAAAATGTATAAAATATTTTAGAGTCAATCTTCCAAAGTGCATTCTGTGTTTGTGTATGCACACATGTATCTGCTTAAAAATGCTCCATAAGGAAAATAACAGACAATTTAAATAGCTGGAGAAATATTCAGTGTTCATAAATAAGCTGGGCCAAAATAATGAAAATGACCCCAGTACTAAAGTTAATTTACAAATTTAGTTTTAATTTATAGATTTGATAGACTAAAAAAGGATACTTTATGGAAAGAATGACAAAATTCATCTGTAGGAACAAAATCATGACAAAATTCATTTGCAGGAAGAAAAGGGTTCTAGAATATTAAAGGAATGATTTAAAATGTAATTATAAATAAGGGGAAAGGCATTTTCAAAACTCAAATTATGTTATAAAGCAACAATCATCAAAAACATTTGATAATAGAAAAAGTGTGTCAATTAGAGTGTATGGATCAGAACATATTAAAAAAGGAAGAATCAAAATAAATTAAACTCAATAATCCAATGTTTAATAAACATGAAAACAAATTACCTAGAAAAGAACTCATTTGATAAGAACTCCTGGGATAATTGGAAAGCAGTCTGCAAGAAATTAGTCTTAAATTCATATCCTACACTATATTTCACAAATTCAAACTGAGCATATGATCTGAATATTAAAGATAATACCATAAAAAAATTTAGAAGAGAAGTAGATCATATACATTTTATATCAATGAGTAATGGATGAATTCTCAACCTGACAAGATGGTAGAGACAATTAAAAAAGACAAAATAGATAAATTTGATTATATGATATTGAATAACTTTGCACAATAAAATTAGCCCATCTAGGATAAGAAGGTAAATAATCATTTAGGGAATATTTTTTGTATCAAATATTCTGATAAAAGTTTGATAGACAAGCTATGTAGACAATGAACAGAAATGTATGACCAGAAGCCTCTAGTTACTAAGGTATTTAGCAAAAGATAAGCCATTCTTCAAAGAAAAAATGCTAAATTAAATAACAACCTGGTAGAAAAACACCCCAAATCACTTAAGAGAAATTCACATCAAAACAATATGCTCAAAAAAGTGACTGAAATGTCCTTACCTTTTGACCTAAAGATTCTAGTTATATGCAAATATCCCAAGGTGATCAAAGAAAAAAAAAAAAGGCTGCACATGCATAAAAATATTTACAGCAGCATTTCTGTGCCAACAAAGAATTAGAAACAAAGGAGATGCCTATCAATTGGAGGATGTTGTTATCCCTATCCATATCACACATAGTGTTTGACACTTAATAGGTGCTTCATAAATGTTTATTGAGTGACTTTTAAGTATGATTGAAATATAAAATAAAAAGAATAGTAAAATACAGATGTAAACACCAGTTCTTTTGGAAAGGAGAGAAAAAGGAGAGAATAAATGCTTTCTGCATTTTCCTTAATTTATTTTATTCTTTTTCAGTTTCTAAAATCGAATATCATAATTAATAAATTTAGTGTGAACTCTTTGTTGCCCAGTAGAGAGGCTTAACTCTGGGAGGATTCTCCCACACTTAAGTGTATGGTTTCTTTTCAAACCGATACTGCTTAGATGCTAATGGGTTTATTAGCCTCACAGCTACTGTTGTTACTCAATTAATTAATTAATTCACCTGGGAAAGTGAAGGATGCTGCCACCACTGTTGCCATCACTCAGTTCATCTCCAAATTGAAACCAAATCTCATGTCTAGCCACCTCAGCTCAGAGCTTTTCTCCTCAGAGTTTTGGTATTTATTGGCATATGGGTGAAGCAAAACTTTCTGAATTTCCAATTAGTCCCCCAGACATGGTGCAATCTTCTATTTGTTCCTCCAGAATTCTTTTTTTTTTTTTCCTATCATTCAAATTCTGTTTGTCATTTAAAGCTCTTCAAAACCTGCTCCCTCCTTACCTTACTAGTCTTAGACATTATTTCCCTCAACTTATTCAACATTCTAGCCACACTGTACTACACATACATCACACATACATCTGTCCCTTGTCTTTTTCTTTGCAATAGTTGTGTTCCATTACTGAATTGCACGTAGCTCCTCACCTTACTTAACCTCCACCTTTTGGAGTTATAACACAATTTGCACCTTCTTGCTACATGAAGTTTCTACTGATGCCTGAGACTAATGCTTTCTCTCCACTCTTCTGCCTCCCTTCCATATGCTTCTATACACAGATGATGGGATCAGAGTAGCAATTCCTAGTTTGAAGCAAATGTGATAAATTCACAATGGCCATTCTATTTCCTAAAAGAGACATTTATTTAGGAGAAAAAGTTACAGGCAAAATGTAGGCACCAGTAGTGGTAGATATGAAATCAATGAAACAGATATGAAATCCAAGGAAAGGAATTTGAAAGAATCCATTAAGGAAAATGCCACAAAATATGTGCACCCCATTAGCTGGCAAGCTAAATTCCATAGAGTAGTGTAGCAGACTAACCCAGAGTTGGCTATAATGAGGAAGAGATACCATTAAAGGGAAGATACTATGAAAAGGGAGAATACCTCATTGTAGGCCTAGTTTAAAAAGGAAGTATCTAAGACTTGATTTGAACTCATAAAGATTTGTCTTATCGATAAATCCAGTAATTTATTTGTAATAAAAACACAATACTAATATGTTTTTTTTTTTTTCCCAGACAAAAAATGTCTGAGGCTAAATTTGAATACAGGTTTTCTTAAACCTGGGCAGCTTGTTCTAGTCAAGTCCACCATCTCCACTTCTTTTACAGTTAGGGTCCATTAACTTGTTTTTAAAAAATTGATAATTGTATTTCATATAATTGGTTTCTTTTGTAATAGTAAATATTTTTTTGAGAGGACAATTGGAGTTAAGTGAATTGCCCAGGATCACATAGCCAGGAAGTGTTCATTAAGTGCCTGAGGTCATATTTGAACTCTGATCCTCCTGACTTCAGGGCTTATGTTCTATCCACTTATATATTCAGGGGTCCTCAAACTTTTAAAATAGGGCCAGTTCACTGTCCCTCAGACTGTTGGAGGGTCCGACTATAGTAAAAACAAAAACTTTGTTTTGTGGGCCTTTAAATAAAGAAACTTCATAGCCCTGGGTGAGAGGGATAATCATCCTCAGCTGCTGTATCTGGCCCGCTGGCCGTAGTTTGAGGACCCCTGCGTGACTACACCAACTACTAGCTGTTCCCTAAGTATTTCTTAATACTTTTAAATGAACTATTCCCAGAAGGGATCCACAGGCTTCCTAGACTGACTGTCAAAGAACACAGAGAAGATTAAACACCTTTGTCTTACAGTGAGAGAAGAAAATGGCCTGAGTGTCTATAGGACTTGGGCTATAAATCTTAATGAACAAGATTTTAAATTTATATCATAAATTTGTGCATTTAGTCTGAGAACTGAAGGAACTTTTAGGTCCTTTTTTCAACATTGATCTACATTTACATTCACCCTTTCTATTTTGGGTAATTAACCTTACTGACCATTAGTTTTTTTCAACTGTGAAATTGTAGCATTTGACTACTTTAGACTCAGGTGCATCTACCACCTTAATCCTTTCAATACACCCCGTCCTTTTTCTTGCCTATTCCTTGTGAAAGCATATCCCCGCTGTGTGCTGCAGGGCCAATTGGAGCTGTGACTGATGCTGATTGGTTGTTTCTCTTCCTTTCTTCTCCTCCCTTTCTCTATAGAAACTGCTTGTGGGACCTTGGCCTTGGAGTTGGAGTGTCTCGTGACTCGGGCCTTGGATATTGGCAGGGAAGGTTAGAACCTGGGGCTTTTACGTGCGGAGCTGAAGGTAGTGGGCTCTGGGGTTCAGTCATTACGTGCCCTCCTTCTCCCCCTTTTTAAAATAACTCCTGGGAAGACCCTCGTCGAAGTTTGGGCTTGAGGCTAAGAGATGGCTGTCCTCTCCCAGCCAGTAGCCATTCATCATTCTTGGGGTATAGGTGAAGGGGGGGAGATTTTTCTGCCTAGAGTACATCTTAATGGGTGAGGAGATCCTCTTTACTATTGGGTTTGAAACTGCTTAAGTTTGTAAACTCCTTGAGAATTGGGATTATTGTGTTTATGTCAATACTTAGCATATAATAGACATTTAATGAAGGCTTGCTCTCTAGAATTAAAATACTTTAGGCAGCATCATAACTTTAGGGGAGGTCCTTAATCTGGTGTTCATAAATTTTTTTTTTTGATAATTTAATTGTTAATTATTTCCTTTGTAACTTTATTCATTTTATTTTATTTATAAACATTATCTACTCTGATCAAAACAATGATCTTCTTTCCTCCCTCCCTTCTTCCCTTCTTTCCTCCTTCCCCTCTCTCCCTTTCTCCCTTCCTCCCTCCCTTCTTCCCTCCTTTCTTCCTTCCCTTCTTCCCTCCCTTCCTTCCTCCCTTCCTCCTTCCTTCTTCCCTCCCTTCCTTCCTTTTCTATCCCCTTCCTTCCTTCCTTCCTTCCTTTTCTATCCCCTTCCTTCCTTCCCTCCTTTTCTATCCCCTTCCTTCCTTCCCTCCTTCCTTCCTTCCTTTTCTATCCCCTTCCTTCCCTCCTTTCTTCCTTCCTTTTCTATCCCCTTCCTTCCTTCCTTCCTTTTCTATCTCCTTCCTTCCTTCCTTCCTTCCTTCCTTCCTTCCTTCCTTCCTTCCTTCCTTCCTTCCTTCCTTCCTTCCTTTCCTATCCCCTTCCTTCCTTCCTTCCTTCCTTCCTTCCTTCCTTCCTTTCCTATTCCCTTCCTTCCTTCCTTCCTTCCTTCCTTTCCTATCCCCTTCCTTCCTTCTTCATCATGGATAATATGGAAATATATTTTGCATGGCTTCACATATATAGTGGTATTCTTTTCCCTCTCAAGGGTGGAGGAGAAGGTAGAAGAAGGGAGAGAATTTGGAACTTAAAAAATTTAAAATATATATCCTTCCATTGGGATCAATCAGTAACTCAAAAAAAAACCCCTTTGCTTTGGATATTTTTTCAGGGAAGTTGCAGTGTTGAGGTGGGTGTATTATATATATATGTGTGTGTGTGTATATATATATGTATGTATTTTTTTAAAAAGCAACCAACTTATATTAAAGTGCCTAACAGGGATCCTCAAACTACGGCCTGTGGACCAGATGCGGCAGCTGAGGACGATTATCCCCCTCACCCAGGGCTATGAAGTTTCTTTATTTAAAGGCCCACAAAACAAAGTTTTTGTTTTTACTATAGTCGGGCCCTCTAACAGTCTGAGGGACAGTGAAGTGGCCCCTTATTTAAAAGGTTTGAGGACCCCTGCGACATTTCTAAAAATAAAACTACAACTTTAAAAAAAACAAACTTTAACCCTGCAGTTTCTGGTGCACAGGACCCTTGATACTTCTACTTCACAAGATATTTTAGGGCCATACTCAACTGAAAGAGAAGGATCATTGCTTTTACTTTCAATATTTTAATAGCTCAGTGAGGTTCACTTCTTAGCAAAGCATTAACAAAATCACAGTTTAGTTCTTCAGTTTGACTTCCATTATCAGCTGAGCTGTATTAACTTTCCTGGAAGATTCTGGTACAGTAATCGGAAAAAAAAAAAAAAGTTAATTGCAATGTGAAGTGGTCCTAAATAGAGCCATTGAGAGTATTACTGTTTCCTTTGCTAAAATTGACACAACACCTGGAGTGATCAAGATTTAGTAATTCAGAATGTTTTGTCTGATTGTCTGGTTGGATGACCTGTTTGTGCTTACTTGGATTGACTCATCACTTTAATGTCTTGTTTGGGAAGCTTGCTCAAAGCCTGCTCTATATCCTTGCGAAAAACAAATCATAGAATCATAATGATGGGAACCACCTTTACAAGTTAGCCCTTCTCTGTCCCTGTCTTATTACATTTAGAAAGTTCAAGTCTGTTAAAAGTGATAATTCTGTTATTTTAAATTCAGCTTTGTTTTCACTGTGGAAAAAGCTTAAGTTGCATAATTTTTCTTGGATAAATATTTTGGTGTATTCCCTGTTATTTTATCTAGTATAGATTTGCATTATTCCTTTGTTATATGTTTTGTTAAGGTCAGGTGGCATGGCCAACAAGAAATTAACTCGAGTAGGGTTACCACAGGATCTGTGTGACCGGTTGAATAGACATCAGATTGTTACTTGTCAGGTAAAATTTTGATTTTTTATAACTATTTTTACTAAAACTTTAATTTTAATTTTAAAAAATATTTTAAACAAACATAAGTAATATTTTGAGTTTTAAGAAAAGACATATTAGGTGATAATTGACTTTTAAAAAGGATTTATCATACTATACTTTTAAATAAGACTATTTTGGCATATTTAAAATAGTATATGATAATTTGAAAAAATTTGATTTGTACACACTTCTTTCTGGAATGTATTCTTTTATGAAAATCCTTGATAAAATGAAATACACTTTGTTAGATGCTTTGTCTTCCCAATTGTCTATTTCTACTGATTATTACTGTTCAGTTATTCAGGCCAGAAAATATAGACTCATCAACTGCTGCTTCTCCCTTCTCTTCCACTCCATTACATCTAATCAGTTGCAGAGTTACATCAGTTTTAATTCCACAGTATCTTTTCCATTCCTTTACTCCATTCATCCTGCCACCACGCTAATTCAGTCACTCATGATTGCTTTCCTGAACACTAGTATAGTCTTAACTGGTCTTCTAGCCTTTAGTCTATTCTGTAAGCTGCCCTTTATTTTTTTTCTGGCTGGTTAAAATACAAACTCCTAGGCCTGTCATTAGGCAACTGGGTGGATTCCCCAGCTTCAAGTCAGAAAGATTCATTTTTCTGGACTTCAAATACAGCTTTAGACATTTACTAGCTGTGTGATCCTGGACAAAAACTTAACCCTATTTGTCTCAGTTTCCTGGTCTGTTAAAAAAAAAAAATGGACAAGAAAATGGTAAACCATTCTACTATCTTTGCAAAGAAAACCGCAGATGGGGTCATGAAGAGTTTAAAATGACTGAAAAACAAAACAAATGAACAAAGCTTGTCATTGAAGACTCTTTACAGGAAAACACTGAAACAATTTCTCAACTCTCCTAGTTCTAGAATACCTGTCACTGGTTCACATTTCTGTCCCTAAAAAGCTCTTTGTACACCTTTGTCTGATTGGACAAATAAACTTTCAGAATTCAACATTTTTGCATTTGTAGAAAGTATATTTTCTTCCATTTCTCCCTAGAAACACTTGAAATGCTTTTGCCCCTTGTCTCTGCTACTTCAGTTGTTCTTAATTCAACTCACTTAATTCAACTTAATTTATTAAACTGTGAAACCTTTCTTGATTCCTTTGACTGGAAATATTTTTTCTTTCACAGATTTTCCTAGAGCTCTTTGCTTCTTTCTGTCCCCATCACATTCTATGTTCTTCTAATTCTCCTTGAAGAATATTAGTTTTATATAGTATTTTATAATTTTGCATGCCATAGGGCTTAATAAATTGTGCAATCAAATTGACTTTGTTGAATCCTGTTATGCCCCAGGATTCCATTATAGTCTTATTTATTTATCTTGCTTCCTTGCATAAGAAATCTGCAAATCATATGGTTATGACTGATTTCTCTTGAAAGCAATTTTGGAGATGATGAGCTCATTTGTTCCACCTGAATGAATCTGGTGACTTTAGAAATGTGTGGTGAGAACATTGGATTTTTGTGCATGGTAATAACATTGAAAAAATATGATTTTGTGAAAGACAGATTTTCACTCTGTGCTATAATTTTATTAGTTTGTTTTTTATATTGAAGATAAATCATCAAGCCTTCAATTAAATAGATATTTATATTTATGTTAACATTTTCTATGGAAACCCCTGTGAAAAGATGATATAAAAATTTGTTTTAGTATGAATTAGAAAAATCGTCACTGAAAAGAACATATTTGTATACAAAGAAAAACAGGAAAATAAGCATGTGTACAGCACTGTGACTCTTACACATAGCTTGTTTTTTAAAATAGATAATTAAATTTAAAGTGGAAGTACTGACACAACTTTTACTGTGTCTTTTTGAACTTGTTCTCTGTATATTTTTAAAATGTTTCATTGATGCCCTTTTATTTCTTGTTTTTTTTTTTTTTGTCTTTTTTTTTGGCATCACTTGTTTTTATTTCCCACGTACTCTTCCCTTATTCTCCCTCATAAACATTTTCCTTATAACAAATTAATTGTTGTTTAGTTGTTTCAGTCATGTCTGACTCTACGATGCCATTTAGAATATTCTTTGCAAAGATATTAGAATAGTTTACCAATTCATTCTTCAGCTCACTTTACAGATGAGGAAAACAGGTAACCATGGTTAAATGACTTTCTAAGGGTCATACAGGTAGTAGTGGCTGAGAACAGATTTGAACTCAGGAAGTTGAGTTTCCTGACTTTAGGCCTTTCAGTCCCTCCACTGTGCCACTTAACTGGTACTAATTAATGTAATCAAGCAAGCAAACAAAAAATTTAATTGTGTTGGTTGTGTCTGAAAATGTATTATTCATTCTGTATCTGTGTGTTTCATTGCCAGGTGTTTGGAATTGTTAAAGGTCATTGACTAGTTATTAAGTCTTAATATATGTTGCTTTTATTTATAATGTTATAGTTATTATATAAATAATTCTGGTTTTACTCAATTTACACTATATCAGTTCATCTACGTCTTCCCAGATTTCTCAGAGTTAAATGTCTTTCATTATTTCTCATATTGCCATAATGTTCCATTGTACTTGATACACTTAGAGACTTTTGTTTTCTTGTTAGATGCCAAGTCTTTCATTATAGTCATCTAATTTTTTCAGCTATTCCCCAAATTTCCCAAAACAAAAAAAACCTATTTTGTTTTAAGATCTTTTGAAACACCAGAAAGTGCTACAAATATATAAAAAGTTATAAATTTTTTTTTTTGTTGATAGGTGTTCTTTTCTCCTGTTTTATGCATATGCCCAGTAGTGGTATTGTTGGATCAAAGAGATGTTTTTTTAATGATTTTTGCCACAAAGTTCTAAATTGGGTTTCCAGACATTGGTCAATTTCTTAATTTCCTTTCTCTTTCTTTGTCTCTGTCTGTCTATCTGTCTGTCTGTCTGTCTGTCTCTCTCTCTCTCTCTCTTTTTCTCTTTCTCTTTGTCTTTGTTGAGCTGGTGGGCATGAAATAGAAACTATGATAGATAGAGGAACCCCAGGTTGGGGTAGCAAAATAAATTTCTATAGAGAACTAGAATTCTGCAAGTAATTAACAAAGTTGCTAAACAGCTGGATTCAACCAATCAGAAATGGGTCCTTTTATCCTTTTTAACCACAGTTTTACCATAGACCTTGATTTGGCTCAAATTAGTTGGGTGTCAGTGACTTGGCAAAGGCAGATGGGGAATGAACATGCTTAATAGGTTAATTGCATATTAACCAACACAACCCATAAGAGGAGTTTTCTGCCATTTTTGAACATGGGATGTATGACTCAGGAGGGGGAACATATCTAGGAGGACATAAAGAAGGTGGAGAGGGAGGTGCTAGAAGTCACCGGAATATTAACCAATCTGGAATGACTGGGAGGAGACTAGATGATATATGGGTGATAAATGAGAATGGTTTTGTTAATAAAAGCATGCTGTGGCTTCTGTTAGTGTATTCCTTCTCCATAAGGAAGTGCCTACTTCCTGTTGAAATGTAATAAATGCTCCTTCCACCCACTCTGAAAACTTTTCATTGTTTTTGGGGTCTTGGATCCCTGACTATGTTTATTTCAGAATTTCAGAATTATTTTAATTTTCATTATTATTTGAGGAGTTTTTAGGGATTTTTGACAGTTTATTTCTTCAGTTTTGAATATTGGTGAATCATTTAGGCCTAGGGCGTCCTTGATGGTGTAGTATGGATGGAAGGGGATTTTGTCTGAGCAGGTTGATGCCTGAAGGGTTTCTGGAGCCTGTTTCATGGAGGAAAGGAGATGGACAATAGCTGGAAATGGTTTTTGTTCTTATAAATTTGTACCAGTTCCATATAGAACTTGTATATCAGACCTTTATCAGAAAAATGTGCTTGAAAAATTTTTCCTTAGTTACTTTCTAATTCTAACTGCATTATTTTTGTGCAAAAATATCATTTTTGTGGAATTGATTGTATTTTATTTCCTATGATTTTTTTCTATTCCTTTTTGGCCAAAACCTTTTTGCCCCTTCATAGTTGTGAAAGGTATTTTATTCCCTGTTTCTCCAAGTGGTTTACAATGTGACTTTATATAATAAAAAACAGTCAATAAATTTTTATTAAGATTGCCTATTTTGTGCTAGGCAAAGAACACTGAAGATAAAGAACTTATTATCTATGAGGGAGAAGGTGGTTGTTTATCCCTTGTTCTTAAAGATCCTGGTGTTATCAGAGAGGTGAAGCCATGACATGCAAATAAGTTGGATTTAAATGAGGACTGGGCAAAATCACCAACCCACTTTCTTCTCCATTGCATGTGGAATGACTGTATAGAGAAAGAAAGCTGAAAAGTAGGGATTGTCTGGGAAAGTACTTAGCCCAGGAGTATGGTGGGGAAGCCAGAATAAGTGTAATTGGGTGGGAAATGGGGCCATGTCTGATGTCATATACCAATTTGCCTACTTTCTCCTAACTTGCTTTCCAGTTTTCCCAGGAGTTTTTTTCAAATAGGTAGGTTCTTTGACAAGATATTTTTGTTAGATTATAGTCATTTGTTAGATTGTTAGTCATCTAGATTTCTAAGGGGCCCATATCAAACTAATAGCTAATATTTTTTTCTGTGTGTAAACATCTATCAGGAATCCTTAAGATACAATGTGCTTATTTAATAAGAATGCATAAATGTGACAATTGAAAGAACAATGTGCTTATTTGCAACTATAGCATAAAATCTGGCAGGCTGTGAAATCTTTTGTATAATCAATGGCAGGTAATGATGAGCTGAAAGCTAGGTAGAACAATCTCCCACTGCTTGAGTTCTTTGATTACATTGATAATTTTGCATGACCCATGAATAATATCAAAAATGTCCAAATGGCCCTTGGCAGTTAAAAGATTTCTTACCCCAGCTCTAGATGTTTAAAATATTTCTACATGTGGTTAAACCGGGTATTGCTTCTGGAGTTTGTTCCTTAGACTCCAAGGTGCTGATGTATATACCTAGAAATTCAATTAGATAAATTGTGGTGACAGATTCTTATCTTTTAATTATAAGAGAGAATTTGTTAAGAGTGTACTGTGGTGAAAGATAAATGTGGAATGTTATCTTCTCATCAACATATAATTCACATAAGAAGGTTTCCATAAAATTCTAACTTCCTTTGTAATTCATGTTGATTTAAACTGTTTCTCTGCATACTTCTACAGGATTTCCTATGCCTTTCCCCCTTGGAGCTCATGAAAATGACTGGCCAGAGTTACCAGGGTGTCGGTGAGCTTCTTTACACAATTAGCAGAGCCTGTGCCCCTCAAATGCAAACTGTAAGCTTCCTTTCCATTTTGGTAATTCATTGGCAGTAGAATTAATATGATTTTAAGAAGTCACTTTACAAAATAATGATTAATGAGGACTTAACTTTCTGATCAAGAGGCTTAAGTCCTCTCTATGCCACAATCCGACAGTTATTTTAATGATTGTTATGCTGTTGATTTTTATTTAGTATATAACCATGTCTCTTGCTTGTAATGGTTGTATTTTAATAATTTGCAACACGTGGCAATACAAAAATGCTTTATAAAATAATTACTCTTTAAAAGGTATGAGACTTTCATTTTAATTCTGAAAATCTAATACTTGGGACAGCTAGATAGTGCAGTGAAGAGGAACCCACCCTGAAGAGTTCAAATGCTATCTCAGACACTTAAGACTCACTAGCTGAGGCATTGTTTTCATGCTAAACTGAGAGATAGAACAATTTGATCCTCATTTCTATTAATTTTTTTTTAAAGAACCAACTATTCATAATTGAGCATCGCAAATGATATGGTGGTATGAGTTAGCATTTGGATAGTATTGTTCTGGTGATTAAAATAATAATCCTGCCACTTGTGAAATGTTAATTTCAGCTCATTAATGTTGTCCCCAAATATGTCGGCAGCAGATAATTTTTTTTTTCTTCTAGTAGTTGTAAATAAACTTTCATTAAAAAAATTTTTTTTTCATTGCTTGGGAATCTGGGGCTCTGCTTTTTAATTACAATTAAATCTCTAATTCTAACATGTGTCTTCTGTATAATAGTAACCTAAATTATCTACATGTAGATGTTGTGTAGGATATCATGCTGATTGTAAGAGCAATAGGAAAGTTTTTTTTTTTTCTCAATTTACATCTGGGCTTGTTATGTTAAATGACACAATGCCTATTTAAATGCATGCCACATATTCTTGAAATTTTGTCCTGTTTCTTTTGTTCTATATTGATCTGAAGTAATTTTTTTTCTATCATATTACTGACAATAATGGATGAAATGCTTCGTTTTTACTAATTTGCTGATTTTATGTGCCTGGCAAATTCTTGTCCCACTCTTGTCATAGTAATTGAGGATAGGTACAGATATTTCTGTGGAAATCACATGAAGATTAATTGTGGCTCTTCTAATTCTTTTTTTTTTTTTTAAATAATAACTTTTGGGGCAGCTAGATGGCGCAGTGGATAGAGCACCAGCCCTGAAGTCAGGAGAAGCCGAGTTCAAATTTGACCTCAGACACTTAGTACTTTTCTAGCTGTGTGACCTTGGGCAAGTCACTTAACCTCAATTGCCTCTGCAAAAAAAAAAAAAAAAATTAGTAACTTTCTATTTTTAAAATACATACAAATATAGCCTTCAATATTTAGCTCTGCAAAACCTGCATTCCAATTTTTTCCCCTCTTCCCTTCCCTTTCCCTTCTTCCCTCAGACAAGGAGCAATCCAATATATGTTAACATGTATCTCTTACATCTTCTAATTATTTTCTATACTTGCTTATAGCCTTTTGAAAAAATTTGGTAAAAAACAGTGTTTAATAAGGGTTGCTTTAAGAAGTCCTGAGGTGAAATTCTGTCATTCTAACAGAGGTAGAATGCCCAGAGTCATAATATTATATATAGTTGGAAATGAAATTTGAATTCTAGGTCTCAAATTTGATGTTCACAACAATCCTGGGAGATAGGTATTTATTACCTCCATTTTACAGATGAGGAAACTGAGGCAAACAAAGGGTAAATGATTCACTTAGGATCACATAGCTAGAAAGTATCTGTGGTTGGAATTTGACTCCGGGCCTAGCACTCAGGGCACTGTGCCACCAGCTACCTAAGGTTATAGAAATTATGATGTATTTTTTTTTTTTTTTTAAGAAAGGGCAGTTTGCTAAAAAGCTGTGTTTTTTTTTTTTTTTTTTTCCCTTTTAAGAAGAACTTTATATTTAAAGAGTGGATTTTTTTTTTTTTCTTTTTATCCTTGAACAAACCTTGAATATGCCATCAATCAGAAGGTAACCTTTTAATAATTTTTTTTTCAAAGTGTTAATTTTCTATACTTTTGACACATTCAGATCTATAAAAACTAACATAAAACAAAATAGGCAAGAGTACTCCAGCTTCATTGAAAACTAGGGGAAAGTTTTTGTCTGGGATGAATGCCCTTATTTGATATTATGAAGTCATAAGTGTCTCATAAAAACGGTGCTGTGGAATAATTGGCTTTCTGTATATTTGGTAGTATTATATGTGTATATTAAAGTTAAGTGTTGGAGCTTTGAGAATTGTAAGATTTAGAGTTAAGGGCAAAAATGAAAGTATGGAGTAAATGCTGTAGAACTTTTTTTCCCTTTATTTATTACTTAAATATTTTTGTTCTTTAGGCTTATGGAATGAAATTCGAGAAATCTGGTGATCTTTCTTCAGCTTTCTTAGCCACAACTCTTACCAGATTAGATGAAGCCCTCCACGGAGGTGTGCCTTGTGGCTCACTCACAGAGGTAAGGGAAAGATTTTTTTCTCTTTTGTTTTCTTGTCAATAGTCATCCAATCCACAGACATTAATTAAATGGAAATAGCCAAGATGGAAATGGGTTAGTAAAATCAATTATTTCATGAAAATTTGTTTTATCTCCTGAATTAAATTGTGAATGCTTCAAAGAAGGAACCATCTTTTTTTTTTTTTTTTTAAACACTTTATTTTTTGATTGGTGCCCTTAATCCCGTGCCTTTCCTATCTCCTCTGAGACCTTATTTTCTTAGTCAGCCTCTCCTCTTTCATCTTCAGTCCCTGCTTGGTTTCTTCTCTCTATAAAAATATGCCAAGAAAAACGCTGAGATAAAGAAGAGACCATCTCATCATCTGATGCCAAAAGAATGTAAGCAAGTATTTCAGTTGTTGAGGGAGGGTAAGGTGGAAACTTTACTCTGAGTTACTGATATTAAAATATGTGAATAGATGTCCTTATAATTTGTCTTCTGGAAATTGGTCACAAATGCACTTTGGCATTTTTGCTGTCTCTTAGTGGATCACATCACTATCTCCTTTATTGAGAAGACTAGGGTCAACTTAACACAAGCTCTTTTTTTATCTGTACCTTCACTCTTTACTCTTTCCTCCTTGGATATAGTTTTTTCAATAGAACCAAAGATTATGCTTTGGTATTGACTCTCAAGGATCACTGGGTCTTTGTATTTGAATTGTAGCTGGAGCCTTCTATTTGGGAAGCCTTCTTTTAGAAGGGAGCTCCTTGAAAGCATGAATTGTCTTACTGGTTTCATTTATATATCCAGTGTTTAGTACAATGCTTTACCTAGAAGCGTTACTCATGGCCCATCTTGTTGTTTGTACTTCCTTCTTTAAGAGGATCAAGACATCAGGGAGGTGATGCTGTGATAGGCAGGTGAGTTGGAATTAAGTGAAGGAGGGCTGTGCAAGGTCACTTGCCTCATTTTCTCCTCCATAATTGCCTGGATCCAGGGGAAAAGGGCCCTGAATGAAATGGAAGACCTTGATATCAACTTTTTAAGCCAAGATCTTTTGGCTCCACACCCATTCAGTGATTAAGGCTATGTAGCAATGAAGGCATTTCACCTAGTCCAAAAAAATCCCTCAAAAACCCAAACATACCCCTAAATAAATAAACGAATGAATGTGGGAGGGGAAGACCCTTAAGATTTCTGGCTAAAGCCCACATGATTGCTATTTACATTCAGTCTGAATCAATGAGGACCCAAACTGTAACCCATGGGGCTTAGCCTAGGACCTCTTGGTGACCAATTAGAATCAGATTGGTTTTGGTTTGGCTATATGTGGCCTACCAATCTCCCGAGTGTGCCTGAACCAGATTAAAATGTAATTGGGAAATGCTTAATAAGATACATAAAAATATAATAGAGCATAGATAATAAAAATTTGTAGTTTTGTAAGTCAATATGAGTAGCAGGTAGGTGGTGTAGTGGCTAAAGCATCAGCCTTGGAATCTAGAAGAATCAGGTTCAAAACTGACCTTAGACATTTCCTAGCTATGTGCTGAGCAAGTCATTTAACCCTGTTTGCCTCATTTTCTCATTTGTAGAAAGAAAATGGCAAACTACTCTAGGATCTCTGCCAAGAAAACGCCATATGAGATCACAAAGACAGACATAATTGAAACAATTGGACAATGGAAGGAAAGTTTAAAAAAAGGCCCACAGAGATCTGATTCCATTTGAGTTTTGACACTATTTGAATTTTTACACATATTAAGTACTTAATAAATGCTTTTTCAGGGCAGCTAGATGGTGCAGTGGATTGAGCAATGGCCCTGTAGTCCAAGTTCAAATCTGGCCTCAAATATTTAACCCTTACAAGCTATGTGAGCCTGAACAAGTCACCTAACCAAAAAAAAAAAAAAAAAAAAAAAAAAAAAGCTTTTTTTTTTTTTTTAATTCATTTGTACCTTTTCTCTTCTTGTTTGAAAATATCAGTGATTTCTTCTTTTTTCAAAGCTAATGCTTTCCCTTGTGTCCAAATGCTGTCGCTTTATTTTTAGTGAGTTTGCCACTATTTTACTCTTAGCTTTGGGTTTCTCCTCCTGCTGGATCCTTCTGTCATATCTATAAATAACAATAGCTAACATTTACATAGTGCATTAAGGTTTCAAGTTTTTTCTATATATATATAGATATATATTATATGATTTGATCTTTCAACAGCAACAACAATATTGTTGTTAATGGTACCTACCATATGCCAGGAACAGTTCTAAATGCTTTACAGTTATTATCATTTTTTCCCTCATAATAACCCTGGGAAATAGATGCTGTTGTTATCCTGATTTTTAGACTCAGGCCTTGGGAAGACGGGTGACTGAGGAGTCTGAAGCAGAATTCAGAAGGAGGATTTTCCAACTTTAAATCCAGTGCCACATTGTCTCAGTCTTCCCTATCCTAGAAAACAATAAAACTTGCAATTTTTTTTTCTATTCATCTCTCAGATTGTCATTCAGTTTTATTCTCCCATACTTCAATGTTAATTTCTAATGCATTATTGCCCATAGTCTTTAGCTCCCTGCAGGAGAGTAAGACTTGTATTGCTATCCCTGTAAAGAAATCATACTCTTCTCAGTTCTTATCTTTTTTTTAAACAAGTCTGTATCATTTGACTTTGTGAGCTACTCTCTCATTTTCCTATTATTCTCTTCTTTCATTTTCCTTGACTTGACTTTCTTTTTTCTACTAATAGTTCAAATTATTCCTTCTCAATTTTTAATTTTTTTTCTTTCCCTTTTCTTATTCTTTTGCTAAACTTAATTAACCACTTTTAGGACTTCATTTACTGTGAGCATTCCAATTCATCTGCTGGCTACTACTACCCTGACCGTTAGCAAACTCCTGCCATCTTAAAACTAAATTATACTTATCCTCTACGTCTTGATTATTTCATCCTCATCTTTCTCAATCCTTATTTCACTCATATTGAAATATGTTTTGTTCTTACCTGTCACTTTTGACTCTTTACTGTCATAATTCACCAATATTTTCTCACATGAAATTCATTTTGCAAAAAGATTTCATCCCATATAGATTATGGAATTTTTCTACCTGCCTCAGGCCATTTTTCTTTCTTTCTTGTGGAGTTGTATCACATGACTCACTGTTTTTCTCTTTTCCAACTTCTGCCCTTATTTTAGTACACTTCCACATTCAGGTTGATGTTTCCCTAAATAATCTAACCTCCTACTTCCTCAGTTTCAGTCCCATTATATCTCCTTCTCCTTTCCAACTCAACCACACACAGGGATGGTCACCCTCTGAAGTTCACCATTACCCACTAGTCCACTTCCTTGATCATAAACTGATATTCTTTGATTGGACCAAAATTGCTTATTATTCTGTCATTTTCTATGAATAACTTCTTTCCCCTCTTTCTTTTTCTTTCTTTGCTTTCCTCTTTTTTTTTTTTTTTTTTTTTTTTTGGCAAGGCAATTGGAGTTACATAGGGTCACACAGCCAGCAAGGGTTGTGTTTGAAGTCAGATTTGAACTCGAGTTCTCCTGAGAAGTCTGGGAAAACAAAACTCCTAAACAGAGTTTTTGTATCATGTGAATAATTTTCAAACCTATTTTTCTTTTCCACTTTTCCAACTTTTAGTTTTTGTACTGTTATGCCACAGTTTTCTTTAACTGTCCTGACTCAGTTTCCCTGTCTCAGTTACCTTAACTGTTCTGTCTCTGACCCAGTAAAACTAAGGATTGTTCGCTCTTGGGTTATGAATTAGCAAGATAAAAGAGTAGATCTCCTGATTCTTTTATGGATTTACAATATTCCTTTAGAATATTCCAAGACCAACCCATGATATCTTTACTTCTTTGTCTCTGGAATTTTTAGGTTTTATGGCTTCCCCTCCCTGATAAAAAAACTTTCCCTCCCTTTCTCTTCTTTGTCTCCAAAAAGGTATTTAAGAAGTTGTTGTTCCTCCATTCATTGCTGGAGAATGGCATCTGGCAGCTGTATGCTGGACGCTGGATTCTTTGGGTCCTCCAGCCCTGGGACCAATATGGATTCCTTGGTCCCAGTATACTTATCTCTGTCTGACTGGATAATCTGAGACGAGAGTCCTGTCCAGTCAATCTTACTCTCCCATTAATAAAATATTAAAAACTCTCTAATCTCTCTCCTGCCTCAGTTTCTCCGGCATTACAATTTGGAGGCCCCAGCGAGATAATAGAAACTGAGAACTGGATTAGAGATTAGAGACCTCTCGGTCTCCACCTAGGCCTGAGGGGGGCTCAGGACCTGGGTCTGTTCCTTGAGAAAAGACCAGCACTCCTAGGAAGCGGTTCCTCAGCCTCAGTCCGGCCTACAGTGGACAACGAAATCGATTCGGCATTTGATTCGGCATTCGGGAGAGTAAGTCTGTCTGGTTTTGGTTCTGGTTCTGGTCTGTTCTGTTGTTGCAACCTGTGGTCTCAGAATAAATGCCGACGGGTTTACAAATTCTGAGACGGGTATTTTCTGGGACGCTGGAGAATACCCTCTGGGTATGGTATGTTTGCTTAATGTTGTAACTGTGTAGTCTGTCATATATGTTCTATGTTCTGTGTGGTTTGTCTGTTATGTTGGTTGGAAAACAACGTTGCAACTGTGCATAGTAAATTGGAGCTCCATGTTTGTTTCTGTGTGTCTGTGTTAAAAGTTAGTAAGCTTGTAAGAGATAAGGATTCAGCCTCTGTGTTGCAGGCTTAGAAAATATCAAGAAGGTAGAAAAATCTTTCTCTCTCTCTCTCTGTCTTTGGCTGACTGCAGCAGCCTGTGAGAAAAAGGGAGAAAAGGGAAAGGAAGAAAAAAAAAGGAAAAGAAAAAAAAATAGATTGAAAGGGATTTGAAAGTTCGGAAAGTTAAAAAATATATATAGAAGAGCAGGTGCTAACATTTAAAGGAAAGGAAATTGTTTAAGTATGTAGTCAGGGGGAAAGAGAAAATTGGAAATGGGTGGATTTGGGAAGAAACCTGATATTGGGAAACTGATGGGTTAAATCTTGAAAAGGATCCCCATGTAGGAAATTGAGTGGGGAACCTGAGGGAATTTTTTTCTAGGGGGTCAGGAGTGGGGGAAGGGTGGCCACGTGGAATCCTCTCCTCCCCTCTCCTCTCTAAGTATGTTCCTGCCGCTTTTTTTCTTATCTGATTGCGGCAGTGCAGCAAAGTGTGATTTTTAAGGACATGCCTTTGTTTCTTCATAAAAGTTTTCTTGGTTAAGAGATATGGTCATAAATGTGATCCATACTTTGGTCCGAGTATTTCTAAGAGTTTAATTGCTATGTTAAAAAAACCTTCTTGAATTCTTTTATGTGGAATTGGGTGTTTTGTATAAAGTTTAAATTGATTGTATTGGGTCATTCTGAGGTTATTTAAAGGGCCTCTGAACATAATAGTTGTTTTTCTTTGTCCTTTTGAAAATGTTTTTGTTATGGACAATATGCAATTTGGGATGTTTTTCTATGTATTGGGTATGACTTATAAGGATATGATAAATAATTGTTTAAGATTCATCCGAAATTTGATGACATCTGTTATTGGAGTTTTTGGGCTTAAGAGTTAAATTAGTTAATGCTATTTGGGAGTTTTAAAGCTCCACCCTCTGACAGTTACTGGGACAATTGATTGACAAGCTGTTAAAACTCAACTGCTTATGTTATGTTATAGTTATGTTCTTGAATTTTTCCTTTTGTAACTGATCTCTCTCTGATCAGAGCAATGGTCAATAGAACTGTTACTGCAATTCAATTATGTCAAGCTTTGCTATTTTCAGTCTGGTTATATGTAATCATTGTATCCTAAATGCTTGGGCAACTATTTCGCCTGGTCATCCATCTGTTACTAGATATTTGTGTTTTGTTCCTTTAAGGTTTCTACATGATAAATGGACAATTAACAGGGGTCTGTAAGACTGCAGCTGTTTGCTTGGCCTGTAAAGCAAACTCGTCTCGTCACATGTGTTTTTGTTCTAGATTTTGGTCAAATTGCAGATATTGACTTGCTTCTGGAACCTGGATCAGCTTTGATCAGCTTTGATTGTCACCACGGCACAAACCCACTCTGCAAGGAATGAGAGCCTCCTATCACTTCACAGCCTGAAGCAGCAGTTTTAAAAATGAGACCATGGACTTGACCCTGCATCGAGTGTACTTTGGACTGATATGAGGGACTTTGGGAATGGTTGATGACTGACTGTTAAACCTTGCCTGGATCATCTATTACTGTGTGTTTTAAGATTTGGGATGGGATTTGTTAAAACTATGTAATTATTGCTGATATGTTTTTAGGCCTTTTTAGGAAATGCTACTGTATTAGTCTGTTATGTATAGGGATTTTGATTTGCTCTTGGGATTTATATGGGGAATGGTCATTTGATAATTCCTTTCCGTGAGAAAAAAAAAGGGAGGTAGAGATAGAACATTGGGGAAACTGATATATTTTTTCAAAATACCTGAAAGAATGGGAACCCCTAGCTACCTATTCACTTTGCCTTAGGCATTTCTGCCCCACCCCCTATCTCACTAGTTCAGATTGAATTTGGATGTTCCAGCTTTGGAATCCCTTATTTTGTTAAAATTTCCCTGGCAGACTCAGTTTTGGGATTATTTTTTTAGAAAAGTTTTAGAAATCAGACACCTGTTGTGACACTGGCAGTCTCTCTGATCTGTTTTTCCATTCCTGTAACCCCAGTTCATTAAGTATTTCAGCATTTCAAAGGACCTTGAAGTTTGGCTTGAGGCACCTAAAAAGTTTGGAGTTTGCCTGCCTTGATGGTCTAACTGTGCATAATCTGCTCAGAAATCTGTATTCTAATAGCAGTCCTGTTTCTCTGGGTGGGGACGGGTGGAGTACTACAAGCCTCATCCTTCCCCCATGGAGAGGGCTGCCTCTCTGAATGGGCCTTGGACCCTGCTGCTTTGTAAGCAAATGCACAATATGACCACAGACCTAACTGTCCATCTCAAACTGGATTCTCTGGCTGAGGTGGTGCTCCAGAACTGTAGAGGGCCTGACATGCTTGCAACAAGGGAGCCTTTGTACAGCTGTTAACTCTGGGATTATCAGGGAGAGACTTGCTCTTGCCATATGAGTCCTTACATTTTTTCTAGTTTTATTTTTGACTCATTTGCTTTACATAAGGTGGGTCAAAGACCTCCTGGGTATCTAGAGGAAGGTGCTAAGATTCAAAGGTTTGAATATTTAGGAGAAAGAGTGTGGAATGTTATGCCACAGTTTTCTTTAACTGTCCTGACTCAGTTTCCCTGTCTCAGTTACCTTAACTGTTCTGTCTCTGACCCAGTAAAACTAAGGATTGTTCGCTCTTGGGTTATGAATTAGCAAGATAAAAGAGTAGATCTCCTGATTCTTTTATGGATTTACAATATTCCTTTAGAATATTCCAAGACCAACCCATGATATCTTTACTTCTTTGTCTCTGGAATTTTTAGGTTTTATGGCTTCCCCTCCCTGATAAAAAAACTTTCCCTCCCTTTCTCTTCTTTGTCTCCAAAAAGGTATTTAAGAAGTTGTTGTTCCTCCATTCATTGCTGGAGAATGGCATCTGGCAGCTGTATGCTGGACGCTGGATTCTTTGGGTCCTCCAGCCCTGGGACCAATATGGATTCCTTGGTCCCAGTATACTTATCTCTGTCTGACTGGATAATCTGAGACGAGAATCCTGTCCAGTCAATCTTACTCTCCCATTAATAAAATATTAAAAACTCTCTAATCTCTCTCCTGCCTCAGTTTCTCTGGCATTACAATTCCTCTCATTCTCTCAGTTCATTAACTTATTTTAGTTTTTAAAGCCACTTGTAACTGGTCTCATCATATATAGCTTCATCATGCATTACTCTCCTTGTACTTTCTTGATCCAGGAAAATTTACTTTTTTTTCCACAGTTCCTTACGAATTCCTTCTTCCCATAGGTGTGCAAACCATTCTGTCTTCATAGAATTCTGTCTTCATAGAATTCTGTCTTCATAGAATTCTGTCTTCATAGAATTCTGTCTTCATAGAATTCTGTCTTCATAGAATTCTGTCTTCATAGAATTCTGTCTTCATAGAATTCTGTCTTCATAGAATTCTGTCTTCATAGAATTCTGTCTTCATAGAATTCTGTCTTCATAGAATTCTGTCTTCATAGAATTCTGTCTTCATAGAATTCTGTCTTCATAGAATTCTGTCTTCATAGAATTCTGTCTTCATAGAATTCTGTCTTCATAGAATTCTGTCTTCATTCTGTCTCATAGAATGTTCCTCTTCTTTGAAGATACAACCCAAACATTGTATTCTGTATGAAGCTTTTCACAATTACTTCTGACTGCTGGTACTTCTTTCCCCCAGTCGCCTTGTGTTTAACCACCTTTTGTGAATTTTGTATTCTGTGTTGTTTTTCCAATTGTGCTTGATTTTTTTATGTCCCTATGGATCATGTGTAGGATGGGTGCTAGACCCCCTCCTCAAGTTAACTAATCAGAGACATCTTCAGGTACAAAGAGAAGCCCAAGTACACCTGGGAGACATCTCAGTTCCCAACATGTGCCTGATCTGATAATTGTTTCTCTGAAGGGCAGGGCTGATTTAGGAGATGAAATCTTATCTGAAGTCTGGGGGTAGTCTGGAAGTAAATAACACAATCAGAGTCAGAGCCCCCAGGCCCTCATTAAAGTAGACTTCCACATTCAGGTTGATGTTTCCCTAAATAATCTAACCTCCTACTTCCTCAGTTTCAGTCCCATTATATCTCCTTCTCCTTTCCAACTCAACCACACACAGGGATGGTCACCCTCTGAAGTTCACCATTACCCACTAGTCCACTTCCTTGATCATAAACTGATATTCTTTGATTGGACCAAAATTGCTTATTATTCTGTCATTTTCTATGAATAACTTCTTTCCCCTCTTTCTTTTTCTTTCTTTGCTTTCCTCTTTTTTTTTTTTTTTTTTTGGCAAGGCAATTGGAGTTACATAGGGTCACACAGCCAGCAAGGGTTGTGTTTGAAGTCAGATTTGAACTCGAGTTCTCCTGAGAAGTCTGGGAAAACAAAACTCCTTAACAGAGTTTTTGTATCATGTGAATAATTTTCAAACCTATTTTTCTTTTCCACTTTTCCAACTTTTAGTTTTTGTACCTCTCATTCTCTCAGTTCATTAACTTATTTTAGTTTTTAAAGCCACTTGTAACTGGTCTCATCATATATAGCTTCATCATGCATTACTCTCCTTGTACTTTCTTGATCCAGGAAAATTTACTTTTTTTTCCACAGTTCCTTACGAATTCCTTCTTCCCATAGGTGTGCAAACCATTCTGTCTTCATAGAATTCTGTCTTCATTCTGTCTCATAGAATGTTCCTCTTCTTTGAAGATACAACCCAAACATTGTATTCTGTATGAAGCTTTTCACAATTACTTCTGACTGCTGGTACTTCTTTCCCCCAGTCGCCTTGTGTTTAACCACCTTTTGTGAATTTTGTATTCTGTGTTGTTTTTCCAATTGTGCTTGATTTTTTATGTCCCTATGGATCATGTGTAGGATGGGTGCTAGACCCCCTCCTCAAGTTAACTAATCAGAGACATCTTCAGGTACAAAGAGAAGCCCAAGTACACCTGGGAGACATCTCAGTTCCCAACATGTGCCTGATCTGATAATTGTTTCTCTGAAGGGCAGGGCTGATTTAGGAGATGAAATCTTATCTGAAGTCTGGGGGTAGTCTGGAAGTAAATAACACAATCAGAGTCAGAGCCCCCAGGCCCTCATTAAAGTAGATCTTCCTCTTATTATAACATAGTTTTATTACTTGTTTACTAATCTGAGTTGATTGTCATGCTGGGGAACTCCCTGTCTCTCCCCCCATCCCCAGTTTCCAAGGGCATCTAAGAATGGAGTGCCTTCCATTAAAGGTCTTGGGTATTTCAAAGTGCCATTGACCCTTTTGTTAATTATTGGTAGCGTGATTAATGAAATGATTAATGACCTGGAAATTGTCTTTTGAATTTTTTAAACACAAGACAAACCAATTATGTCAGTACTTTAGGGGACAGTTGTTTAGGGCCCAAGCTAGAATGGTAGCCCAATGTGTAGTTAGAAGGGGACTTTTGATTGTGAAATGAATGGGGAATAATCTCCCATCAGGTTCTTGGGAAACTGGAAGCTCTTATTTAAATAGAGCTATTGCATTTCCTAGCATATATTTACTTTTTATTATAATTTCATTACTAAAATATTTTCAATTTTCATCACTTTAACACCATTCCTTAGTATGTATTTACTTTTTATTATAATTTCATTGCTAGGAAAGAACTATTTTCCCCCAATTTTTATTAGCTTATTTTATCTTCTCCCTCTCCTTGAAGAATAATGTTTTAAAAAAAAGTATATTTTTTATTTGTGATCTTTTTCCTATTAAAAAATGAAAAAAAATCTTTTAAAGGTTTTATTTAATCTGTTAAGTCTCTTGACATGAATTCATTTCTCTCTCCTGGTTAATTCTGTATTTCAGAAATATCAGAAGTTTATTCAGTTTTGTTTCTGGTGAAAATTTAAGATGCCAAAAAGTATAGCTAGATTTCACAAATTCCAGAGAGATCTTAGACTTGGAAGTTAGTTAGGAAAAAAAGGCATTTGAGATGATTGAGAGGGTGAAAATAAATTTAAATACTCAAATGTAGTGTTTTTATGGCATTTCTTTCCCCACAATTGCCATTTAAAAAACAACAACAATAACATTATTATGGAAGTTATAACATAAGGGCTCACTCCTTTAACAGTTTTGTCTTAGGAATACATTCTAGGTTTATTTATGCATTCAGGTACAGTTTTAATAAATAATAATAGAATAAGATAAATATTATTTAGGCCAAACAAAAACAAAAAGATGGAAAGCATGGAAACAAAATTTGAGGGATCACAGAAGCTTAAAGAATTGTAGAGCCCTGGACTATTTACTGTGAGTACTTTGTTCCTTAGAGAGCAAACTTGCTATTTGTTCAGCAGGGGTTGATTATTTTCATCTCTTGAGTTTTATAGCTGAGAAGTCTGGGAAAACAATTGCTTTCTCAGTTAGTTGGTGTTTAAGTGGTATTTAAGTGGTGGGTAGCTCTGCATAAAGGCCATTTTAACACCTAGGTTTGAATTCACCAACAGTTGGAAACTCATGTCAAAAAGAAGAAGTTGTAATATCCTTATAATTTACATCAACATCACCTCCATAATGGTATGGAAGTTAAGTCTAATTTTATGTGATGAGTATTATTTTTAATTCTCTTGTCTAGATATTTTTAAATGAATCAACACTTATGTTGTTTTTGTTTTGTTTTCTTTTGTTTTTTTAACAGGCAACTAGGTGGCACAATGGATTGAAAGCTAGGCCTGGAGTTAAAATTTAGCTTCAAACACTTGTAAAAGCATTGTGATTCTGGGCAAATAATTTTTTTCTACTTCTGTTTTCTCATCTGTCAAATGGATTAATTATAAGAGCTAACTTCCCAGGGTTGATGTGAAAGTAATATGAGATAGTACACATTATGTCAAAAGTGTTAGTGCAGTTTAAACTATTAAGAATTTAATATTATCTTAAATTATTTATAACAACATCAAATTTAATATTAAATATTCATATCTATGTAGCAATATGAATATTTAATTTACAAACTTTAATAGCTTATGACTGCATAAGCTATTATGTCTGAAAAGTCTATATTCATAAAGAGCTCTACAAACTTTAAATCTCTATATAAATGCTAGTTATTGTTGTTATTTCACTAAGGTCTGTGCTTAAAAGGTG
This sequence comes from Antechinus flavipes, assembly GCF_016432865.1. NCBI lineage: Eukaryota > Metazoa > Chordata > Mammalia > Dasyuromorphia > Dasyuridae > Antechinus > Antechinus flavipes. Next base: position 340,006,617 of record NC_067399.1, read on the forward strand.
ACAAGATGACTTCCTTTTAGCAAAATAGTTTTATTTTGGTAGAGAGAGTGAGGCAAGTCAGTGTCTGATTTTGGCATTCATTCTTTTCCCTAAAAAAAAGCAGGATGTTCCCATTTAATACAGCTGTTTTCCTGAAAGTGATATAATCTATGTTGTAATATAGCAGTTTTAGAGAGAAAATAACTAAAACTGATTTACTCTGAGAATTCCTTTCTTATTGCTCCATATATTGGGCAACAGTGTCCTTTATTAATTTTTCCACTTCTAAGCACTAACTTTGCCTTAGATAGGTAGATATGTTTTATAAGAGCATCTGGATCTGATGAGTATTGGATGTGCCACCTAGACTTTCTCACCTTAGGGAGATTTTTTTTTTTTTCTTATATTGATGACAGATTTTTTTTTTTCTTTTATATTAGGATAAATAAGCTGCCTAACAATTGATAAATGCTTTTTGGTTTACTTTTCTTGTAACACACATGTTCTGATTTTGTTAACCATGTAGGTTGTGGTGAGTTGTCAGCATTTCCATGCTCTCCCTCCCCCATCTCCCTACTTACAGGATCCTAGCAACTATCAGTGTGACATAAGAGTAGGTGGAGAGAATCCAAGATATAACACTTTCCACATGTTGTTGTTGTAAAGTAATTCAAGTGGTAGGCTTTTAAAATGACAAGGTACAGCTTGATCTTCTTGTCTAAGGGTTAGATTTTTTTGGTTTGTTTTGTTTTGTTTTTTCCTGATTTTTTAGACGTTAGAAAAGTTAGTGTTATTTTAAAGGTAGACTGTAGTTCTCCAGATGTGATTATAATATCTACCACTGAATGAATAAACATTAGTTAAAAAAAGAATAAAGCTATTTAAAAATAGTTCATTTTTAATTGAAATCTTTTGTTTTGATATCATCTATATTTCTCATTGTACACATTATCTTTCCCCCTCCCAGAGATCCATTCCTTACAATTGAGAATAAAAAGGAGGGGAACAAAGCCCAATTCAGCTACACTTAATTATCCTGTCAAAAAAAGCCTGATGTGTGATATGTATTGCTGCACATTGAAGGTATCCCATTTCTGCAAAGAAGTTTGGGGAAGTATCTTTGAAAATAAACTTTGAAGGTGGGGGCACTTTGGATAATTTTAAAATATGGTTTAAAAAAAAATTTCTGTTTGTTCCCCCTGCCCCTCATTACAAATAATTAGAATTCACATTTTCTTCAGCAGTGTTATTCTGGCATATTGCCAAATCCACATCTGACTTTTGTTAAATGTATTACATTTTAGTCCCTCCCCCATCTTAAATGTAGAGGGTTTACCAATTGAGACTTAAAGTTTCACATGGTACCTTATAACTTGCAAAGAAAATGACTGCATTGGGTACTTTTTAGTTTGGTTTAGCTAGACTAGAGACAATTGTATTTTCTTATTGGGAAATGTTCTTCAAGAGGCTGTTACTACTTTTTGCTTTTTGCTGATGTGTGATAGTTCTGTATTACTAATTTTTGCCACTTTTTTCCCTTAATTTTTGTATTTCCTAATCTTGGTCATTTAAATTTAATTTGACAGTATAATCGTAATAGTATTTTATTGGTTTGTTCTATATGTATATAAATATTGTGTTTAGTTTTGAGTTGCCAGGAAGCAAATGACTTAAGACATTTCTAGCCCTGGCAAACGGTCTCTGCTTAACTGCCATTAATACTGAAACTAGAAATGGAATGAAAACTTGAAATTTTGTGGTTTGGATATTAGTACACACTATAGAAGGAAAATTCTGTACTCTGTGTTTTGGGTATAAGCCTTCATGAGACAAATTAATTAAATCAAATAAATTTAAATTCTAAGCAATTTTTTTTAGAGAATGAACATACAAAGAGACAGAAGTCTAACTTAAAATTTATAAAGTTCAAGGACAAAGACAAAGTCTATAATCAAAATAAAACTGAGGGATAAACCCCAAGCAACAGTTTTGACACTGAACAGAAACAAAAGTCACTTAATTTTGGGGCACTCCGGAGAATCAGTTTCTTAAAACCATCCATATTTTATTTCATCCTGAATCATTTCTTCTTTCAGCCCTAGCAAAGGTGAATTGAAGAGATAATTTTTTTAAACTGAATTAATCAAAGACCTCTTCCTTCTTTTAGTCTGATCATTTATCCAATTTGGTCAAATCATAGGAAAGAGAGTATACAATCATAGGGAAAGAGAGTTTTGGAGAGGTATTACCTGAATTTCACCTACAAGTAGATTAGAATTCCTCTTTGCACTTTGTCTTAGTTTTCCTTTGAAAAGGGTTAGGCCTTTGACAAGAATATTAAATAGAACTTAAAACCACGAAACTGATTAAATTACAGATAATGTTTTCCACTTAGATGGGACCAAAGACTGAAGTATTGGCCTAATATTATTTTGTAATATGTAGCTTGAGAGGGAACAACGTAGGCAACACCTTAGTATATTTCCATAACATGTAACTAATGTTACCATTTAAAAAACTTAACTCTATAGATAATGAAATCTTTTCATTCATTAAATGAATCTAAAAAAAATTGTATCGTGAATTATTAGGATTACGAAAAAAGGAAGAGCATTTGAAAAGTATCTGAGTCTAAAAATTAACATCAAATACTTGATTTTTTGAATATCAAAAAACTCAGGACACTGACCAGAATTGTGTTCATGTGTGCTTGGGGAAAAGTAGATCATAATATCAAGTCCTTCTTCCCTAAATTATACTAAACAGTGCTTTAAAATAAAATTTGAAAATACAAAGCATAATTATTTGAATCCTTGACTACAGTTTTAAAGTGAAATTGTAGTATAGTGTGCTTTTCCGCTAAGAATTTCAAAGCATTTTTTACAGATATTAGCTCATCAATCCTCCGAAAGCCCATGGGATACAGGGAGTGAATTTTGTGTAACTGAAAAGATGCTGTTCTCATAACTAATGATTAAAATCCTTTGTTTCTTGCCAACTTTCCATATTTTTAGTGATCTAACATCCAAAGAATCTTTACCTTGGAGACCTGTTTCAGATGTGTGTTTGGCTCGGAATGAGATATAGATCTTCTTCATCAGATTTTGATTAATTAGGAAAAATTCAGGATTCTGCCAGATCTATAATATAAAACATAGTCCTTATCTCAGATTGAACCCATATCAGTACTGCCCTCCTTTAATAAAGAAAAACACTTTTATCTGCCATTTTGTCCAGTATTGGTTGTATTACCAAGTTTGATCCTTAATGCTACCTCATGCTGCTGCTCTCAATTTAGGCATCCGATCAACTTCTTTTTGACGTAGTACAACACTTGGACCTTCCTAGATGGCCCTTGTCTTTTTCTCAGGGTGCATTATCAGTTTTCATTGGTTCCTCTCTGCATCTTCACACCAATGACCAGCACAGAGATCATGCTCCTTCTTGCAGGATGTAGTTGAACCTTGGCTAGCCATTAGCTAGCTACCCTCTAATTACATCAGTTTTGATTTGAAGACTTTGAAATATTTTGTAAAGGAGTAAACAATATGGGAACTCTTTTTTTTTTTTTTTTTTTTTTTAAACAAGTTTAACCCTTGTTGTTCTAGTTACTTGACCTTTATCTTCTGTAGTTTTATTATTAGACTTGAGAGGAAATCACTTGATAAATAAATCTTTTTTTAATAGCTTTTTATTTAGAAGTTATATACATGGGTAATTTTATAGCATTGACAAATGCCAAACCTTTTGTTCCAATTTTTCCCTTCTTTCCCTCCCACCCCTTCCCCCAGATGGCAGGTTGACCAATACATGTAAAATATGTTAAAGGATAAATTAAATACAAAATAAGTATACATGTCCAAATAGTTATTTTGCTGTACAAAAAGAATTGGACTCTGAAGCAGTGTACAATTAGCCTGTGAAGGAAATAAAAAATGCAAGTGGACAAAAATAGAGGGATTGGGAATTCTATGTAATGGTTCTTAGTTATCTCCCAGAGTTCTTTTGCTGGGTATAGCTGGTTCAATTCATTTCTGCACCATTAGAACTGATTTAGTTCATCTCATTGCTGAAGATGGCCACATCCATCAGAATTGATCATATAGTATTGTTGTTGAAGTATATAATGCTCTCCTGATCCTGCTCATTTCGCTCAGCATCAGTTCATGCAAGTCTCTCCAGGCCTTTCTGAAATTATCCTGTTGGTCATTTTTTTTTTACAGAACAACAATATTCCATAATATTTATATACCACAATTTATTCAGCCACTCTCCAAATGATAGGCATCCACTCAGTTTCCAGTTTGGGGCCACTACAAACAGGGCTGCCACAAACATTCTTGCACATACAGGTCCCTTTCCCTTCTTTAAGATCTCTTTGGGATATAAGCCCAGTAGTAACACTGCTGGATCAAAGGGTATGCACAGTTTGATAACTTTTTGAGTAGAGCTCTAAATTGCTCTCCAGAATGGCTGGATGTATTCACAATTCCACCAACAATGTATTGTTGTTTTCCCACATCCCTGCCAACATTCCGCATTATCTTTCCCTGTCATTCTAGCCACTCTGACAGGTGTGTAGTGGTATCTCAGAGTTGTTTTAATTTCCATTTTTCTGATTAATAACGACTTGGCTTGCTAAATATAGCTTGATAAATTATTTTCTTTCTTAAGCCCTCCCCTACCCTGTGTCATTTTTATAAAGGAGATTGTTTTATCTTTGTTTGCCTTTTTCTCTTTTTAAAAATCTAGGTGAATATGCAGTTCAAAGGGCTTTAAAATTATTAAATTAGTTGGTAACTTTTAAGTTTTGACTGCATACTTTATGGGATTCATCTGTGTACTTCTCATTTTTCTTAAAGTCAATAACTATCTTATTTATATTGTGCCTTACCTCTTAGCATAGGAGTTTGTATATATTATTCTTAACAAAGATGTTAATGATTTCTTAATTGTTGAATTTGATAGTCTTTTCTTAATTCTTATTGCTCTTGACCTATGTAGCACTTCATGTGGCTGCCTATCCTGAATACTTCCGTCCCTGTTTTTTATGACACTGCTTTGTTGTTGTTGTTGTGTTTTTTTTTTCCCCCTGCTAACTGTGCCTCCCTAAGATCCTTTGTGGGATCATTCTCTTTCTTCTACCCCCTAATTATGGATGTTCCTTATGTTCCAGGCCTCCTTGGCCCTCCTCCTTCAGTTCACGTTTCCTCTTGGTGCTTTAATCAGTTCTCAAGGGTTGCTTGATCATTTCTGTTTAGATGACTCTCCAACCCATAATTCTAGATCTTATCTCTCAGTTGAGTTGTAGACCCATTGTATCACTGCCAGTTAGAAGTTTCAAACTGGTATATTATGTAGATATCTTCAACTCAACATACTTCAACTAATTTTCTTTCCCCCCACCATTAATAACTTTTCTGTTTATTTCTGTTGAGTATAGCAACATTCTTTCAGTTTAGTTAGATCATCTCTGCAATATCACTTATATAACATAATTATTTCAGGTTCTTAACATCTTTCACTTAGAGTGTTAGATTTTTGGTTCCTGTACAGCTAATCTCCCTTCTCTAATACGTAATCCACAAAGCTTCCACTGTGATGGAACACAGATATAACCATATAACCATATAGCTGGATAAACTTTAGTGACTCATTATTACAACTAGGACAAAATAGCTTCTCTGTTTGGCATTTAAAGCCTTTTTCACACCTTTCCAGGCTTATTATTGCTGTATAATAATGTGTAATATAATGTATTGGTCCAGATAAACTGACTTTTGTTGTGTTCATCTTCGATTGCCTTGTTTCAGCATGAACTATTTTTCTTGCCTGTTCCACTTTATATTTTGATCAAACTAGTCTGTTTGAACCTTGAATCTTCTCTAATTTTTTGCCTTTGCATGGTGGTTTAAATCACTAGTTTCCTTCAAAGTATGCTGATATAGAAATAGAACATTTGGGATTTTGAAGAGGCTTTATGATTATAAAGTACATGTTATATTCTAAAAGAGAGGAAAGTAATAAGGATCCTTCCAAAATTAAAATATATTGAATAAATTTCCTTTTATTTTTTGGTTGATGTATTTCCTTTCCTTAATATGTCCTCTATTTACCAAATTTCTAACACTTACACTATTCCTTTAGCGATGTTAGGTGTGTCTACTATTTTGTAATAAAAGTAAGATTTTCTTGTTGCATATATTTAAACTTTTCAGGAATTTTTTTCCAGGATATCTATTAAAAATCTTTGATATCTTAAACTTTATACTCTATAAGATAATTTTGTAGAGCATTTTAGAATTGATTTTCTTTTTGTGTTTTTCCTTTCTTATTTATACAAATAACATTTCCTTCAGGTTACAGGTCCATCAGGTTGTGGCAAAACCCAGTTTTGTATGATGATGAGTGTTTTAGCTACGTTGCCCACAGTTATGGGAGGATTAGAAGGGTCTGTTATATATATTGACACAGAATCAGCATTTAGTGCAGAAAGGTAAGATATTTTATTATTCATCTTAATCCAGCATATTTATACTGTTTTTACTCCTTTTATATGAGGCATGTGAAATAGCTCATATTTCCCGATAACATATAAAGCTAAACATATAGGTAGGTTCTGGTTACAGTAACTTTAATTTTTAAAATAGCAAAATCAAATTTTCCCCTTTTTGATGTGAGAGGACGTGAGAATATAGTAGAGAAGGAAATTGAAAAAGGAGAAGAAAAATGGATGAGTCAGAAAGACAAAAAGGAAGCTGTTTTTTATTTTCTTACAATGGTAGGCAGTTAATTTCTGGGTTAAAGTTAGATGTTATTAAGTAGTATATAAAGTATTGAGCTTTTGCACTTAGTAGATGTGCTATAAATATTAATTGCTCTAAAGTAAGTTATTTATCACATCTGGGCCAGCATGAGAGTTTTAATCACAACATTAGTGAATAAGCCAGGAAAATGAACTCATTTATTCTGATTTACCTTTGATGGCAGGAGCCATGTGAGGAATGATCTCAGGAAGAGAGAATTAACCTCAAAGGCAAACTGGAAGTCAACTTGATGTTTTTTTTATTCACTTGTTACTGTACCCAGACCTTCCTTTGTGAAATTTTATTTACCATTTAATTGTCCAGTATTTCACATTTTCCCCAGTGGACTTTGTCTTTCTTTTGTTCAGTGTGTTCAAAATAGAACTCATTGTTTTCTACTGAGATGTACTTTTCTACTAAAGTACTAGTATACTTTGTTTCTGAGAAGGGCAACAGTAGTTATCTGGCATTAGAACCTTTTGTCATATTTGATTCCTTCCTTATCTTTACTGCACATACATAGATGCCAAGTCTTGTTAATTCTATTTCTCATC